>NW_024581079.1:2828777-2900489 GCF_017639235.1 Corvus kubaryi
GGAGAAGGAGAAGGAGAAGGAGAAGGAGAAGGAGAAGGAGAAGGAGAAGGAGAAGGAGGAGGGATCTCCTTTGAGAGCAGGAAGCAGAGAAGAGCTTTCTCTGGCACTGAGAGTTACTGTGTGTTTTGCCACTTGCAAAATCTCCCTGGTGCTCCCAAGAGCCCTCAGCTCTTCCAGCAGCAGCTGGGAAGTTGAGGAAACGTGTTGGGAAACTTTGTGACTTTGGGGTTTGGGTCTTTGGAGCTGCAGCTGAAGAGTTCCCCTTTCCTCTGGGGCAAAGAGAGTCCTGCTCCAGGCTGGCCAAAACAAATCACTTTTTGGAGCTGTCCCCTTTGGATGGAAGAAGCAGAGTTAACTGTCAGAGAGAAACACCAAAATTAGCAGCACCACCCAGTCCAAGCTCTTATATCCCACAGTCTTTTGACCCCAAGATCCTCCAGCAGCACCGGTGCAGATCTCCAGGTTTTTCCCTCTGCCCCACACCCCAATTTGCTGAGCTGGAACCCCTCAGTGGAAGATTGGTTTCACATCCCTTTATTCCCAGACGTCAAGAAAAGCAACGACCGCACCGCACCCAGTCCCCTTCTTTTGAAATGGGGGAGTCTGAGGGCTCAATTCCTAAAATTCCCAGTTTAGTAGTGCAGTTACAGGGCATGGATTTGGCAGGAACTGAGCCCAGGCACGAGGAGGCTGCTCAGGAACAGGACAATGTGTTGAGCTGGGGCCAACGCGTTTCGCTCTGGAAGATTTCTGGGAAAGGCATAATGGATTTGCTAATTATTGATATTATTTAAGTGACAAGAGTGAAAATTGAAGGGAAAACCTGCTTCCCAACCCCAACAATAGCAGATATTTGTCATGGCTGTCAGCCATTCAGACCTGCGCAATTTCATAGGTTTCATAAGCCCTCGTTAATTTTCTTGTTTGGGAGGATTTGCTGTTTTAATGAAACCTATTTACACCAGCGACTGCTGAAAAATCATTCATTAGCGGACAAGAACTATTGATTATTTTCCTCCAACTACTCAGCCATGTTCTAGCCAATTACTGTAACCAATAAATAAAGAAATATCAACCTTGCATTCCTGCCAGTCTCTCCAGCAGAACTTTATTCCCCTGGATAAGTCGTGGCATGTCAGCCTCGGGGAACGCCGTGCTGGAGAAACCTCTTTTAACATTTATGTCACATTGCCATCCTCTGCAAGGGTGGAGAGGGAAAGCTTCCAGTCAGGCTTTCATGTATTTCCTAAAGAAAATATTTACAGGGCACACAGTGAGATTTAGTGATGAAACAGCGTGAGGCTTGAAGAAACTCCTGGCTAATGGCCAGACCTTCAACTCGGAGTTTTTAATTCAAATATTTGGCCTGATTGGCAGAAGTCCTAAACTCTGGAGAGGAGGATTGAGCTCACCTGACCACGTAAGAAATCCAGCTTGTTCAGGGCCCCAAAACCACCCCAGCACTGCAGGTGGCCCTGCAAAGCTCAGGTTTAAGCTCAACACCTCGTTTTATAAAAGCAAACCTTAAGCTTGGATTTGTCCATGAGTTTTGCCTTGTGGCTTTGCTGGTTCTTAGCTTAATGGGGAAATGTTTTATTTAAATATTGTATTACGAGAGGAGCCGTGGCTTTCAAACCTTGGCCGTTTGCACACATTTTAATGGGCTTGGGGGAAAAAAGAGAAATCTGTCTGCAGGTTTTTGACAGAGTTGTAATTAAAGAGGGTTTTTCATCGAGAACATCTGTTTCTCTTGACAGATATATTCTTGTTGGGAGAAAAAGAAGTGCCTAAAAAAACAGTTTGTCAGTCTGAGCTTTTTATAGGTTTTCATCCAAGAATATTTATCTTGAGGCTTTTTTTGACAAAAATAAAAGAAGTTGATATTTCCTGGAAAGAAAAGAATTCCGGTCCAGGCTGAGATTCCACAAATGTTGCCAGAGTGGTGGCAAACCCCAGGCCTTTGCTGAGCTGCCTCTCCCTTTTCCACAGCTCCTGATGTGGGAGAAGGGAAGCTCTCACGCTTCCCAGGTGCCGTGGAAACAAATCCAATAATTCATAAAAATCATTCAAATCAAAACAGAGAGACGAAGAGGAATGACTGGGTGAAGGGGTCACGCTCTCACATCCACGTGCATGCAAATATCTCTGTAGCTGTAGAGATATATTTTTATATATTTATATATAAAGGGGTTTTTTTTATTTCTTTCCAAGCTGGGAGCACTGCAAGTTCCTCCTCAATAATTTCCCTGTAGTCCTCGTTAATTCCTTAAGATTTCCCCCACCTCTTTTCAAAGCCTAAAGTTCAAAGACGCAGAAAGGAGCTGCCTCAGCACTTTCTTTTTCTCTCCTTTGAAACTTTTTCAGCGAAGTCCAATCAGGCCAATTAACTCTGTCTTTCATTTTTTTCCCCACTACTTGAAGGCAAAATGGGATGTGGGGCTCAGCAGAGGCTGCCAGATGCAAACGCCTGGGGAATTTGCTGCTGCGGGAGATGCCTGGTTCCTTGGCAGCAGTGTCCACGTGGATATGTCGATCCCTAAATCCCATCCCTGAATGTCCCTAAATCCTGCCCCTGCTCCTGGAGTGGGGCTGACACCCAGGAGGAGCAGGACAAGCCCAGGACAGGTCCCTCTGCAGCGGGATGATCTCCCAGTGCTCCCCAGTACTCAGCACAAGGAGAAGACCTGTGGGGAAACGCTCGCGTTCTCTTCCTCGTGCCTGCTGTTCTCCTTGATTTTTCCCTTGTGGAACTGCAAGAACCAAACTGAAGACCCATCCCTGACGACACAGCAGGCTGTGCACAGCTGAGCGTTCCCGTGGCGGCTTTTCCATCAACCGTGGGTGCCAAGAGCTCGGGAAAGTCTCAGCCTCCCCACACGAGGCACAGCAATTAATCACAGGATGGGAGGCAAATATTCCCCCCAGGAATTCCCTCGGGATGCGGATCTCTTGGCGTCTGAGTGCTTCTTCACTCCATCACCCCGGGCATCAATGCAAAGTGCAGGCAGTAATTACAGCAGGCATTAAAGTTCAGTAATTGTAGGAACCGTGTGTGTTTATAATGCAACAACACTCCGGGAGCCCTTGCGGGGTTTTTGTGTGTGTGGCTGGGAAAAGGCCCAGGGAAGCCCCATAAAACATAAAATAAAATCCAAATACATAAAGGTCAGGGTAGTAAATATAAAAATAAGCATCACATCCCTTTAAATATTTATCATTAGTGACGTTTTCATTACAGGAGAGCTGGGATTTACTGACTCTGTAGCAATTGTGGGCACGGCAGGCCCAGAGTCTTGGCTCAAGGCCATGCAGGAAGTGAAAAAAGGCTTGGAAATGGGATGGAAATCCATTTAAAATGGGCATGTGTGCGTTATAGGCATTGTTCTGCTGTTTCTGAAGCAGCTTTAGCTTAGACGGAGTTCACTGAAGGTGCTCCCCACTGCTCAGGGTGATTCCTGGGGTGTCCCAGGGCACTAGGATATCCCAAAGGAAAAGGGATTTGGGGTCAGGGAATGGGAACATCCCTTCCCTCACTGGTCACCGCTCCCTTCACACAGTGGGACCTGACCTGAAAAATGAAATCAGAACCTGAAGGGCTTTTGCAATGGTCAGAACAAAGCCACAGCTCTGAGAAGGAAAGAAATGGGACTGAAAAACAAGATTAAAAGTAGGTGACGAGCAATTCCATTTAAATACCCCATGAACATTGAAAACCTCTCCTTATATGTGAAAGGAAAGGTTTCCCCACAGAGAAAGCCCCATCCTAGGGGTGTGTCAGCACCCAGAAAACCCCGTTCCTATGGCAAACATTGCTGGGGGAAGGACCCTCAGCATCAGGGATGGAGAACCACTGGTCCCAGCTGAGAAAACCCCCCCTCACACCTTTCAGGGTGGCTCTTGAGAAGAGTTTATTATTTCCAACCCCTTGTCTAAGTGCCAACTCATCAATGCGCTTCATCTGCTCCTCCCGTCCATGCCTTAATTAGAACATTTTCCTTGTAATGAGGTGGAGCAGGGAGATGGGAAGGTGATGGTGGCAGTGCTGGTGGAGGGTTTCCTTTGGGGTTTTCAGGCCGACGATGACACAAGGCATGGGTGATTCCTCCTCAGCAAACGCTGTCTCCCCCAGAGGAAGCACTCGTTCCCCAGTCAAGGTGGGTCTCTGTTTGCACCAATTCCATCGGGAAGAGCATCTCTGGGTGCTGGGAAGAGCAGGGTGTGGGGCAGGCAGCCCCCAGTGCTGCAGAGCAAAGGCAGGCGAGCGTACATAAATGTGCACATCCACAGATATTCCCCAGGCTTCCCTCAGGCACCACTCGTGGCTTCCCCGGGATAAACCCCAGCTCCTCTGGCAAGGGACCTGTATTTTGTTGCTCTTTTTTCTGGACAAATCCCAAGTATTGATCGGATGCACACTCCCAGGGCTCCTGTAAGAGGGAGGAGTGATGGAGACAGAAATGTGCTTGCACAGGGCTCGTTTCCAAACCACTCTTCGTGTTCTCCTGCAGCGCTGCCTTGGCCTCTCCATCCCCTGCCCCACACATCCCACCCCTTGCTTTGGGGGCCAGGAGCCAGGGAACCATCCAACCCTCCAACAGTCCTCAGAGGGAAGTCCCAGTGAGCCAGCAGAGGCTTCCTTGGCTGCAGAACCTGCATTTCCACCCCCCTCTCCTCCTCTGTGTCCTTCTCAACTCTGACACATCTGTCCTTTCATTGTCCTCTCTGGGGGCCTCTGTGGAGGAGTCCCAGACCAACTAATCTGGGAGTGGGCAGAACCCTCGCCCTGAGCAGAAGATTTTAACCTTGGTTCCTGCATTGTCTGTGGCCCAGGGGGAGTCCTGGCCCTGAGCAGCACCCACAGAGATGTTCATGACCACAAGCAGGAGGCACAATCGTATCCCAAACCACCATCCCACAGGGAAAAGGGCATTTTTGCCATGTCGCTGGATATGAGGGCATCTGAAGCCAACATATCCATGCAACAGGAAAGGGGGACCTGGTGGGACCCTCCCACCCACCACAGGCAGAGCTGGATGGTGGCCGAGGCTGGGAGGATTTAGGAGGAGTCTGAGATGTGCCCAAGATCCTTGATTTTGTGGCTAAAGGCACAGACGGAAGGAATGAGCAAGGGATCTGAATGGAAGAGACTCACTGGCCTGGATGTCACCAGAGTCTCCTCCCTTCATCATCAACAGAGCTGGGAAGGGGCTGGAGCCCCAGGAGCGGCTGAGGGAGCTGGGAAAGGGGCTCAGCCTGGAGCAAAGGAGGCTCAGGGGGGACCTTGTGGCTCTGCACAACTCCCTGACAGGAGGGGACAGGGTCGGGCTCTGCTCCCAGGGAACAGGGACAGGATGGGAGGAAACAGCCTCAAGAGGTTTAGATTGGAAATTAGGGAAAATTTCTTCATTGAAAGGGTTGTCAAGCACTGGAACAGGCTTGTACCAGGGAAGTGTTGGAGTCACCTTCCCTGGGAGTGTCCAAGGCCAGGTTGGACAGGGCTTGGAGCAGCCTGGGACAGTGGAAGGTGTCCCTGTCCATGGCAGGGGGTGGGGCTGGATGGGTTTTAAGGTCCCTCCCAACCCAAACCATTCTGGGATCCTATGAAGGAGCTGGGCACTGACTGGCGCCTCCAGAGATGTTGCTGCAGGAAGTTTTCCCATTTCTGGGGCCCTGCATTGGTAGTGATAAGGGAAGGGTTAACTCTGCCTTGGGGAGAGCTGGGACACACAAGTCCAGGGTCCCTTTCAGCCCTACTTTTCCCAAATTCATCTGATCACCTATGCAGCATCACTTTAGGATGGTCTAAGCCTTCCCCTACTGCCAGCCTGGCTCCTTCTCTACCCATGACCCACTGAGCCAAGGTAGGCAGGCCTGTAAATTCACCTCACACTTTTTAGGAAGCTCATTCCTCAAAAAATAAAAGTGAAAATAATCTGGCCTAGAAACTTCAGCTGTGATTTAGTACCTTGCCCGTAGCAAAGAGCGTTGCCCCCAGAGAGATTGGGGATCTTCCATTATTAACAGCAGGATGTGCCCATGCTGGGAATCTGCATGGCAGCAGCAGCAGGCACAGCTCAGGGCTGGCTCTGGAATTGGAATAATTATGCTGGGGCCCTGAGAGCAGTGTTTGGTCTCCCCGTGTCCCCTCACTGCAGTGACAGCTGCAGCAGTGACCTCGGGGTGTCACACAACTGGAACTGCTGAAGGAACAGGGGAAGGTGTGCTGGGAGAGCTGTTGCGGGCACAGCTGGGCAGGTTTTGTCTGGAAAAGGGATGAGAAGCCAAAACAGCAGAATGCTGTGACAAATGACAAAGGCAGAACTCGAGGATTGGGGAAATGTGTTTCAGGTCTCGACAGGCACCAGGGTCTGGTGGAGCAGTGGCCAAGGATGGAGACATCGTTGCCCTGAGAGGTTCTGGACTCTTCATCCTTGGAAGTGTCCCAGGCCAGGTTGGACGGGGCTTGGAGCAGCCTGGGCTAGTGGAAGGTGTCCCTGGCCATGGCAGGGGTGGAACGGGATAGGCTTTAAGGTCCCTTCCAGCCCAAACCAGTCTGGGATTCTACAATTCTGTGATTCTGTGATTCTGTGACATAACAAAGATTTCAGGCCTCAGGTGCCCCCTGGGAGAGGTGTCCCAGCTTCAGCTGAGCTCTCAGACAAGTGCTGAGCTCATCTCAACCCATGGCAAAGGCTTCAGGAAGGCAGCCCACCAAGGCACCAGGACACCAGGACACTTCTGCAAGGGGTGCACGGCCCTCCCTCCCACCTTGTGCAACCTCCCTGTAAAGCTGCTGGTGACAGTGACACCATGTCCTCCCCGGGCTGTCTTAGATCCTGAAGATCGGAGACACTTCCCAAGCCCTGCAGGATGAGGCCTCATCCCCTTCCCTGGATGCCTTTCCTGGTGAGCTGCTCTTCCTCAATGGTTTTTACATGCCCCCAGCAGCCCCATCAGCGGTGGGCCAGCCCTCCTGTTCTCTCCCAGTCCATCCCCACTGTCCTGCCTTCCTCCTCCTGCCCTCCACGCTCCCATTGTCCCCTCCACTTGGCTTTCCTTTCGCCTCCTGGAGAACACCAGGACTCAGAGCGCAGCAGCATCCCTGCCTTCCCTACCTCCCCTCCCCATCCCAGTGTTGCATTTCCTCCATCCCCTCCTCTCCACAATTTCACTCCCAGCTTTATTTGGAGCTCTGCCTTCTCCTCCCTCCCTCTCAGTAAAACAAGCTCAAGCCTTGCTTTGTATTAAATCAAAGCCTGAGCAGTGTGCGAGGGCTCAGCCAAACCCAATTTCAATGGTGCCGTGCCCGCTCACATCAGACAAAGCCTGTGGAGGTAATTTACAGCAGATAGGAGCTGGGGGCAGAGGGCAGCTCATTAGTGTGTGGCATTATTATTATTGTCGGACTAAAACAGAACATCTCTTCTATTTATTTCTATTCCTGGCGAATGCAAATGGGGGATCCGAATCAGAAATCCCGCCCGTGCCAGTCCTTGCGGGTCACCATGGATTTCAGGGGGGAGGAAAAACTGCGGAACAAGAGCACGCCAAGAGCCTGAAACCTCACAGAGGCAGCAATTTAAAGGATTTCAAAGGCTGTTTCCATAAGCCTTTGGGGACTCCAATGGAGCATATTGATTAAACTTCGGAAGCAGCTAAAAGCAGCTCCACCATGGCTAATTAATACAGCGATGCCCCGATGCCCCTGTTCTTGTTTTACCAAGCTGCAGCCTGTCAAATCAATTAATATTCACCGCCCTGATGAAAGCAAAACCCTGCCTATCACTTGCTAAATGGATCGATGCATGGACTCCCTCAATATCATGAAGTGACCTGTCCTGTGGGGTTCAATGGGGTGTGCTGCAGATGCTTTTGGGGTGACACCAGGCAAGCAAACCCATCAAGCCCTTTGTTTTGACTCTCTAATCCAAACAGGGTTTCTGTCTGATGTTTTCTGTGTAGCTGGTTCTCTGTGGATTCTTAGACAATGACAATTCAAGGTGATTCTTCCCTATTTCAGTGGACCTGCCTGTGCTTATAGGATGGCATTGGGGGTGTGGGATTGTTGGGGTGCCCTGTGCAGGGCCAGGAGTTGGACTCAATCCCAACGGATCCTTTCCAGCTCAGGAAATTCTGGGATTTTATGATTCTACACCCACTGCATTTCCTCCCCTGCACCAGGAGAATCATTTTCTGCTTTTCTGCCTGTCTGGTGGAGCTCGTGGCTGGTGCTGTAACTCACTGGACACCAGTTCAGGACTGGTTTAATGCTGCCACGGTGGGGACTGCAAAATATTCTAAAATGGGGCTTTTGGTGTCCCAAGTCTCCTTAAACTGAAGATCAAACCTGGTTTGATGATATCTTCTGAAGCTGCTCTCTTGAACCCACCCCGGAGAAGTCAGACACCTCCACGAGACCTTCTGGGGGTCTTTAGGCAGCCCTATATTTATGCACAGCTTCTTTTAGGGCTAAGGAGCCAGATTTGACCCTCCTGGCTCATCAGAGAAGAGGAATTCCTGTGAGAGAAGTGGTTCCAGGCAGGACCATGCAGAGTGCAGACCACCTGGATGCTGTGCCAGCCGGGGTGACACCAGAAGCGGGAGCCTGTCCTTGCTGTGCCACCATGTGCTTTGGGGAGTCTTTGGTAGCTCCTAAGGGGAGCTGGAGGTTCAGGATAACTTCTGACTTCCAAAGGGAAGGCAAAGGGGTGTGTTTTCTTCGCATGAGGCATCAGCTTTGATTTCGAGCAAGTTTTTGGCACCCCTCAGTAAAGTGCTATGAGCTGTTTACTGAATTTTAGTTCAACATATCTCAGGGAAAAAAAGAAAAAAAGAAGGAGAAAAAGGGGGAAAACAGTTGAACAAAATAATTTCAGCAACATCTGCTGCCTTTCTGAGCTATTTCACCAAAGGCCTATGGAGATCAAATATTTTCCTCTAATTAGAGCTGTTTCCTCGGAGCAGCTCCCCTGGATGCAAAAATATCTCCCCACCCCCCTGGGTGCGCAGAGATCCTCCTGGGACCCTCTGCAGCACAGACAAAGGCCCAGCTCTCCTTTGGGGCATCCTCAGAGCAAATCCACAGCTTTTCCAGCAGGGAAAGGTTGGACCCTGTGTCTATTCCTCCCTTCATCACACCATGATCTCTCACTTTCCACTTGGTTTTAGAACCACAGAAGAATTAAGGTGGGAAAACCTTCAGGTCCAACCATCACCCCAGCACTGCCAAGGCCACCAGTGAGCCATGTCCCCAAGAGCCACATCCATATGGCTTTTAAACACTTCCAGGGATGGCAATTCCACCACTGCCCTGGTCAGCATTGCCAGGACTGGACAACCCTTTCTGGGAAGAAATTTCCCCAATATCCAGCATGAAGCTCCCCTGGCACAGCTTGAGGCTGTTTCCTCTTGTCCTGCCCCTTGTTTCCTGGGAGCATTTTCTGTGTCTCACATGACACCAAACAAATTAGTTCATTATTAGCATTATTACAGTTATTATAGGTGGTTATTATATATAGCTATTAGCATTATTATAAAGCCTATAAGGACAAAACACCAGGAAGTTGAGATCTTTGGACCAAAAGTTGGGTGTTTATGCCAAGGAATGCTCCCAGGTGGAGATGGGCATGTTTCATGCTGGAAAACCAGTGGGAAAAGTTCCTTGGGCATCTGCCATGTGTCCTGGCACCCCTGCAAGTGTCCTTAGAGAGCAGGAATGCTTCAAATCGCAGCCCTTGGCTGCTGCTTAAGAGGATTCCCACCACAGGCTGTGCTTCTGGGGGAAACAGGTTGGGGACATGGCAGTGTCACCTGTGAGGGGCCAAATCCTGCCTCAGAACCCTGCTGGGAAAATCTGTGGGATGGGCAGACAACTCTCAGAGGAAACCACCCCATTCCCTGTACCCCAACAGGTGATGGGGCAAGCTTTACCTGGGAAGGGATTGGATTCTCCCTGTCCACTTCCCTCCCTTGTTTTTCCCATAGCAAACCTTACAGGAAGGAAAACCCTAAAACCATTTTGTTGTGTTGTATCAGAGAGGAAAAAAAAAGCCAAGCCAGCAGCGTTTAGCTTTTGTGAAATCAATGCATTGCAGGAGAGCGGAATCACTCCTTCTTTGGCCTCTGGGTTAAGGCAACTAATTCAGATCTGATCCACATGGAAATTTGCAGCCCATTCCCATGGCCAGGGAAGAGCTCTGAAATGATCGCAGTAGTGTAGGGATGATTTATGAGGCAGCTTGGAAAGAACAAAGGAAGCCTGGGTTGTTAGTTCTGATATTTAAGGATGATAAACAGCAGGAAAGGGAGATTTTTTTTTTTTTTTTTAATGTCTCTCCACAGATGCAGAAGAGGCAGCGTGGGCCTGAGTTAGGTGGGATATTGGGAAGAAAATCCATACTCAGGGTGGGGAGGCCCTGGCACAGGGTGCCCAGAGAAGCTGGGGCTGCCCCTGGATCCCTGGAAGTGCCCAAGGCCAGGTTGGACGGGGCTTGGAGCATCCTGGGACAGTGGAAGGTGCCCCTGCCCATGGCAGGGGTGGGACTGGATGGGCTTGAAGGTCCCACCCCACCCAACCCATTCTATAAAACTAAGAATAGGAAAATGTTGGCTTAATAATAGGGAAAATCTTCCTGGCAGAGACATCTGTTGTTCTGCTATCATGAACAGATCAATGCTACCAGTGAACTTCCCGAAGGAAGGGCTCCAAACCCTACTCCCTCACCCACTGAAAGCATCCCACAACAGAGAGGGTCAGGGGAGCAAAGGGCCCATTCAGTCCCCACATTTTCCAAGCTGTCCCATGGGGTGATTTGGGTCGGAAGGGACCTCAAAGCCCACCCAGTGCCACCCCCTGCCACGGGTAGGGACATCTTCCACTATCCCAGGTTGCTCCAATCCCCGTCCAACCTGGCCTTGGGCACTGCCGGGGATGGAGCAGCTGCCACAAAACCTCTCTGCTCCAGCAGGAGCTCCCATGGACTTACCCACTGCCTGGAAAGAGCAGGAGGCCTAGGAGGATGTAAATCCATTATCCTCTCTTTTTCATGGGGAAAGAGAACATTTCCCTCTTCGATTTCTCCCGCCCATCCTCAGATAGGATTGCCAGGTCCCTCCGTGGGGCACAGCAGCAGCGGGGTGGCACAAACCGGGGCTGTTTTGCCTGTGCTTTGTCCTGTGCCTGAAACCACCACCATTAATTCCTAAACCACAGCAATTACTTAAAAAGCACGGCACAGACAGGCCAATCTTGGCACAGCAGGATCCCAAACTCCGGGAGTGCAAGGGGACCCTGGATCTGAAAGCTCCCCAAGGAGGAGTGACAGCCCCATCCAGGGCAAACATAAACTGCTCTAATTACTGCTCCTGCTGCTAATTGCTGATCACCAGCGTCTTCCTGTGATCTGCTTTGGAACTGGGGTGCTTACAACAAGCTGGGAGGATGGATCCAAGGGGGATTATTTGCTTCCCCTACGTTCTCCAGCAATCTTTAAACACCACATCTGCAAAGGTCGAGTGTGTCCCTCATTAGGGACCAGTGTCTTCGTGGGAGTGTGGAGATCAGAGGGAAGGGGGAGGTGCAGCATGGAGGGGCTGGAAGACACATCCACAAGGATCTTCTCCCACCCAGGAGGTGGCTGGACAGGTTTATTGGGTCCTTCGGGGGGGAGGGACCAACCTGTGGCTCAGGTAAAACATCCCAGTGGCCAACAGCGCAACTGGGCAGGGTTACTGGCGGCCCAGATGGTGGCTGGAGAAGCAGAGGGTATCAGAGGTGACAATTCAGAGGAAAAAAATGGGGGTTGAGGTGACAAAAAGCCTTTCCCTGAAGACTTGGTAAAAAATGCTGCCTCTCCCTGTGCACTTTAAAAGTTACCATCGACATCGGCATCTCTTGGAGAAAAAGTCACCCGTTGAAAAAAGACCGTGGCAGGAAGGGAGATATTTCAAAATGCAGCTGGGAATTATTCCCACCAAAGATGGAGTCACCATTTTGCAGAAAAATTTAACAAACCCCAGAAAATAATTTCTCCTTTTGCACTCGAAACTGTTTTCATGGAAATGGTTTCTCTTTGCCAGATCCTGTGCGAACAGACAAGTCCACAGCAACTCCTTGGAACTGCTGCACCTTTCCTGGTGCTGCCACTGCTCCAGTTTCTCTCCATCCCTTGAGGACAGCCGTGTTTGAGGGAGGAGGATGCATTTTCCACCAGCACAACAGAGGGAAGGAGCATGATGCTACAGGATCTGGATAACCCCACCCTCAAGCTGTGGGATGCAGAGGTTTTAAGATCCCTTCTACCCCACTTTTTTCCCTGTGATCCTCTAAATGTTCAAATTCTCTGCCCCTTTCCAATTTACTGATGCCCTGTGAAGAGTGGAAGTAGGAATGCAGCTCCTTTTCAACCCCAAAATCCTGCCAAGTGGGGAGGTAAGATGCTGGTACCTCTCATCAGGCAGGCAGAGGCTCTCCATGCCCTCAGGGTTTATTTGAGGACCATTTCCTAATTAATACACACAGCTTTTGATTATTTTCTCACCTGCTGTGTCTTGCAAGTCCCATCCATAAAAAAATTCCCCCGATTTCCAAATAAATCGAAGGCCCACTTTTGAGCTCGAAGCCGTGCATTTGTCAGACTCATTTGCCTGGGAACATGAAAGTCCCTTCCTATTTATCTCCTTATTTGAACTACATAAATAGCTCCCAGCACAAACTCCTCATCCTTCCAACATTATCCCAGCAAATAGCAGCCTTTGAAAAAGAAAAATTAGTGGAGGGTAATTATTTTTGCGGCAGATACCAAAATGATAATTTCTTAAACAATTACTTTGAAATATTAACAATTGTTCTCTAAATTCCAATTTAATTCCTGATATGAATTATAGTTTGTCAGATCTGGGCTTCAGAAACATTTGTTCCTTGCACAGAACATAAAAAATGCCAGCGTAACCTTTCGCCTCCGCAGCCTCCGAGCAGAGCCAAATGCCTCCGCTCTTGTTTTATCAACACAAATAATTAAAACACAGGAGAATGTTTGGGATTTATACAGTTGTTTTTGGCATCTTATTCATATTTATTTGATCTGTAAGATATCATTTTAATTAAAAGCTCGCTCTCTTTTCCTCCCTCCTCTGCCCAGAGAATAAATTATTTATAATAGCCCTGCTGCCTCAGACAGCGCTTGGAATGTGGGATACTGCGCTGGGATCCCACTGGAGCGCCAGGCACTGCCCTGGGCACAGCCCTGCCTGCCTCAGCAGGGATAAAATACCTGGAGCGATGGCTGGATCCACCCGGCCCCAGGAACACGGGAGAGCCCTTTGGCACTGTTTCCCCCTAGAAGTGAAAAGGCGTTTTCTCCTGGGTGAGGGTTAAATTTGTTTAAAAGCCTCTCCCTGCTGCCGTGGTTTAGGGCAGGGGTTGGGATTATCCACACGCCCCCATCAGCAGAGGCAGCCCAGGAGGATCTGTGGGATCACACAAGACCCCAGCCAGCAGCTGGGAAGTCTCCTGCGGAAGCACAGTTACTACAAAGACCTTTTCATCTCATTTTTCTCTTGCATCCCTTTGCTCCCCACAGTCCAACCTCTACTCGCTCCTTTTCTCTTCAGCCAGCTTCAGACGCAGCTTCAGACGCAGCTCAGAGCAGTGGGTTAAAACCTAAAAAAAAGGGATTTTTTTTCTTATTGCCTTTGAAGTCTGAGGGTTAAATCTAGAGAAGAAGCCTTCCCACTGAACACAACGCTTATCAAAGCCATCCTGAAGCCTCTGGAGTTCAGCTGGAGCTTCCCAGGCATGCCTGCCTGGCATTCGCACCACATGAAGAGCCAGGATCCTCTTTGCAAGCCCAATATTTGGAGGTAACGGGGTCCTGCAGCTTGCAGAGCAGAGCCTTCAGTGATGCCTTTTCCTGGTCTTAAAATCAAGAGTCAAACACGGTTAGAAGGGGAAAAGGGCTTTCACCTTGGTATTTATTTTAAGGATCCTTAGGTGCACATGTCCAGATCGAATGCACCTCCATGCACACCGCAATGCACCCCCAAAAGATTGGGTATAACATTATAGGTGTTACTAATTAGCAGATGTATCAAAGATTCCCCAATGAGAGGCTCAAGTGAGCCCCCCCCTCCCCAAGGAACCTTCCCCTGGATGGTTCTATCTTGGTTTACAGAATGTGTTCTGGAGAGGACCTTGGGCTCTGGGGCACACTGATCCCTGGCTACAAAGCTTCTAAAATGTTGAGTCTCTCAGCTTGACAAACAAGTCCAAGAATGTAGGCAAAAAGCACTGAGAATACAGAAGTTGTAAAAAAGGTGTAACAGGGGTATAAAAGAAAAGGCAAAAAATCTTTATGGCATCATCAGTACATCCCAAGGGCCACAGGCCACGGCTTTCCTGGGCAACACCACCCCGCTGTTAAATGGGCTTCTCTGGGACATCTCATGGGGAAAACGCAGCTCCCAATGGTTGTATTTAAGTTCAATTATCCTTAATTAGTGCTCGGATTAATGAGGAGCTACAGGCAAGTGTTTGGGCTGGGCCCCATCCCTTCCTTCTCCGTGGCTCCTCCCACAACAACTCCATGGCCACTTTACGCCCTCCGGAAGGACTCTGATTTCCATAAATGAGGCCAAAATTCCTCCCTGGTATAGGTCACCTAATTAAATCCCAGCACCTCGAATTATTTATGATCCTTTACAGCTATGCAAATTGAGCACTTGGAGCATTTTCAGGAGCATTTCTGAGTAACCAAAAGGCGCCCAAGCTGAGCTGAGGGTTGAAAGCAAGGCTTGGTTTTATCTAAACCCCGTTTGTCCGGGGCCTTTTTGGCAGGAGCACAGCTGACCTTGCACTTTGGGAGTTTTTCAGGATGGGTTTTTTTCAGCACCAGGAGCTGGAGGTTGAATGGCACTGGTTTAGCACAGAGGAAGAGGCTGCAGATGCAGCTACAGGATTAGCTGGACATGGACACATCGCTGCTTTGGAGTCTATGGGGACCATGAGGGGATATCAGGGTCATGGGGCATCTCCTGAGAGTTTGGGGAGCTTCTCTCACCCCTCAAAGGCAGCATCAGCTGGGGTCTGGATCCTCACAAGCTCTCCTGGTGTTCCCTCTGCGGTGCAGCCATCCCCTTCCAGAGGATGATCCCAGTGCAGAGGATAATGGGAGAACAGGGAAAAAAGTAGGAAAAAAAGAATACCCCAGCAAGGTTTAATGAACAGGGTGCTGCAATTCAAACCCTGAGCAATGGGAATGTCCAGTGGCAGGGAGGAACTGGAATGTCCAGTGTCCAGGAGGCTGAGGAGGGATTCGTACATGTCCGTGAGCTTCTGCTGCTTCCCAGCCGGAATCAAAGCCCGCTGAAATAAAGAGGGAAAAACCAAATGGAATCCGTCTTGTAATGGGTCTGAGGGAATTCCTACAGGAGGTGCAACTTGGGCAAGGAGCAGGGGAGTCACACTGACGATGCCTCTGCTCCCCACAAGCTCTGGTCAGCCTGGAGAAGTGGAGACCTCCCAGCACCTTCCAGGACCTGAGGCAGCTCCAGGGAGGACAGAGAGGGACTCTTTACCAGAATCTCTAGGGATGGGACAAGAAGCAATGGGTTCAAACAGAAACAGGGAAAATTTAGGTTAAATATATGGAAGAAATCCTTCCCTGGGAGGGTGGGAAGGCCCTGGCACAGGTTGCCCAGAGAAGCTGTGGCTGCCCCTGGATCCCTGGAAGTGTCCCAGGCCAGGCTGGACAGGGGAAACATTTCCCCTAGACATGGAATTTCATCACAGCACCAAGCCCTCGTGGGTATTTCTCCAGCTCAGCTTACATTTATTCTGTTAATTTTCCATGTTCCTTCAGTTCACCCAGCTCCCTTTTCCCTTTTTTCCCTTTCTCACTAGCCCCAGTGTCCAGATATCTCCAAATTTTCTCAAGGAAAGAAGCTGCTTTCAATCAGGACTAAAATAAACAAGGTCATTGGAAAAGATAAAAAATAATGAGTTCCTTTCGGTAGCACTCCTTGCTCGTCTCTCCCTCACCCTCCCCCCTTTCATCTCACTCCAGAAAAAAGGAAAATAAATCTTTACTAATCCCCTCAGAGCCCTGCCTCCAGATCCGCCTGCAATGCTCGTTGGAGCCACACTGGAAACAGCAGCGTGGCCCCAGAATCCATGAAAACCAATTTATTGCCCACTCCCCAAAGCTCCCTCTTCCCCCCATGCCAGGAACATCCCATCCCACCCCTCCAGTCAGGCTCATTCCAGTCAGTGGCCTCCCCTGTGCTCCTTTTCCTGGTCTGCTGGATTTTTTCACAAAGTCTGAGAGATTTGGAAATTGATGGGAAGTCTCGGAGCTGGGTTTTAAATAGTTGATTAAAGAGCAGTCAGCAGAGTCAGAGAAAGTAGGAGAGAGCTCGTGGGAATGAAGATGATTTTGGCCAACCTGTGCTTCCAGCAAAATCAGCCCCACTGGGGTTTAGTCATATCCTTTCTCCAGGGGCTTAAAATACCATGGGGCGCTCACCAAAAAATTCAAAAATCCCGTATTTTTGTCATCAGAAAACAAATTTGTTCCTACACCCATGCAGGGAGGAAAAGAAAGGTCTTAAAAGTTGAACTTCTTTGCTCTGGCACTTTTGAAAAAGGAATATTATTCCAGCTAATGTTCTGAAATGACATTTCATTCTGCAGTTGAATAATACATTTCATGGGATCTAAAATTAATCAGGGTGGGAAGGAGAAGAGTTTATTTTGGGAGGAGAAAAAACCTCAAAGGGTCTGTACTTTGCATTGATCCAAACCATTTCTTATTTGAATTTTTGTGGAGGATTGGGCAGCAAGCTGAGAAGGTTTTCATTTGCCCAGCTCTAACTGGAAGCCCTGAACCGGCGAGGGCTTTACATTTGCAAAATGCAAAGCGTGGAGAATCCTGGTGAGAAGCCTTTGGCCCCGTTCCTGCCTTCACTCTGTTGGTTTGATTGATGATTCTAGGCCTGAGATGTTGGACATGTGGGGTGGGAGGGCACGACCACATCAAAGAAAGGACGTGGCAACATCTTTTCCTCCTCAACACCATGTAGGGGCTTCTCCTTCTCATAGGATTTCCTAAAAAAATCAAAATATTCCCTGTAATCGTCAATACCACGTCGTGTTTTACCTAAATCCTGTATTAGCAACGGAGTTGGGAAACCCCTCTGGAATGGCTTAGTTCCATGGTCTTGGGGGTATCTGCCAGACATGTTGATCCCCTGGGAAGAGGAGGTGGCTGGAGATCCCCAGCTCTGGATACACACTCCCAGTGTTGGTCCCAGGAAACTGATTTTAAGTAAAATCATGGAATCCAGGAATGGTTTTGGTTGGAAGGGACCTTAAAACCCACCCCCTGCCATGGGCAGGGACACCTTCCACTAGCCCAGGTTGCTCCAAGCCCCGTCCAGCCTGGCCTTGGACACTGCCAGGGATCCAGGGGCAGCCACAGCTTCTCTGAGCACCCTGTGCCACAGCCTCAACACCCTCACAGGGAAAAATTCTTTCCCAATATCCCATCTAAACCGGGTAAAAATGTCACTGGAAGCAGATTTCAGGCCTCAGCAGCTCAGCCTCAATGGGACAGCCATGGTGGCCTCTGTGCCAGGGCATCCCTGTGCCAAGGCAGCACATCCAGGCAACAGGCAGCTCCTGTGTTGTGCCAACGCAGCCAACAGCAAATCCAGGCTTAGATACATCAGCAGCTGGCCCCAGGGTGGGTGAACCAGCTGAGCTGGGACCATTTTGGGCTCAGTTTTCATGGTTGGCCACCTCCAAAGGACACCCCTGCCCTGCAGGCCCAACTGTGTGTCACATCTCCAGCTGGACACCAAGCCACCCCCCTCCACCAGCCCTGGTTTTGCTCTGGCCTGGGCTGGAGCCCCAAACTCATCTAAGACAGCTCTGACTTTAAAGGAACTTTGGATCCTCCTCTTCCTCCCTGATGCTCCTGATCCCCACATCAGAGTGAGCTCTGGGCTGGGCTGGCCAAGGCAGGTTGTCCCCTCATATGTCCAGCTCCTGCCAGCCCAGGGGCTGCCTGTCCCCTCCCTCCTGGCTGGCCTGCGCTCAAAACCACAGATGGAGGCCAGAAACCAGGAAACCCAAGAAGCTTTACAGGAAAATCACTCTGAAAAGCGCTGCAGAGAGGAGGGGGGGCAGAAGAGGGGGAGCAGAGAGCAGCTCCACAGCTGTTGTCTTTCATGTCCTTTAAAGCTCCCGTTATGTCGTTTTTTTAATTAAAATGTTTTTTAAGAGGCTGCTGGGATTTGCTGCTCCTTGTCCTTGGTGGAGGTGAGCAGTGCCGGGAGCAGCCAGGGGCTGCTGCAGGAATGGGGAGGCAGAGCCACGAGGCTGAGCCCCCCAGCCACGAGTGAGGGCACAGATCCTGCCTGCTCCAACCTCACATCGCAGGGGAGATCCAGAAAAAAACCCAGGATGCTGCTCCAGACCCTCAGAAAGGGAAGGAATAGCTCCTGATCCCTGTGTTTGTGCCCTACTTGGGCTCAGTTTTGATGGTTGTAGCTCTCCACCAGCCCTGTGGCTCAGGCTGTGTGGCTGGGTCATGAGCAGTGAGCTTGGGAAGGAGTAGATCCATGGAAAACGAATCCTTTCTCCTGGTAAAACATGCCCTGAACGCCTCGCCTACAAAGGAACGCTGAGCTTTAATCCCAGCCGGCCGGAATTTTCTGCGTGTTTGTGAAATAAATGATCTCTCTGTGCTTAGCCAAAGCAGTTATTAATGTTTTCACACCAGAGGAGACACGCACTGCAACTGCAGGACCTGCGAGTGATGAATAATGAGCACCTTAAAAAAAACAGAGACAACATCAGCATTTGTTTGTGGGCCATCGGCGATGAGAAGGCAGGGTTGGGCTCAACATTTAAAAGCGCCGTTTTAGCCTGAAAAAGCTGCTCAGGGAGAAGGAACCCTGGTCCCAGTCCCCCTGTGCCAGCACCGGGGATGTGATAAGTGGGTAAATGATAGCAGGAGATAAGCTAAGCTCTGCTCCACGCCCGGGCTCTGCACAATATCACGGTTCATTATCGAGGCACGAAGACACCCCGGCAGAATCCTAACCTAATGAAAGTCTTATTTTCCAGAGTAACAGTTCATTACTGGACTTGCTGTGCCGCCTAAACCCCTAAGGTGGAAAAAAAGAGCCCAGTGCAGCTCTGCTGAACACGCAGTGAAACCCTGGTGGGTTGGGCATTTGCAATTCTGCTGCAGCTCTCTTCGAGGAGGGGAGATGCTGCTTGCTCTGAGACAGAAGGGGAGGGGTTGAGACTCTGCGGGGGCTTTTAGGACTCTGTGGGGGTTTAGGATATGGATCAGGTCCCCATGCTGTGCCAGCAGAGCTGCCCATCCTGGTACTCACCGAAGGACAGGCAGCCTCTCCCTGCTGGCACAAAAAGAGGTGTCCAAAGGTGACAGATCTGACTGGCAGCTCGGAAGCCTGAATTCAAACACATTTACAAATGAGACAAGATGAGCTGGGAGAGCTCCAGATTCTTGAGCTGCATCTCCTTATAGGGACCTCAGCTTAGTAGGCTGTCCTGAGGGCAATGCCTGGGAGCAGGATGAGGGCTTGGATTAGAATCGTGGAATCATGGAATGGTTTTGGTTGGAAGGGACCTTATAGCTCATCCAGTTCTACCCCCCTGCCATGGGCAGGGACACCTTCCACTATCCCAGGTTGCTCCAAGCCCTGTCCAGCCTAGCCTTGGACACTGCCAGGGATCCAGGGGCAGCCCCAGCTTCTCTGGGCACCCTGTGCCAGGGCCTCCCCACCCTCACAGGGAAGAATTCCTTCCCAATATCCCACCTAATCCTGCCCTCTTTCAGCTTAAAGACACTCCCCCTTGTCCTACCAAGGGACCCCTTGTTCCTTTACAGAGGAGACTTTCCAAATCCGTGTTTGAAAGCAAGGGGAGGACGAACTTTCCCTCCCCCCATAGAGTCAGAACCCTCCCACTCCCCAGGACCACCATCACGGACTGTGGTCCACGGACAACCTGCCAGAAGCCTGCAGAGACGCGGCTGCTCAAACAAAGCTGCTCATCCTCGCTTCCGGCAGGAAAAGATGGCAAAATATTGTCATCTGTGCCTTTTTCCCTGCTCATCTGTTCCCAGATTGAAGGGGAAAACAGCAAGACAGCCAAGTGAGAGCCTCAGCAAGCTCTTGCTGAGATCCCCAACCTGGAGAAGAGGCACTTCCCAGTAAGGGCTGCTTTCATCCCAGTGTGGTGGGAGCAGAGCCTGGGGCCAGCCTGTAACTGTGGCTGCTTCCACATCCAGCCCAGCTCCAGGCTCTGCGAGCTGCTGGTAATCCAGGGGCCTCAGGAGCTGATGTACAACACATTCGCACTCTCCTCTGAATAAAAAGAAGGAATAAAATAGGACAGGTAGCTGTGCAAAGGTGCAGTCACGGATCAGGCAGATGGACAGGGAAAGACTTCCCTGTTTTCTGCTCCAGGAGAATCTGCCCTCCATGCTTTCAGCCCACCCATGTGTGGCTCATGAGTCTGTTTGCCTACATTATTTGAGGGCGTAGCAGACAAAATCCCAGTGGGTTTTGGTGAGACTAGAGCTGTTCCATGGAAAATATAAGGAGAGCTCCTTCCTCAGACTGGTCTGCAGTGCAGGACAGAGCAATTCCAGAGGTCTGGACCTCGCCTCTGGAGTCAAAGAAGGCCATCAGGATGCAATCCTGCTGTCAGGCAGACCGCAGCAGTTCCCTGCTCTTTCATCACTCCACTTTACAAGCACCACCCGTCTCCCCCCAGAGCAGCAGCTCTTCCTGCCAGTCAGGGCTGTTGAAAAAATGAAGGCTCACTGTCAGAAATTTGGGGAAATTACAGTTATTTGTGCTTTTCCCAGGAGGGAAGAGGGCTTGTCTCTGCTAACAGCCCCAACTAAAAGTCAGGTATTTCGTCTCAAAGTTGCCTGTGCTTTCTCTACTGCCACCAGGATGGCAAAACCTCCCGAGGACTCCTGATCCCATCCATCATGGACACCCTTTGGGACAGGACAAAGGGAAGGAAGGCCTTCTGGAAGGAACCTGCTTCTGCATGGACCACAGAGAGAGTTGAAGTGAGCACATGCCTCGTTTTGCTGTGCTTGGTGAGGTGAGAGGAATCCCAGCCCGTGTGTTTGAACACATCCGTTCTCCCTTCCCAACATCCTTCCCATTCTGAACAGGGCCTCATCCCAGCTCCCTTCTCCAGGATGTCACTGAATGTGTCCATCCCTGCACCAGGAGTTTGTCTGGAAAAAGGAAGGAATTCGGAAGGAAGGAAGGAATTCGGAAGGAAGGAATTCCGAAGGAAGGAAGGAAGGAAAGAAGGAAAGAAGGAAAGAAGGAAAGAAGGAAAGAAGGAAAGAAGGAAAGAAGGAAAGAAGGAAGTGATCCCATGTGAACCAGCGGAGCCTCTGAGCACCCCGAGCCCTCCCGCGGCAGCGTTTGGTCTCTTTAACACCTTTCTCCCCAAAATCAGTCTCTGTAGAGCCCAAATGAAGGGCAGTGATCTCCTTCTCCAGCACCTGGAGGTGACAAGGATACCCATGAACACGTATTTCCTGATGTTCCCGTTAAACCAGCCCATCCTTCCCAGTCCTATCCATCTCTAACTGGGATCCTTCTCCCTCATGGATGGCAACACTCCCAGAAGAACTCAACAGGGCAAGGAAACAAGAATGAAACCAGTCCTGGCTTTCAGAGGGCAGGCTGAGGATCATGTGGTGATGGAGGAGGGGGATGGTTCACTATCTTTTAAAACAGGGATCAACAAACCCTGGGAAACAGAGCTCTGGTCCCCCATCCAACAGCTGCACAGAAGGGACGTGCTCTGATGTCATTGCTTGATCCCAGCAAAGTCCTGCTGGGATCGAGGAGCCACCCCCACAAGGCCCAGAGAGGAATAAAACACTCAGGATCCAGTAGGGAAGAACCTGCAGGAGCTGCCACCATCTCAAACCTGTCTCCAGGAGGATGGAAGAGCTGCTCCACACAGAGCTCAGGGTGGTGCCTGCTGGCTTCTGATTGCCCAAAGCCCAAATCAAACCCTATAAAAATAAAACCTTGATGTTCTCATCTCCACAGGCCCGAGGGTGGGTCAAGTGCTTGGCTTCTGCCTCAGTTTCTCCTCGTACAAAATGGAATTAACCACATGAAGCCACCCCCAGAAACCACAGCAGGTTCTCTGAAGAACAGGGAGCCTAAAATTGGTGGGTCTATTTATAAGAGTTGCAGGTAATGGAATGCTAATCCCATTCATTAACACTCAGACTCTGCTCATTAGTGTCGTTTCACTCTTCCTTCGCAAGGCCCGGATTCCTATTTTGCACATAATCTGTTTTATGAAGCAGGTTTTTCATAGCAAAAAAGTTTTCTCTCCCATGCATGTTTTTTTAATAAGTCCCCTCGAATTTAATTAGGCCCCAAAAGGTTCAAGGAAGTTTGGGGATGTATCCAAACTTCACAAAACTCACTTGGAACTCCACCTCCAAAGCTTTTAAGTTTTACTGATCACTGTTTCGTGTTCCACATTCTTCCTCCATGTCACTCCATAATTATTCTCTTTTTCAAGATTAGAGCTCTCCTGGGGAAGAAATGAGCTTTTGTCACATCAAACATCTCCCAGGGCGTGAAACCCCGGCAGCAGCCTGGGCAAGGGGCTCTGCCCACCCTTGGGAAACATCCATTTCCCATCCCTTGGAAAAGGAGAGCAACTGAGCAGGGCTTTTAAAGTCCTCCCCCGATTCTTTTCTGCCCTGAATTATTAAATCTCCTGAGTGATAGATTCTCCCCATCGCCTCAGTTGTCCCCATGGGATGCTGAGGTTGAACCCCAGGACTGCACCAGCAGTTGAGCTCCACTCCAGCCAGGAAAAAAGCACTGGAAAAAGGAGAGTGCAGCCTGTTATTTGGGGCGTCCTGCTTGGTATTCCACATCATCTCAAAGCCATCAGTGGAAAACTCAGCCTGGGACCAGCCTTGTACCAGACCTCACATCCTCACAGGGTCATGGAATCACTGAGGATGGAAAAGCCCTCTCAGACCATTGAGTCCAACTGTTCCCCACCACTGAGCCACGTCCCCAAGTGCCACATCCACACGGCTTTTAAATCCCTCCAGGGATGGGGTCACCACTCTGGGCAGCTGTGCCAGGGCTGGACAGCCCTTTCACTGAAGAAGTTTTCCTGATATCCACCCTGGTGCAATCTAAGCCCACTTCTGACCATCACCTGATCCTGGATCACATCCCAGTCCCAGGCTTTGTGCGGCAACTTTTCTGCTGGAAGAGTATGTGAGAGAAAACCTCCCAAGCAGCGGCAGAGATCCACCTGCAAGGCCTCCAGATGTGTCCCTGCCAGCCAGGACACTCCCCCAGCCCAGGATCCGGATCTTCACCGGCGTTCCCAGTGGTTTTTCCAGGGGCAAATCTCGTCGAGCTCTCTGATGCTGCAGAGGCACCACAACAGGGGCAGCACCCATCTGGAAGCTGAGTGGTTCTTGCACGTGGAGCCCTCCCAGTCCCTGGGATCTGCAGCCTGGCCCTGCAGCCTCTTTTCCCACGGGCAGGGTTTGCATTCCCTGTGCCTCGCCATCCGCTGAAGCCCCCCCGCCACCAGGTAGAGAGGATTTTGGGAGCTGCCATTCCTCCTCATTAGCATAACTCAGTTGGCTCCATAGTGCTCCACTTTAGGCAGAGATTGCAATTTCATCTGGAGCTTTAAACAAGTGGGAAAATGTTCTAAACCACGGGCTGTTATTGAATTAAATATTAACATAAATACAGAGCTGAATGGAGCAGTGGATTATTAATTTTAATATTTAATCCAATGAGAAACCTTATGGCTGTTTTTGGGTGGTTTATTTTCTTTAATCCAATTTCCCATCAGCACTAAAATTAAGTTTCCTTAATGAAGGAAGGTGATCAGCAAAGTGTCCTCTCGTGGTCCAGGATTCCAGAGCTGGTGACTGCGAGCATCAAGACAATAAAAAGAGGAAGCAGCAGCAGTAATGATCCCTCTGTGCTGGCATGGGCAGGAATAAAAGGAACATAATTAATATGATGTGCAGCTCAGATGAATACGAGCCAGAGGAGATTAAAGCAAGCAGGTGACCCTTAAGTGTTTATCGCTCCCAGAGAAAACAGCACAGATGGCTGACTTTGAGGGAGACAGCCTTAGACACCAGCCCACCTAAGAGAGAGTAAAACTCTGGGGTGATCCCTCCAGCCCAGGCCTGTGCCCTGTCCCCACGTCACCGTCACACCAAGGCACCGGTGGGGACAGCAGAGGAGCTGCTGCAGAGCCAACCCTTCGGATGCTCCGTCTGGCACATCCCTCAGCTGCTGCTCCGTCGGCCTTGGAGGGATGCCTGCCGAGTGCTCTGGAGCAGGGACCTGGGGGTGCTGGCCAGGAGAACAGCTCAGCTTTGTCCCTGGGAAGGGCACCACGGTGTTTCTGGCTCTGAATTAACCCCAGGTCTGATTTTTCTCAGCCACCCTGCTGCTCCCCAAACGGGCTGCAAGGGATGAGGTGGGGCAGGATACGTGGGTTTTAGTGACGGCACTCGGAGTTGGAGGAAGACAGGAAAAGAAAACCAATCCCATCAGGAAAAAGCTTTGGAAAAAGCATTTTCCAGCAGCTGCAGCTTGTGTAAACCGGTCTGGTGCTTCTTTATTTACACCAGCTGGGGATCTGCTCCCGGAGCCTGGGAGGAGTCTCCCACACCCCAGTGGAGCAGCATCCTTTCTTGTGCTTGCATCTCCATGCAGAGTTCAGACACGGTCTGTTCTCTGCCCTGACAACACAGGAAGGGGGCAGCTGTGTTTCCATAGGTTGTGGTGGGCAGGAAGAGCCCCTTTCCTGGCTCCTGAGCTGTCTCTTGCTCCTCCTTTGGCTTCTCTCACCACCGATGCTTCCCACAGTAGCTCCAAGGAGTGGAAGAAGGGAAAGCTCTTGCTCTGCGATAGGAGCTGGGCATGGAGAGAGAGGGAGAGGGAGAAAGAGAGGGAGAGGCAGTCAAGGGTGGAGGAGACCAAAGAAGAGGGACCAAGCCGGAGGTGATGGATGGCAAGGCTTTGTCGGGATTTGGGAGCATCCCAGTGAAGGAGCAGACAGCCCTGACCACCGACACTGAACAGCAACAAAGCTTTCCCGGGCACAGCTGCAGTTATTTCCCAGCAGGTGCACCCAGCTGGAACCAGGCTGGGAATGGCAGGGCCTGGGTGGCTCCTCATGCACACACCCCTTACCCTACCCACTATCCCCCCAACCCTGAACCTGCCCTACAAGAGCAACTACCCAAAAAGCCTTGGGGACCCCACCAAAGCCACAGATGGCAGCAGGGCAGAGGGAGAAGGCATGGAAAGGGCTGCTGGACAGATTGGATCGGTGGGTTTAGGATGGCACAACCCCACTGGAATCACAGAATCACCACAGAATGTCCTGAATTGGAAGGGACCTTAAAACCCATCCAGTCCCACCCCCTGCCATGGGCAGGGACACCTCCCACTATCCCAGGTTGCTCCAAGCCCCGTCCAGCCTGGCCTTGGGCACTGCCAGGGATCCAGGGGCAGCCCCAGTTTCTCTGGGCACCCTGTGCCAAGGCCTCACCACCCTCACAGGGAAGAATTCCTTCCCAACATCCCATCTATCCCTGCCCTCTGGCAGTGGAAAGCCATTTCCTGTGTCCTGTCCCCCCAGCCCTTGTTAGAAGTCCCTCTCCAGCTTTCCCGAAGCTCTTCCCACCTGTCCCACCTCCCACAAGGCAGTGAAATGCCTGGAAAGGCTGCTCAGCTGCTCGTAGGCAGATACAGGTGTTTTTCTGCCCAGGCTGATGCCAAGCAGAGCAGCAGACAGGAGAGGAGAGACAGCCCAGCCCCGCCAGCACATCCTTGTGTTTCATTGTTGAAGCTCTTAGGCTCCCATTTGAATTTAAGCTGTAAAACATTGAACTGATTAAAATAAAAAAAAAAAAGGCAAAAATAAAAAGAAAATAAAACCAAGCCATCAGCCTTCCTTAATCCAGAGAGCAGGGCTGGAGGAATGTTTCAGGCAGCTGTGACTTTGCCGAATGGAGGAAGCTCCTCCTATTTCCCAGGGCACAGGGATGGAGACCTGGGATGAGAGTGTTGGTGGATCGATGCCACGTTTGTTCCACAGGGTCCCTGGTGGAGATGCTTAGGCAGCACTCTGCCAGCACCCACGTGTGCACCCATCTCACCCTCACGGGTGGTCGTGAGCAGCCGCTCACACCCACAGTCGGTGCATGAACCAGAGACAGAGAGGGGCTCTCTGCGTGCAGTTCCGAGGCGTTCAATGGAACCATCCCACCTGAAGGGAACAGAGGCAAGAAGAACCCAGAACCAAAAGCCCACACTGGTTTTATCCCGAAAGCTCCCAAAGGCGGGCAGAGCATCCAAAACCAATGGTCTGAGGGCTCAGGGGCAGAGGCAAGGGTGAGTGCCATGACAGGGCCAATGGGAAAAGGGATGGGAAGGGGAGAGGGACAGTGACCAGCAGGATCTAGACAAAGGGAGAACTTTCTGGCACAGTGTTGTAAGGAGAGACCACTTTTAAGCCAACTTGGGGGCTGTAAAGTGGACTTAGCCACCGCAACACTTTCCCACAGCAGGAAAGCCAAAGCAGGGTCCTGCCAGGTGCCACGAGTCTCCTGCCTGGTGCCAGTGCTGGAAGAGGCAGGGAGGGCAGCAGGAAATGCTTCTGTGCTGCTGCTTTTGGCCAGAGAGGGGCCTGCAGTGCAATCCCTGGCTGATACTGGAGACTTCAGATATTTCCTGTCACCACTGAGCCACAAAAACCCCCTGAGCCCCAGCACCTGCCTGTTGGGGGCTGGAGAGGAAAGGAGGCCAGTGCAGAGCCTGTCTTCGGAGCAGTGATGTGATGATTGCTGATAATCACCCACAATGATGGCCCAGGAGAGCTCTGGGCCACAGGGCCAATCCACTGATTGCCAGCCCCTCCTGGGCCGACAGAAAGCAGTAAAGAGAAATGTCCTGGAATTCCAAGGCAATTCCCAAAGAGTGTGTTCATCCCTCAGCCACAAACTGGACATCAGTGATGGCATCCCTGGGCCCACTGCTGCATCTCACCTTGTGCAGGAAAATACCCCAGTCAGGGGCTGCTGAGGCTGTCCTTGGCAAGAGTTCAGTTCATTTCCAGAGAGTCAGGGAGTGGTTTGGGTTGGGAGGGACCTTAAAGCTCATCCAGTGCCACCCCTGCCACGGGCAGGAACAACTTCTACTGTCCCAGGGTACTCCAAGCCCTGTCCAGCCTGGCCTGGGATACTTCCAGGGATCCAGGGGCAGCCACAGCTGCTCTGGGCACCCTGTGCCAGGGCCTCACCTCCCTCACAGACAGGAATTCCTTCCCAATATCCCATCTAAACCTACTCCCTGACAATTGGAAGCCATTCCCCTTGTCCTGGCACTCCAGGCCCATGGAAATATTCTCTCTCCATCTTTCTTGTCAGAACTTTCAAGGACTTCAAGGCCACAGTGAGGTCACCCCAGAGCTTCTCCTCTCCAGCCTGAACAATCCCAGCTGACCCAGCCTTTCCTCCCAGCAGAGCTGCTCCATCCCTCTGCTCATCCTGGTGCCTCCTCTGGGCTCTCTCCAGCAGCTCCACATCCTCCCTGTGCTGGGCCCCAGGGCTGGGGCAGCTCTGCAGGTGGGGTCTCACCTGAGGGGGCAGAGGGGCAGAATCCCAACCCCTTTCCTGCTGCCCACGCTGGGGCTCAGCCCAGCACAGGGGGGTTTCTGGGGTTTCTGTCCAGCTCCCCAGCCTGGCCCAGCCCCTGTGGTTCTGTGCCCTCCTGGCAGAGAAAGGTGTGATAAATACGGCAGTCAGCTGGGAAGTGGGGTCTGTGAAAGGGGGTGACTCTGGGGAGGCCAGCTGGAGGGATGAGAGCCACACTGCAGCTGCTCACAGCTGGAGCAAGCTTGGGGAGAAACAGGGATCTGTGGCAAAACAGGCTGGGTCTGTGCTGGGCTCTAAGGAAAGGGCTCCCAAAGAAAGGTGGGAGCATCCTTCCCACAAAGCCAGGGAGAGTCAGGGCTGTGCCTGGGAAGGAATGGAGCCAGGACAGTTAAGCCTGCCTGATTCCTGAGCCAGGTTATCCCAGACGTGAGATCCCTGCAGATACAGCCTCTCTGCAGCTGGGCCAGCAGAGCCACACGGGGCTGAGCTGAACCCCAGTGACCCCAAAGAAAACTGCTGCCTCCCCACCACTCCTTCTGTTCGGCTGGGGCACTCCAGAGGGATGGGTTTGTGCCTGACTGTGCCTGGCACCTTGGCAGACCCCAGGCAACTTCGTGGAGCAGCGGGAACCTGCAGAACAACGGAACACAGGAGCAGGTGAGGGATGGTCAGAGATGCCTTTGCTTTCCAGTGATGATTTATTTGCTTTGCACCTGGTGACAAACACAAATAAAACATGATTTCACTGCCCTTTTTTCTGCCAGGCAGAGGAAGAAAAAAAAATTTGTGACAAAAATCCTCCACTTCAGGAGAGATTTTCCTCTGGGCCAGATTTATAGCACAGCATCCCTGGGAGGGGCTCGCAGGGGCTGTGGGGATGCAGCAGAGGGATGGATCTGTGCCATTCCCAGGAAAAGCTGTGGCTGCTCCCCTCCAGTGTGTGCTGTGGTCACACATCACCCCTGTGGCTGTGTCACATGGGATCTGCAGGAGTCGTGATGTGAGACAGCGCGGGAGGAAACAGGGGCTGGAATCACAGGCAGGATGGATGGACAGCAGGCTGCTCTCCTCAGATATTTGCATCTCACTTATCCTCCTCATTTCTATTCACAGAATCATTGAATGGTTTGAGCTGGAAGGGATCTTAAAGCCCATCCCATTCCACCCCCTGCCACGGGCACGGACACCTTCTATGTGGTTGCTCCAAGCCCCATCCAGCCTGGCCTTGGACACTTCCAGGGATCCAGGGGCAGCCACAGCTTCTCTGGGCAACCTCTCCCAGTGCTTCAACCCTCTCTGAGTAAAGAACATTCCCCTCATTTGCATCTAATTTACATTCAGATAAACCTTGAGGCAGGAATTCCTGCTGGGCACGTCTTCTCCTATTTTCTGATGGACTCTCTGCCTGTTGTCCCTGCCTGCATCTCTTTCTTGTCCTGCTTCCAGCTTTTCCCTGTCTCGTTTTGCAGGGATGGATACCAGTGCAGCACTGGGAATCACACACCTGGAAGGGACTGGGAAATGCCGTGTGGCTGGGAGAGGGCTCAGCCCCACGGAGGCAGCAGGATGAGCCCTGCAAGTCTCTCCAGAGGGAGCAGATCCCAAGCTCCAGGTCTCCTTTGGTAGCAGGGCTGGGAAGAACGTGCGCAGCCGGCTCGGCAGCGGCTCCCTGCAGACATCCTCTGCTCTGGAAAGCTGGGACCAACCATCCTCTTCCCCATGCCTCATTTTCCTCCTGTTTCCAGGGGTGGGCTTGGAAAACTGAGTGTGGCCAGTGGCCCCCAGCTGCTCCCTTAAGGATGTGCACGGCAAGCGCAGGGGGGGTTTCTCTCATGGTACCAGGGAGCTGCCGTGATGGTTTTGCACACAATCCCCGAATTCGGGAACTCCAGCCAAATTTTCCCCTAAAACGCCCACCCGCTTCCAAAGTACCCCTTTCCCCCTTCTTTTTCTCCCAGCTCTGAGGCTGCAGAGATGCCACAGACCACGAGAGGACACCCTCCTACCTCCGACTTCCCCGGCGTATCACGGCTGGGGAAAAATATCCGTAATAATATTACAGGGAGCGACTGGAACACACACGTCGGAGAGGAGAGCGAGCGAGAAACAATATGTTTATCCTCCTGCTGTATCCAGCCATTTATTTAGGCAGCAAGCAGCCCTTTAAATATACAAATCCCCGGCAGATTAGGCTGGAATAGACAGAGCAGGGATTAGGGGCTGCATTCCCGGTGCCTGCGTGTGCGAGGGGAGGGCTGTGTGCGTGCCTGTGTGTGTGTTGGGTGACTTTAAAATGGAATAAACCACATTTAGCAGCTAGGTAGCTATGGAAACATCACCAAAATTGTTCTCCCACCTTTCTGCCGCACTGCTTTCCGCAGCCCTGCAAATGCTGTCAGGGGAGGGCTGAACATTGTTTCTTATAAATAATAGAATGTAAAGAGCTACAGGAAGAATCATCATGTTAGAATCGTGGAGTGGGGATAGTTCAGGGGAAAAATTGTCCAGCAGCTCTAATATTAGTTTCTGATGATTTAGCAATGATAAGGGGCTTAATTTTCATCTTTTGTCTGGTTTTTTGCAGTTTATGGAAGGCTGCAGGCTGAGGAGATGCATTGTGGTGCGTGTACCCACGGGGAGGGGTGTGTGTGTGTGTATGTACATAAATATATGTGCAAAACACCCTCCAAAAGGGTGAGCACCAACAGGAATGTCACAGCAGCATGTCCAAGGTTCCAAAGACAAGCATGTCACCTGCTTCCCAGCTTTTCCTGCACGCCACAGCCACGGACAGAGGCAATTCCAGCTCTGCAGCTCCGCTCTGCCCCAGCCGGGCTCCCCAGTTTCTCTCCTGACCTATGGATTTGCAGGTAATCCTGCCCGTGGCCCTCCTGGAGCGCTGCCAATCTTGTTGAGGTATTTAGAGGCTGAGAAGGCCGGTTATATATCACAGCTGATTTTAAAGAGCCTTTAAATCTGGGAATTAAATTCCAGCCCCCTGGACTCAAGCAGAAAATGCTCAGCTGTTTTCGCTGGGGTCAGGATGTAATCCTTATGATTTTCCAGGGCTGAGGAGGGAGGCTGAGTCCATTGGAGGCTCCTCAGGCTGAAGTTTTCCCCTGGTGCAGCCCGGGTGACAGTGTGATGTCCAGTGGCACATTCCTGCTACCCCCAGGCAGGAGGGGCTGGCTGGGAATGGCCAGGACAAGGACAGGGAGCAGCGTGGGGCTTGCTGTCCGCCAGTGGCTCTGATCAGGTGTGCCCTGATGTGCCCTCACTGCTCTACATTTTGGGTGCTGCCACAGGTCCAAAGTGCCCAGTGTAGGAGCCGAGTTTGGGGTCTCTATCCAGCACCAGCCCTGGACAGAGCAGGGACCCATCCAGCCCCCCCATCTGCCTCCTCCAAGCCACTGTCTTCCTCTCTTTTGCTCCCTCAGTCTCTCAGATCAAGGTCTCCTGTCCCCTGAGGTCCTGCTGCTAGCACAGGCAGCTGTGCTTTGCTCTCACATCTTTCCTGGTGCCTGGGACAGGGACACCAGGGCTGCTCCCAGCAGCCACAGGTGCTCCAGGATGGTCGCAGTGGCATCGTGACGGGCTCTGTTTGCTGCCCCATGTGCCCCCTGTATCTCCTCACGCTGCCCTTGCCTGTGAGGATATTCCTGCTGACATTCCCAGGAGCATCCCTGGTGCCTCCCCAGCCTCCTCCCAGGGGGCTGACAGCTCCTTTGGACCACACAGGTGCAGCTCCTGCTGGTTTTCTCCACGTGCAGCTGCCAACAATGAATCACTTGGACTCGATGGTCCCTGTGGGTCCCTTCCAGGTCAGGATATTCCATGGTTCCACATCATCCCGAGCCCTCGCTGTGCTGCAGAGCTTCTTTGCAGTCCCCTTTTGCTGGCCCTGTTCTGAGCAGTGCCATGTCCTGGCAAACTTTATTTTTCTGCCACATTTTTTGTGCACAAGGCAGCAAAAGCCCTTCCACACATCCCTGGAGGGCTTTACCTGTAATTCCTGCCTCCAGCACAAAGGGATCGTTGCTTCTCAGACTCCACTGGAGAAGGCTCTCGGTTCACAACCTCACCTCCACTCCTGGCAGCTTCGGAAGTCTTTTTGGAGGGCTCAGAGAAGAGTTCAGTGCCCACAGTGTTCTGAGCTTGTACAAATCCTGTTCCATGCCAGGACCATGAACAATCCACCCTCTCCTTTTCATCTTGGTGTGTTCTCATCTGTTTCCCATCCCTCTTTCCCCCTCCAAGCCCAGCAAAGGCACAAAGGCTTGCCTTGCCTTCACCTTTGGGGTCTGCTCCCTTGGCTGAAGCTCCCTAGGGAAGCGAGACTTGGATTTCACACCCCACCACAGCACGAGGGGGAGGGAGAAGCTTCTCCTATACCTGCCCTACACCCCTGACCCTCCAGTGTGATCCACGACCTCCTGCTGGATGGGAACCTCTGCCAGCACTGAGACTGGAGCTGGAAGGCACCTTGCTTTGGGGTTGCCCAGGACTCCAAGGACTCCACAAGGTGCAGGAGTGCCACCAGCCCTCAGCAGGGCTGCTCAGCTTGCAGGGCTCTCCAAGGGAGCCCGAGGGGTTGGATGCTGAAGGACACACTGAGTGTTTTAGGGTCTGAGGCAAGATTTGCCTCTGCGCATTTTCCTGCCTGTGTCCAAGAAAATTCATCTGGAGCCCCCCTGGAATATGTGCAGAGGGGTCAGGCCCTCCAGAGGCTGACTGGACATTCCTTAGGCAGCATGAGCAATCCTAGGATGTCCTGGTTTTCTCCTCTGCCCCCAGGAGAAGCCAGGCCAGCCAGCTCAGCAGAGGAATTGGGCTGAAAAGGTGATACCAGGAGGAAACTTGATGCCTTAGGTTTTAACCTTTATATTTTTCAAATCCTGCACTGCCTGGTGTGTAACTCTGAAGTTTGTTGTAGCCTGTTCATTTCTGCTCTCTCCTGCCAGGCAGACATAACAAAGCCTCTCCAGGCCTGCTCTCTAAGGACACCAGACTGTCCTAGGCCAAAAGTATAAATCAAAGAGCCTCTAAGGGGGAGTAAGCTGAGGGGAAAACTGAAGCTTTAATTGGAGAATTAACCCTGCTATGCAAATGAACCAAACCTATAAAAGAGTGAAGAACTCATGACCTGGGGTCCATCTTGGGGTCCATTTTGAGAATAGCTTCAGGCTCCCCAGGGTGTCCCTTTGAAGGCCTTTCAAGTAAATACCTCTTTTAATCCTTTACTCCTGTCTAGTCTCTGTTTCTAGGAGGCCTCTCAAGGCATCAAACTCCACAGAAACTGGAAACTCTAAGGAGGCACTTCCACAGCCCACAACAAGGTGTCAGCTACACCCGTGGATGCCTGAAGGTGTTTTCACACCCAGCTCCAGGGCCAGAGGAGCTGGCAGGGACTGTCCCTTCTCCATCCCCATGCAGCAGGCAGAGAACTTGGTTCCCACCAGGGCCTCTTAGCAGGGATGCCTCTGCCAGGGAGGAAGGGGAGCGGGTGAGGAAGCAACGCCTCTGGCAAGATCCGGAGTTGATGCTGCTGACTGACAATGGCAGAGGCTTTGGAGCTGTGCTGCTCCAGCCCATCGCTGTCCAGCCAGCCTTGGGACACCCCCACTTAGGGCTGAGGCCCTGCCCTTCCTCAGATATTGGATTTGCCAACTTCTTCCTCCTGCCCAGTCACATCACAGCCTGCTCTGTCCTTCTGGATTCGGGGATGGGGAGCAGCTCCCTCTCCAGCCCGACGTGGTGTTGCTTTAACAATCAGAAGGATGGCAAAACAAAACCCTTTATTGGCTATTGTTAAACTTTACTGTCTAATGTTTTAATAAACAGTCAAGTTCTTCCTCCGGTCATTAAATCCACAGTAAAGCAGGATGCAAACCGGTTTATGAGATTCTATCTGCATCACTACCACACAAATGGGAGGTCCTGGCAGCTGCACACAGCTACTCCCAGTTCCATGGCTTCCTGCCCACTCCGAGGGCTGGATCTGCTGTGGGTTTGGAAGAGGTGCAGCTCATCCCTCCTCATGGGAGGTGGGCAGGGTGAGGCCTCTCCAGGGCCCTCCCCCATCAATCCTCTGAGCTCCACTTCAGCGGAGAGAAGATAGTGCTGATACGGTGCTCTGCTCCTAAGAAGGAGCAGGAATTCCTGCTGTGGAGGGCCAATGGGAACATCATCTTGGAATGGTTTCAGACAGGTGAGCAGCTGACTCCTGAGTTTCTGACAATTGGAAGCATTTCCACGGCAGCAGTTTTCCACGTTCAGTGGTCAGGGGCACACTTTAAATCTGAAATGATTTCCTGTGGTACCCACGGAATCACAGAGGAACTGGAAAATTCGCTGGATGGGAACTAAACCAGCTACAGATACAGGCTTAAGAACAGAAATCATGAAATCCCCAGGGTTTGGGGTGACAGGGATGGGGAATGTCATCCTACAGGTGGGAGCAAGCCGAGGGTCACCCTGCAGCAGCAGCTTCAAAGCTGGGATGCTGCTCAAGTGCCTGGAGAAACTTAATCCCTCTGTTATCTCTGGGATGATCCCTGTTTGCTTGAAAGCATTAGCACCCTTTAATCTTTGTTTTTCCAGGAATCCCCAGGCCCCAGATGTTGGCCGTGTGGACCTGAACGTGAGCAGTGCTGGTGGTCCCTCACCCCCACTCCGAGCAGGATAAACTCCCAAACACCTTCCCAAAGTTCTTCACCGCTTTTCCTCCGAAAGAAACAACGCCCACCCCACCACCCATCCCCACAGCAATTTTAATGGCTCACAGTTGTTGCAGCAGCTTTGCTTGGCAGCAGTGAGGGCTCATCTCCTAGGGGGTGGCTCTGTCGGCAACAGATCCCAGATTTCCTGCTCACCACTTGTCCAGTCATGAAATTACCAGCACGTTATCCCTGGCCAATGACTTGTGATTGTCTCTTTTTATTACTCAATAAAGAGTTTGGAAACCAAGCCCCAGCGTGAGAGTAGGAACTCACCCACTACTTACAGTAGTGCAAAGAGAGAGGTGAAGGAACACCAAAAAAACCCAGGAAGGAGAGTTTTTTGTTAGATTTATGTCAGTAATTAATGGAAAATGTGGTGTGGGACATTTGCAGGGGAATGGGGAAAAAGAGGCAAAACCTTGAGAAGTCCTGCAGGGGAAAGTTGCTGGAATAAATATCCTTGATAAGAGCTCCAGCAGCTCACAGCCTGGTTTTCCATAGCTCCATCCCAAATGTCAATATTCCCTTGTGAACACGCCCAGAGAGCCTTGGGAAAGAAAAATACAGCAGTTAGCTGGCACAGTACAGCTCCAGTCATTGCAGCTCTATTAGAGCCATATATTCCCAGCTGCAGCCATATATTCCCAGGCATCGCTGGGAAAAGGGGCTGTGATGGAGGAAGGAGATTGTTCCAAATGAAAAAGAGATGCAGTTTACAGAGAGCGAGAACTACTCCTAAATCTAAGCCTAATTGAATTATAAATAGCCTGGGTGCTTTCTTCCCATCCACAGTCTCGTTAAACTTCCAAATATATGGATATATAATCCCACGTTTTCTAAACATTTCTATTTGACTTTCAGTTCCAACGTGATGTTTTCCATTTCAAAGTCGACCTGTTTTGAGGAGGAAAAAATATCAGCTGAGTTCCCCCCAATCAAAATGCTTCACTCTGGGATGAATAAAATGTTGGGAGGGATTTTTTCCCCTTTTTCCAAAGGAATATTTCCTCACTGGGAACTACCAGAACGGATTTCATTCATTCATTTAAGCCCAGTTGAGCCATGGAGCAGGAATAAGCCCACCCTCCACCCGATTTGCACAGCAATGATTTCCAACCTGCTTTCATATTTCAAATTAAGCTATCCAATCTATCCCATGGATTTGGGACACAGGAATTTGAGGGGTCACTTGGGGTGGATAAATTGAGCAATGGGTTGTGTCTAAAACAACGGTTTCTTGGGGAAATATCTCCGGCAAAAAGAATATCCAGAGCCTGCTCTGTCCTGTTGGACATGGATTTCTCCAATTCCCATCACTGCAGCTCGTTGGCAGCTTTGGAAATGAAAGGAGTGGAGATTTTTTGCACTGGTCTGACAGGACAATCTCCAGAAGAATTAGGTTTAAATTGGATATTGGGAAGAAATCCTTTCCTGGGAGGGTGGGGAGGCCCTGGCACAGGGTGCCCAGAGAAGCTGGGGCTGCCCCTGGATCCCTGGCAGTGTCCAAGGCCAGGTTGGATATCGGGGCTTGGAGCACCCTGGGATAGTGGAAGGTGTCCCTGCCCGTGGCAGGGGCTGGAACAAGATGGGCTTTAAGGTCCCTCCCAACCCAAACCATCCTGGGATTCTATGACTCCACTCCCATGCTGTGTCACTGGAACGTCTGGGCAGGATGACACAGCAGGAGGGATTTTATGGGATTTTTTCGGAGCTTTCCTGATGCCATCCTTCTATTCTGCAACAGTGTTGGGCTGGAGAGAAAAAATCCCTCCATTTGGATTCCGATTTGCATTTGTCAGAGCTTTTGCTCCAGGCTGCCTGGAGGCTGTTGGACAACTCTGCGCTCTCACCAGGTTTCCTTGACAATGCCAACAGGATTTTGTTTCCAGAGCCAGACTGGGAAGCACAGATCCCACAGCAGCCCTGCAAACCACCCTCAGCTGTAGAGCCAGTCCCCAGCCCGTGGGATGCAGCGGGATCTGTGCGGGTTTGTGTGAGCGGAACGCAGAGCTCCCGCCTTTCCCAAACTTTTCCCAAGTGCTCCTCAATCAGGGCACAAGGTGCTAACAGCTAATTGCCTGCAGCAATCACAGGGCCAGGAACGTCGTGGGGTCCCAGGGAAGATCAGCCACGTGCACACAGGGTGACAAGGACACCTCCAAATGAGCAGCCATTCCATGGGGACGTGGAGCTAATTTATCCCAAGGGAAGGTTGGTTGTTCATGGCCTCTTGAGGAGTTTCTGACAGAGCTGAAGGAAGGGTGACAATTCCTCTGCACACCAAGCCCCAGGGTTATCCATTCCCAAACTAAAGCTTCTTGCAGCAGGGGGACAGGCAGCAGCACAGATGCTCCAGGTTCAAATCCCTGTTGCCTGAGGGAGACAGAGGTTCTCCAGGCCTGGTGACCAGGAATGACACCTGGGATGTCCCAGGGAGACAGAGGTTCTCCAGGCCTGGCGATCAGGAATGACACCTGGGATGTCCCAGGGTGTTCCCCCAGCTTGCTGCCACTCCAGGTGGGCACTGAACCCTCGGGGATGCTGCATCACACCTGCAGCTCCTGTGCACTGGAACCAACCACCACAGCCACATGCCTGCATTCCCACCTGAAAATACCAAAGAAAGGGCATTTTAGAAACACAAAATCCTCTTATTCAAGCAAAAGTGCTTCTCTTCACTCCACTACCATCCATACCCCCTGGATTTGGAAGGCAGCTGTACCACTGGGGGCTTGCCACACCCTTGGCTGACCACTTCCCAAAACCAGAAACGTCATCAATAAGTCAGTCTCTACTCCTTTCCCTTTCCCAATCCTTCTTTAAATATCCCTGGGAGACCACCAGCCCGAGCCACACCTGGGTCCTGCCCACCTGCAGACACTTCAGTGCGCTCCCACATGGACACCATTCCACTGCCTTGGGAACAGGAGTCTCCTCCAAGCCTTTTGGAGGCCTGAGGACATGGCAGAGTTGGTCAAGAGGAGTAAGTTCCCTGAAAAACCAAGGCCATGAGGTTTAGACAGAGCACTTCAGTCTGAGCAGCCAGTTCCAGGAGGCTGCAGAAAGGCAGAAGTCTGGGATTGGGAAGCAGAGTTGTTTCCTCTTGGGAAGTCTGGTGGGTCACACTCCTCTCCCAAACCACCAGCCCGGGCAGAGCTGTGCATCCATTTTAATCCATTCCCAAATATCCTCCAGGATGAGGAGAGTTCAACCCCCTAAAGCCCCAGGTGAGGGGATCACAGCCCTGCAGGAGGGAGGATGCTCCATGAAGGAATCACCACAGGAACATCCAGCCCCAGGGCTCTGCTCCAGACACAGCACCTGACTGCAAACACGAGCAAAGACAAACCTGACGCTCAGACAGAGCAGCAAAATAAATCAGTGACAGAATCTCCAAAAGAGACAAATGAAGTTGGAATTCGTCCTTGTTTATTTTAATGTTTGGAATGTTTTCCAGGTGATTTATGCCCCCGCTTCAACGTGTTTCTCTCTTTGTCTCTCCCTGCACTTTTTTTTTTCTTTAAAACAGGAAAAAAAAAAAAAATATTTGAGAGTTAATTGGTTTTCCAGGCTTAGCAGCCAGACACTGTAATTGATCTCTGAAGAGATGGATTTGTCGGTGAGCTGGGCATGAATTTGACAACCAGGCAAGGAAAGGAAGAAATATTTCCCTCTGCACACTGAGCAAAAGGGGGGTCACCCTGGCAGAGCCAGTGCCCCAGGGCCAAGGCCAGCCTTTTCCCAGATTTCCCAAAGCTTGGTGCTTTGGGCCCCTTCCCATAAGAGGGATGGGAGATTTGAGCTGACTGGGAAAATCCCCTAATTTAGAGCTACATCTCAGATGACATTTTTTGGCTTTTCTTTTATCCCAGCTTTTCGAAGCTCCACACGGGAAAATGCCTGTTTGCCTTTAACCTGTGACAGGGGACACTCCTTGCCTTTCCACTCCCTCAGCTGTTTCGTCCTGCCTTGGAAGTCTATTACCCCTGGATACCTCAAGCAAGACCCCTGTAACTGCAGCTCCTGCCACTCCACACACCCCCAGCCACAACTGCTCCTCACCCCAGAGCACATCTCCTCCCAAACCCCACATCTCCCACCTCTCCTCTCCCCAGAAGGCTGGTGCCACCCTAAACCTCTGGGAGTTTCTTGTAGGAGCAGAGCTGTTCTCACAGTGAGGGAAGAGGAGCCATGAGCTGGGGGGGGGACGAGGATGCCCCTGACTCCCCACACCCACTTTGCCCCACCAAACCAAGTTCCCACTGTTGGGCAGAAGGCTTCTGGGCAGCGCAACAAACCTGGGCCATGCGCAGAGGTTTTCCTCTGCTGGAGCAAAGACGTTTTTATTCTGGGCAGGCAAGAGGCCTGACCCTGCTGCTCCAGAGGGGGCTCTCCTGGAGGATGCTGAAGGCACCTCCCCAAACGTGCCAGGGCCCCCTGCTCCCGCTCCCAGCCCGCAGCAGATGGCGAGCAGCCGTTCCCGACAGACGTTCCTGCAGCGCCCGCAGGGAATCCAGGCTCCCACTCATCTCCGCAGGTAAACCCACCTGGGAATTTGGTGCAAAAAGCACAGAGCAACAGATTTCCCAGAGCCAGCCCCGGGGTTTAGCGATATCTGTCCCCAGAGGGGCTGAGCAAGGCATTCCTGGGTTTGTGGCCACACTGCAACACGGCAAGCACTGGTTGCTGGGAAGAGAATCCCCCTCCCATCGCAGAGGGGCACCCATCCCTCTAACCCAGAGCTTCCTAAAGACTCTGGTCGTTTTTAAGGGCGCACATCCCAGCAAAAAACACTCTGCAGAATTCCTCTCTTCAGCATAAGGCTCTTCCTGGCTCCTTTTGCTTTTTGCTGCACATTTATTCCAAACACCTGTCCGAAGATCCACTGGTTGAGCTCAGAAGGAGCCAGGAAAGACCAACAGCCTCTCCCAGACCGACCCCCCTTCCCCTCATGGGTAACCCAGAGGAGGATATCACATTCCTATACACCTGCCAGTCTGCCTGGAAGATGAGGAATTGCAGTTCTTTAATCATTAGAGCCCTCTTGGAAAAGCCAAGCCCAAGCCAAGCCCGCTCTGGTTAAGCTGTGCTGATGTTGTGCTGCTCAGAATCCCCCCTACAATGACCGAGGCAGCGATTCTGTGCTGCTGACACCCCCCTGGCACAGCCCTGCAGCAGGAAACCCGGGCTTTGCACAAGAATTAAAGCCTGGAGCTAACTTCCACGGGAAGTTGTCGTGGCCAAGAATCTGTGACATTTCAGAGAGGAAGCAGGAATGTGCGTGGATAACAAGAATAGCCGGAGTTACACCAGCTAAATACCAACATCTCTGCTGAAAGGGATATTAATATTGCAGGCCACCTCCAGCTAGAGGAGATGATGAGCAGATCTAACACGAGGCAGGTTCGCCTTCTGCTGCGCTTCCCTTTGCATCACCCGCTCCTCCGAGAGGATGCGGAGTTATGCAGATCCCATCCAGCTCCCGCAGTTCTTATCTTCCAGTGCTTTTTTCTAAAGCCTCTGTCAAAAATACTAAACAGCCTTATTTCGCCGTTGTTTGCACCGGGTATAAAACTCTGTAATGGGAGATTTCTGGAATTGCAAAGCAGGTTTATGGCAGGAATGCTGCTCCGTGCAGGTGTAAGGTATCACTCACTCCCGAGCACCGCAGCTACCACAGCCTGTGACAGGGAAGCAGCTCACAAATGGTCACGCGAAGGAAAACATCTGTTCAGAGCTAGCAGGTACACAGATCATCTGCAAATTGCACAGCTTGTGCCTGATTTTCCCCGGCTTTGTTTAGCGACTCGCAGCTCGGCGCCGCGGGAGGCGGCGCAGGCAGAAGGCACCTCCACGGAGATGGGGAACGCCAGGCACAGCATCCCACCGACCCTGCCCATGGTGTGGGACGGGCTGCGGGCATTGTTTAACTCAGGACCACTCCAGAAAGCCGGGTCAGGCTTTACAGCGGGCGCAGTGCCCCTGCCCCCGCAGGGCCGGGTCCCTCCTGCCCCAGGGGTATCCCATTTTCCCTTCTCACAGGTTCCCCGGGCACGCAGCGCCGCCTCCACCTCACACACAAAAGATTTCCTGATCCCTGCTAGACCTTTACATCTGCTTTGTGTTACGGGGCTCAGATCAGGAAACGGCAGGATTGTGTTTCCAGCAGACAGGATCTCTGGTTGGTCTCCAGCCAGCCCCGGCACCCGAGCGCGGTTCCCAGCACCGTGTGCCATGGCTGCAGGGAAGGAGCCCAGAATCGCGGAATGCTTTGGGTTCAAGACACCTTTCTTTGAAGGCCATCTAATCCAAGGCCCCTGGCATGAGCGGGGACACCTTGCAGGGATCAGGCTGCTCAGAATCCTCCTGCGCTGCTCAGAATCACCCAATCCCTGTGTTCCCACCTCTGTGAAAGGACTCAGACACCTCTGACTCGGACCACAGTGCCAGCTGGGTCCCAAATCCCTCTGCCTGCTCAGGATTGCTCCAAGGAGCCAAGGGGACAATTTTGTGTTGTTCTTTCTCTTTATTTAAAAAAAAATTAACAATTTTGGTATGCTCTTTATTCCTTGAGAAAAGCAAATGGAGCAGGAGAAGGGGACACAGCCCTGGCGCCGCACTTCCACCACCTCCTCTGAGCTCCAGCTGCCCTCGGCTCTCCATCAGACACATCAACGCCTTTGGCACAGGATTTACCCTGTCAGGAGGAGTTCACCACTTCTGGCACCGAGCAACAAGATTTATTAAGTCCACGACACACACCTCAGCAATCAATGGGAATTTCAGCTGTGACTCCACTGAGAAAGGGATCAAGCCTTTTAAAATCCCATTCCTCAAACACAGCAGCGTTGCAAGAAGCTCCATTAAACACCTGCCTTGGGTGGGCAAAGAGCCGCTGTCCCCTGTCTGGTGACACCTCACGGGAGGCCCCGTGCAAGCTTTGTGACCCAAAGCTGGGGTCAAGGCTGGTGAGCTCAGCCTGGAACTGCCTCCAAGGCTCATCGGAGTAAAGGTGGCCTTTTGCAAGAGGCAGCTGCTTGCTGGGAAAGCCTGACCTGTCAGTGTAAGAAAATGAAGGGGAAGAGGTGATAAAACTGTTCTCTTTCCATGTAGCAGGAGGTTTAACATGAAGGAAGAGAAAGTGCTGTTCAAGGTGAAAGAACATCAGCAAAAGGTCACAACTCACTCATTAATAAATTTCAGTGGGAAACTAGAATAAGGCTTCTGGCTGTCCAAGGAATTAGGGGAAAGACAATGCAATAGGAATGGTTTTTTAGCTTTGGAGAGGGATGAGATGTTTCATCAGCTGCAGTAGAAGAGGTCCTGCCCCAGATCCGTTCTGGTTGTTAAAGCGATGCCTTGAAGATTTTTGCCTTTTCTTTTATACCCCTGTTATACCTTTTTACAACTTCTGTATTCTCAGTGCTTTTTGCCTCCATTCTTGGACTTATTTGTTCAGCCAGGAGACTCAACATCTTAGAAGCTTCGTAGTTAGGGATCAGTGTGCCCCAGACCCCAAGGTCCTCTCCAGAATACATTCTGTAAACCAAGATAGAACCATCCAGGGGAAGGTTCCTTGGGGGAGGGGGTGCTCACTTGAGCCTCTCATTGGGGAATCTTTGATAGATGTGCTAATTAGTAACACCTATAATGTTATACCCGATCTTTTGGGGGTGTATTGGGGTGTGCATGGAGGTGCATTCGACCTGGACGTGTGTACCTAAGGATCCTTAAAATAAATACCAAGGTAAAATCCCTTTTTCCCTTCTAACCATGTTGGACTCTCAATTTTAAGACCAGGAAGAGGCATCAAAAGCAGCATCACTGCAGCCCTGCAGCCCAAGGATGCCAGAGCCAAGGTGTTTGGGAAAGACAGCTGATTTAATTGGAAAAAAACCATGACAAGTTTGAGGTTTGGGTCTGAGACAGAGCAGGAAAGCCAAGGGAAATATAAATCAAAAATCTCCAGTATTGCTCAGGAGGCAGCTGACCAGCCTTCCAGGGGAAGAGAGGGCGAAGCACGAGCAGATGTTCTCTGCTGACAAACCAGCCCTGCCTGTCCTGCAGCAGCCCACACGGAAATCCATATAGAAAATCATTAAACAATTACAACCTCCATCGAAAGGAGATCAGCCTTTGAAGACATTTCCCCAGAAACCTCCGTTCGCAGTTTTCAAATAACCCCCTGCCTCATCAGAATAATTGCCAGGAGTGAATGCTTTGGAGCTCAGCGAACACTCGGCACAGGGAAAGCAAAGGAAAAAGAGCCAAGGCAACCCCACAGGTTCTGCTCTGTGCAAAGCCACAGCCCTCAGACCAAGCACCCCATGGAGATGTCACCAACATCAACCCTCGCCAGCCCCAGGGGCCCCCAGGGAAATGGGCTGTTCCCAGCAGAGAAAGGGCTTTTTACAACAAATAATCCCTCCGTGCCAGCTCAGCGCTTTGCCAGAGGAAAGGATTCACCTGAAAAAATGCCCAGCCAAAAAAAGGAAGTTCTAATACAGTGGCTGGTTTAACACACAATATTATCGCTCCCCACAGACCGAGGCTTCTCTTATTTTGAAGGTGCTTAAGCACCTGACTTCAGTTAGGCCTAAATACTGCTCAAAAATCTGGCCTTTCATGCAGAACAAAGATAATCTTCGAAGACACTCAACCGGCTTTGCTAAATCAAGCTCCCCGTTATTTTATTCAGCACAAAAGGAGTTCCCAGGGATCGCATTTCTACCAGAACTTGTTAACAATTTATAACTATCACCTTAATCATTAAAAACAAACAATGGGAAAGAAAAAGAAATCATTAAATTAATCCCTGACGGGGGAATCCCAGAAGAGAAAATGAATTCTTTTTCAAGACTGCCAGAATTAGGGGCCAGATCATGTGAAAACCCGGGGAGTAAATGTGGGAGCAGCATCTGAGCTGCTGAGGGTGGCAGGGGGGGCTGCATTGCTCCAGAGCTCTTTGCTGTCATTCCCTACGGAATTGGCCACCGTGGCGTGATCCAGCAAGGTGATGGTCAAGGCAGGATGAGCCTTTTCAGCCCTCAGACTGATTTCTGGCAGAGCATGGGCTGGGCAGCTCAGCTCAGCAAGGAGAGCCAGGCCCTGCAGGAGCACCCTGAGGACCTGGAGCACAGCCTGGCACCCTTGCGCTGCTGGGGACAGCACATCCCTACTGCCTTGGGAGCTCTGCCTGCGCTGCCTCAATTAAAATCAGCATCTCTCCCACCCCTCCGTGTCTCTGACAGCCCAGGGGCTCCTGGGCCCAGCCCGAACCCATAAATCACAGCAAGAAGGCCTCGAGCAAACATGAGGAGCTTTTATTAGCCCAGCTGATAGAGACAGAAACAAGGACACATCTCGGAGCAGACGCTGCTCTGGTCTCACGAGAACCCAAGCCCACACATTTGTCAGGTCTGGGGTAGATTTTTGGAAGCACTTTTTTTGCCCACCATTTGGGCTAAAATAAAGGCATTACCTACCCTGAAAAAGCCATAGCTCACCATACTGACACCCCCCCCCCAAATGCCCGTGTTAAATGCAGAATAAAAAGCGTGGGGGCAGCAGGGGGAAGGATCTTTCAAGGGGAAGGCAGTGGAAGGCCTGGCCAGAAGATCCCGACCTCAATCCCAGCCCAAGGGAATGCCAACACTCCCTCCATGCCCAGCCTGTCATTGAGTAATTGGAGGTGATAATGGGAATGGATGAATGGAGGCAGAAAACACCCATGTGATAGCTGCATCCATTGCACACTGCTGGATTTAGGTCCACTTTGGTGAGGCTTGGAAAATTCAGGAATTTTTCTCCACTTCCATCCTTCTCAACTGAGCATCGTGCTCGTGGCTGAGCGGGCTGGTCCCAACAGAGGGCACTGACACACTGACCACAGCCCGACCTTCCTCGCACGTCCTGCAGCACCGGTGACCTCCTCGCCATCGAGTTCTCCATCGAAGTCCTGGCAGGGGCTGCCACGGCCCCACCCGCCCCAAATCAATGGGGCGGCACCTCTGTGGGGCCAGGACGGAAAGAGAACATCCCAGGGCTGTGCAAAGCCACTTCCTCGCCGGCAGTGGCGAGAAGCGATGGTGGAAAGAGCTGGGAGGGGTTGGGAAACGGGGGCCGTCACTTTTTCAGGCTGTTAACTGTAATTAGCCTGGTTTCTGCGATGTAATTATCCCGCAATCTCAAAGCAAACACCCTGGAGGAAATTGCACAGTTAAAGACAGCACGGCATTAAAAATAAATTATGAGAGTCCTGCTCGCTATTCCTGTGGATCTGTCAGCGTTTTCCCTCAAAAAGGCCCGGCTTGGGGGAGCTGGAATCACCCAGCTGTGACTCTCACTGCCAAACTGTCTGCCGAGACAGAGGACATGTCAGAATTCCAAACATCCCCCCTTGCCAGCTTGGGAGACGTTTGTCACAGCCCAATTACAGCATGGCTGCACTTTGGGGGAGGGGAGGCTGTTTTGTTTGGGGTTTTTTCCCAGAGGAATTAAATTCTGCCGGCTATTTAATAGAGCGCACGAACAAAGCGTGTGAGGTGTTTGGAAACAAGTCAGCTCCTACAGGATCACAATATTCCTGCCTCTAGCAGAGTGAGCCTCCTCTGCCCTGCCCTTTTTGTTGCTGCCTGAGTGGTTCCCGTAACGAGGACTGTGCTTTATCCCAAATTTCTGTCCCAGGGGGTGGAGGAAGCCGGGCGGTTCAAGAGTTGGAGGCTTGTGGCTCATCCTTTGGTTGGCTCCCACATGCAGAGCTTTGCTCAGCCCCCAGCTCCATGGGGGAAAGGAAGGGAGGAAGGGAGGGAGGGAGGAAGGAAGGCAGGAAGGATGGATTGGGAAGCAGGTCCAAGCTCCTCACACAGCTCTGTAGAATGTGATGAGGCCACCAGAAAAGATGCAAAGCTTTCTGTGGGCTTGTTTGGAATTTTGGAGTGTCTTTTCCCTCTCCTCCTCTAAGACAGCACCAGCCCGGCCTCAGCCCATACACTTAAAGCCACCAGAAGACTTCCCAATGTCATCCCAAAGTCCTTCCCTCATGGCACTCCTCTCCCATGGCAAGTCCCTTCATGTGAAAGAAGGTGTCCCTGAGGGAGGATGTGCTGCTGTGTCACATCCCAGGAAGGAAGGATTAAAGCAGTACCTCAATGACTTTAAAAGCTGTAGGAGACAGTCAAACACCTCCTGAACATCTGCAGAGAGCTGGGATGTGGCCCCATCTCAAAACCTTCACGTTCATCATCAAGCACTACTTTGTTCTTTCAGCCTGAGGGATCCCAGGAACGTTCTGAGCCCCTGGGAAGACACTTTCTCTACAAGAGGTGACCCAGAAAAGACCAGCACTGTGCCTCTCATCAGGAAAACAGCTCCCTTCAGGAGTCCTGCAAATGGACTTCTCCAGAGCAGCCCCTTGCCCCGTGCTGTGGGTTATCAGTGGGTGCTCCTGGAGGACACACCCAACCTCCAGCAGCACCAAGCCCCACTTAGGTAAACCCCTAATACTGCTTAAAGGATGAATCAATGCCGGTGACTCTGCTCTCCACAGATCCAGTCACTCACAGGATGCAAAGAACACGTCTGGAGAGCCCATTAAAAGCCACTCGGCTGGAAAATAGTTTCTGGCCTAATTCTAGCACTGGGGTCTTGGTCGGGGGGAGGAATCTGACAGCGAGAGCGTGTCTGCAGGGAGGACGAGGCAGAGCTGTTAACTACTTCACCAATCTAATGGATAGCACTCTCCAACAGTAATTAATAATTAATATTCGTAGCCTGCTTAAATCTGTTGACTCTGTAAACCACAGCCTCTCACTTAAAGGCTTCTCATCATGCTGAGACAAACTGGAGAACAACCCCCATGGAGAGACCCAGCATAACAAAGAGCTGCAGCAACTCCCAGCTACCCAGGCCCAGTTTTAATCCCTCTCCTTGTCCCATCTTTGTCTTGTTGAATTCAGCATCATTCCTTAACAGTGTCTCTGTCCTGGGTGGGCACAGGATGCTGAAGTCACTGAGTCCAGCCTCTTTCAGAGGATCTGCTCAGGTTTTCCTGGGCCATGGGCCCTGTCTTGCCTACCAGGGAACATTCAGCACAGCAGTGCAGGGTCTCCAAATCCAGACAAAAATCCCCAGTGGTCTTGTCTCCTTTTGAGCACTTGGGGTTGATTTGAAGGGAAATAAATTGAATTAATATCCTCAACTTGAGTCTGGTTTGTCCTTGATGGCAACTGGTGAGTGATCTCTCCCTGTCCTTATCTCAACCCACAAGCCTTTCATTGTATTTTCTCTCAAAGTCCAGTCAAGGAGGGCAGTGATAGAGTGGCTTGGGAGCTGCCTGTTGTCCAGCCAAGGTCACCCCACCCCAGTCCAAGATAAATCTGATAATCAATAGAAGGATTTATTGAATTCAGGAGTCGGACTCCTTGCACCAAAGATCAATTTGAGCTTTCTGGAGGCTGAAATGCATCACCAACAGCACTGCAGTTCGCTGTCTTCACTCCAGCCAATCCTCCTGCCTATGGATCCGCAGCAGATATTACTCACAGCTTCCCTCTTTTCCCCACCTCCCATCATTGTCACCACCCTAACAAGAGTTTCAGCCACCAGGAGATCACTGCTGTCCCGGCCCCGTGGCTCTGGTGTCTGTGGCATTGGGTTGTGGCAGTTAATGGCACCCAGAGAGCCGAAATCCAGCTGGGAGGCGTCAGAATGCACGTTGGGTCTCACACCAGGGAAGGTGGGACAGGGCAGGACAGGTTTGCTGGATGCCAACCACAGCTCCCGAGAACAACATCACAAACCTGAAGCACTCAAAGGGCTGGAGCAAGGATTTGTGGATCTGGCCTGTGGGATCACCCAAACCAACCTAATCGCATCTGTAGCATCAGCTCCAGGGACAATGTGACTTCCACTGAAATCACCGTTTCTTTTGACTTTGCTCATAATTGAAAGAGAACCCTTAATAATTTTAAATCTCACGTTTTGGGGCAACTGGATATACACAGATGACTTTTTTGTAGCTGATTTGGGTCATTCACTCTGTGTGTCCATTACTACTCCTGCTGTATTCCAAGTTTGGGAGAACATGAGAAATTCCTTTTTCCTGATAAAGAACGTTATTCCATCATCTGCATTACAATTTGTCTTTTATCCTAGCTATGATTCAATCTGATAATAAACTTCTAAGACTCAGGCAAATAGTTTCACTCACCAAGTCCACATTTGATACCTTATTTCCCATGGAAACTTGAAATTCTGTTCAGTTCCTTTAATCAGTATTCAACAAATACAATCCTATTGAAATTTGTTTTTCTTTCCAAAGGGTAATGGAAAAAGGCCTCCTCGCTAGCATTCAGATGTGAGCACACCTAAAAATACCTAATATCAGGAAACAATTATACTTCTTCACTTGAATTAATAATTTGCATTTAGAAAGGAGAAAAATATGCCCATAAATAATTTTTCCCCAGCTTCCTATAAAAAACAAGGACAACCAATGTGAATCTGTAGTTAAAAAGTACTGAGAACGTGGTTGTCCTGCAAGGATGTAAATTGGTTTTAAACACTGAGAAGCCAGACCTTGGGAAAATGGGACAGTTTTTGCATTGTGGTGCAAAACCCCAATATTTTGGGGAAAAAAGCCCAAACAAACCTTGTTTCTGGTTTGTGTATATCCTTTTATATTCCAAGCCAATAAGTCCTTCCCCCTGGAGTTCTGGTTTCCCCAAGGTTTCCAAAAGCAGAAGGAAAATACAGAAATACTTTTCTCTTATTTCCCTTTTCCTAAAAAGAGAAAAACAATCATTTGGGTTTGAATGAAACCTATTACTCAGCTTAAATAAAATTCTTCATTTGGTCTCCGAGTCTATCAAGAGTTTGGTGAGATTTCCAGAAAAATGGATGTGGGATTTGAAATACGAAGTTCAGCATTTTCCTTAGGAAAGCTGAACAGAGGGCATTGAGGTAAAGCAGGGTTTGGGGGGGGAGTACAATCTCCCTCCCACATCCCATCCCTGAAAAGAGGGAAATCTGAATGAATTTCCAAAGGTTTCAGGGCTGCCAAGTGTTGCAAGGGAAGCCACATTAAAGATGTTCTTATGGAAAAACATCACCTACCCATCTGTCTTTTGTTTATTAAGGGAGACCTGGTGGATCCAGAATTTCTGCTGGGGCTTCCAGCTGCTGCTGAGGTGGGACCAACCTGCAGGGAATGGGAGAGATGCGGTGGATCCAGAATTTCTGTCACCTGGCTCCCACCAGGGCTGCTCATCTCTGGACTCCCAGCAGCTGAGGGCTGCCAGCTGAATTCCAGCCTTTCCTCTTTGCCCACAGATCCCCATCATCCGAGCAAAAGCACCTCTTCATGTCCCAGCCAGACGGGTTGAAGGGAGAGGTCTCAGACTGTGCTGTCAGGAACAGAGCTAACACACCCCAAACATGTGGGGAAATGGCGTTTTTCCTCTAATTTCTGTTGATATTCTATGAGCAGCATCCCTGAGCACAGCACTCTGATCCTGACACTCACCAGCATCCCTCCAATCAATTCTCCCTGTTATCATCGTTCCCCCTCCTGCCCCTCAGGTTCAACCCTAACATCCCAAGAATATCTGCCTTAGGAAAGATGGAGTGTGGGAGGTTGGAGAGCACGAAAGCAGCCCCAGCAGCTCCAGACATTCCACTCATGACTGGAGTAACCATGGCATTCGTGTTGGGAACTGTGGAGGTGACATGACAAACACCACTCACAGTTATTGTAGAGTGTGCAGAAGGCAACTTGGAATAACAAATGTTTTGAATGCAGAGCGAGAACAGAAGAGCCCCATGGTAGCTGGATCTCTCCTCCTGTGGTGTTGCAGGGCCCTCCTGGGATGTTGGAGTGCCTGGAGCAACATCTCAGGTGGTGATGATCAAGTTGAACCACCCTGGGTCCTCTGCTTGCAAGCATCCTGCAGGAATTCTGGCCAAAACAAAACAACACAGGCCAAGCCAGGCTCCTGAGGAGGGAAGGAAGAAGTTAATGCTCATGGAATCATTAAGGCTGGAAAAGACCCCCAGGATCACCAATGTTCCTCCACGGGAAGGACAACCCCAGAACTCGGGCACTCCAAGGGTTGTGTTGGGAGTTGTCTTGGTTTGAAAGGCAGGTGTCTGCCAAGGAAGGCAGGAGTCTCCCTTGAAATGAAAAAGAAAATGCAACCCCCTTCCCTCTGAATTATTATAATTTCAAAATTGAGGGGCTTTCAGGCAAAGGTGTGAGGAACAGGAATAATAGTTCTTTACTATTATATATCTATATGTGTATAACAAGGCAAACAAACACCAGTTCAAAGTGACAGAGTCAGGATACAACCTGACACCCTGTTAGTCAGGGTGGTGGTAGCAGTCCAATAAGATGGTGGCTGCAGTCCTCCTGAAGTGGTGGATGTGGTTCTGTTGAAGCAGTGATCCTGTAGAAAGGGGCTGCTCTTCCTCAGAAGATCCAGCGGTGGCTATGTAGCTCCTGTGCTCTGGAAATCCAGTGGAAAGGGGATCTGTGGTGCTGGGAATCTCAGATTATATCCACGATGGGATGCTTGGTTCCTCCCTCTGGGTAGAGCATCTCACAATGGGGTAATGAGTCATGAGGCCAAGTGTTGATTAGGCTCATTAACAGAAGATGGTCCGGAGGGAGTTATCTCTGAGTGATTCAGCAGGACAATGATGGGCCATTAACAGAAAGACAGTCTGGGGGGAGGAGGCAAGGAAACACTGCCCCACCTGATCTCAACAGCTCATGAGGATGGTAATAGAACACACTGCAACCCAGGACAGGAGTGCTCTTCCCTCCACCCTGTGCAGGTGCCATCCCACTATCCCAGCAGGATGCACGTTCTCTGCCTGGCCACGTGTGCAGCTCCCACATTGCACAGGCCTGCGAGTGGACAGGGACAGCTTGTGGTGCTGGGATGAGGCTGGATCCCCACGCACACAGGGAACACCTTCGCTCTTCCACACATCAGCATCCGAGGGGCAACGTGAGGCACGGGCAGCAGCAGCACATGGGAGGCCAGGAAAGACATCAAAGGGAGTAGGAGGAGGGGTCCAGAGGGTGAGCAAAGGGGATGAGGAAAGCCAAGGAAAAGAAGAGGGTGCCTGGGAGACTCTCAATTGAAAGGCGAAGGCTCCCTGCCAAAGCAAACAGTTGGACATGGAGGGCTCTCCATGGCTCGGGTTCACTTGGACCATCTGGCATTTATTGAAATTGCCTCCCTTTGTGTTTGCTCCGATGAAGTGGGTTTGTATTCCTGCTTTCTCTCCCTCCTTTCTCCTCTCCCAGGCCAACACGTAGCTTCCGTCCCGCCTTTCATCACACACATCCTCACAATGGCTGTTGAACAAAGAAGCCCGCTGCAGGGAATGAATCCCAGGAGGAACCAGGGATGGGGAGCAAACGCCTGCACATGGACGGCCCCGTGCATGGCCCTGCTACCCCTTGTCTTACACACTTCCACTGCTTCCCTTGGCCCTCAGTCTGGGAAGGCAACAGACTGAGAGGAAAGATGGAAAGAGAAATCGGAGCAGAAGTTAAGCGGGAGAACAGAAAAGCAGGGAGAAAAAAATCCTTCCAAAAGGTGCAATTGCAAAGTGATGACAGGCTGGTGGAAGGGAATTAGCAGAGAGGAGGGCTCTGTTCACCTCCTCCCCTCCCTGCTCCGCTGTGTGATCAGAAAGAAGCCAAAAGAGCCGTCTTGTTGGGAACTTTGGCATCCGCCGCTCTCCCGCAACGAGGGCGAGAGACTGAAATAATCAACATTTTCTGCAGCACGGAGATGCAAACACTCAAATTCACATCTCAACTGACAGTTTCAGTCAAAATACATCCCCCTGACGCTCCTCAGTTAGAAAAGATTCACAGACTCATTTCGCGGCAGAGCCTGCAGTCCCAGGCCACATTACACAGCCACACTGCCAGAGTCTGGATTTCCTGTAAGTCAGCAAGAAGCCTCTGAGGCTCGGGATGTGCTTCCAAGGCTATTGCATGGAGCAGCCTTTCCAGTGGTTTTTCAGGAAGCCTGTCCCAGTGGAAAAGGGGAAAAAAAACCAGAGAACACAAGCGTGAGGGTGGGGAGAGGTTTCAGCCTCTGGATGCTCCAGAGCCAGGACATCATTCTGCACAAGACCCCATCCAGCCAATTGCCACCCCTGTCGCTCCCTGCTCCGCTGCCATGGCCCCGCTGGGAGGTCCATGTGGACTCCAAGGACTGCAGGAAGGAGCTCGGTGGCTCTGCTGGCACAAATTAGCGGAGCTGAAACTTTAGATCAGTGACAGAGCCTCTTCCTCCTGGGAGCAGTAAATTGTGATGCCGGTCCCTAAAGACCCTCCTTGCCATTAAGTGATTAATGAATTCATTAACACCTCTAGGAACACGGGAAATACGACACGGACAGCCTGCCTAGGCTTTGCGAAGTATTTTTCCTAAGGAACAGCAGAGAAGAGTGGCTAATTAAGCTATATGGCCCATGGCAGCACTACTGCATTTATCCAGAGGGGATGAGCAGAGGGATGAGATTCTGTCTCCTGCTCCTGACCAGCTTTTATTTGACCCATAACGAGATGCTAAAATCAAGGGTTTATTGCTATTATAAACCTTTCATTTGAAGGGGGAAGGGAGAAGGCTTTTTACTGTAATGGCTTTAATGACTTTCCCAGCGTTCCCAGTCCAGAGGTGGAAATGGTCCCAGGGTAACTGGAGGTAAGGAGAGGGGAAGGAATTGCACAATGGCCTCTTCAAATCCTACAGAGAGACTTAATTCTTGCCCTAAAGCCACGGTCACATGCTCCAGCCCATTCCCCTGACAGTTTTATTTACAAACTGTAACATAACCACCAGACCAAACACTCGGGATGAAGTGTGAGCCGGGCTCGGGCTGTGACACCTGCACTAAATCAGGGCCCAGGATCGCCTCCCGCTGTCCCTCAGCAGGACACTCCTGCTGCCCCCACGGCTCCAGCCAGGCTGCTGACGGGAGCCAATCCATCCCCACAGCAGGAGTGACAATGCCGCTGCCCCACATGTGCCTTGGATCCGTGTCCCAGCTCTGGCTTCCCATGGAGCCTGGCTGAAGCCTTCCATCAGAGCCCCAGGGGCAGCCAGGCAGAGTTAGCTCAGGAAGGATGGCCACGTTCCCTCCTTTGAAGGGATAAATAGCTGCTACTTGCAGCTCATTTCCCTTCCTTCATCCTGGGCTTCTTTGTCCCTGTATCCCATATTTCACAGAATCCCAGAACGGTTTGGGCTGGGAGGGACCTTAAAGCTCACCCAGTGCCACCCCCTGCCACAGGTAGGGACACCTTCCACTATCCCAGGGGGCTCCAAGCCCCGTCCAACCTGGCCTGGGACAATTCCAGAGCTGCAGGGGCAGCCACAGCTTCCCTGGGCATTTGCTGTACTGTTGCAGACAAGGTTGGGTTCCTCTCTGCAGCCACCAATGACTGCAGGAATTCTTTCCATAACCCAAGTGGGACAACTTTCCTTCAGCCCCGAACGGCACAGAGAGTTGAGACTGGCTTGTGCCTTTTCCAGTTCCTTGGGAACACGAGCTTGGGCTTCTTCACTTCTGGAACAAGCTGAGGAAGATCCACAGCAATCCAAGAGGACAAGAGATGCTCTCTGCAAAGCACCTTTACCGCTTGAAGGCAGTGGATGTGGCAGGGAGCCACCAGGATTTCCTGCAGTTGTGGGGGCTTCAGGAAATTTGAAAACTGAGGAGAATCAGGCTGGAAAGACAACTCCATTTTAAAGACAGTAAATTGGGGAGAGCTCAGAGAAAGCCCCATGGAAGATGAAAGGGCAGCAGGTATTGATTTATGCAGGAAGATCAAAAGAGCTATATTTGTATGTAGTAGTTTAGCTAAGTGATGACTAAGTGTTTAACGGGAAGGGTCTGAAGGACACGGACCCAGAAAGGGCCTGTGCAGGGAAGGAGCTGAACAGGAGCAGTAGGTTGGGAGAAAAGGATGGGGAAAGAGGCAGATCCCAGCTGCCTGCAGATGTTTTCTGGCAGGAGGATGTGAGCAGCCTGCCACCACCCAGCCCCAAGACACACATGGCAAACCAGCATCCCAAAGCTTTCCAACCCCATCCTGCGCTGCATCCCAAAGCTTTCCAACCCTATCCTGCACTGCTTCCCAAAGCTTTCCAACCCCATCTTGCATAGCATCCCAAAGCTTTCCAACCCCATCCTGCACTTTGCTCACTGCAGCTCCACCTCCAATCAGCTCATGCCAGGCCGCAGCATCCAGGAGCACAGGGAAGGTCCTCAAGGGACCTTCACTGGGTGCCCTCACAGCCCACAGTGGGTGACACCAAAGTGACTGAACCTCAGAGTGCTGGGAGCCCTGTGATTGCCCTAACTCACACAGTACCCCAGAACAGAAACAACCCCACATCTCAAATCCACTTCTGAGGGCCCTGCTGTCCTGTTCCATCCACTCCAAGGCCTGAGAACTCATCCCCAGCCTTTGAATTTACTTAAATGTGACTGGAGCTATGGCTTCTTTCCTGGAAGCAGTGTTTGAGAAGATTAACCTGAGTATGGCACAGGAGCTAATCCTTCTGCAGGCTCTGATTGCAGGGGATCTGCTCCATTCTGCCCCCTCACACTGCTCCACCCCTGCTGGGTTACTCAGGATTTACAGGCAGAGGGATGGGACCACAGCCAGAGCAGCAAAAAGCTCTTCTGTTCCTCGAGCTAAGTCAGGGCCAGGTGGGAAAAAGCCAGTTAAAGTGACAGTAATGAGTGACTTACCTCAGCCTCCCTCAGCAGGCCCAGCTTGGCCATCTCTTCCTTGTGCTTCCAAGAGCAGAGCCAGGAGCATTTCAGAGGCTGACACTTTGGAAATCCTCCACAGAGAAGCATCCTGAGTGCACAGGACAGGCAAGAAACATACAGTAACCATCCTGGGTTGTGCAGGGCTGCACAGGGGAGAGGATCTGGGGGCCATGAGCTTCATTAAACAGCTGAATTTTTAAGTTACCTCATGGTCTGGAATCTGCTTGCTCTGCTAAAAGCTGAGCTGCCCACCTGAGCAATGCCAATCCAGCCCTCTAGAGAAGAGATGGAGAAGGTAAGGGGAAGACAAGCAGGACAGAGAGAATCTGATAAGAGAGCTGATTGAATCACTCTGTCATTACCTGGGACACTCTGAAAACTTTATGGCCTCACTTCACAGCCTGAAAATACCCACTAAAAAGCTTTTGCTCCAGGATCTGGAGAGGCATCCCGGCAGTTTAGATCAATTCCAGTGCTCTGCTCTCTGTCCACATCATTGAGCGTTTTATCCACCATTTGCTGCAGTGATTCCCTTTGCTGGGAATGTTTATAGACAGCAGAAAGGGAGGTCACGAGCAAGCAACAGTGAGAACAGGGCAGGTCACGGTGTGGGTTAAACGAGCCCATGTACAAGGGGCAGGATGCATGGCCCCTTATAGAGCCACTAAATACATTTTTCTCACCTTTTCCTATCAAGTGTCAACAAGATCTACCCCAGTCAAGGGCCCCTTGATCCGTGTGGCCGAGCAGGGATTCGGGAGGATAAACATCCACACGTGGTTGGACAGGGTGACAACACACGGGCTGTTTGCTCAGCCAGGCACGGGCACTTGACCACAAGCTGCTCACCCCCTCTTCACTGCTGAGGTACCTCACTGTGGAAAAATGTAGTCTGATGCAAGGCAGTGCAAGATAACACCTCTGGGAATCAGGAATGCAAATGACAGCAACTGCCAATGTGAGAGATTACCTCAGAAGGCACTGATCGCAGCAGGACTAAAGATGCTGTCCCTGGAGTAAGTGAACATTCATCTGAGCAGGGACAGGAACCAGGCTTTCACTGGACATTTGCATTTTCTTCTTCTCTTACCCTCCATTTTCCCCTGTTTCACCCACATTTGCATGACTTTATATGAAAAAACCAACCCCCTCCGGCATTTTAGAGGCTGTGAGGGCCCTCGTGCAGAGCATGGCAGTTCTGGGTTTTTAGAGCTTTTCCAGGAGACGTGGGGTGTCCACACAGGGAGGGGAGGCCTTGTAGAGCATTTAAAAGGATTCCATACACACAGCTGAGAGCTGGAAAAATTCTGAACTCAGCTCAGCTTCCTCCGTTTCCCAAAGAGTTGCTTAAAAAATCCCAAGATGTCGAGGCATCAACAAGGAAATATCCTGGCTTGCAGGGGACTTCCCAGGATTTTGACACCAACATGATGAGATTCAATACCTGGAAGCTCAGGTCAGATAAATCCCAAAATATAGTGCAATTTCCCAGCAGGGAGGGACACTGCACACTGGAGGACCTCACGAGGGTGTGGATCCTCCTCCTCAGACACTGCTGCAGTAGATAACTCCTTTACAGCCAGGCTTTAATCCAGCTCCTGGGAGAGGGGCAGAGGGAGCAGGGCTGGATGGCTCAGGGCATCCCTCCGTGCCCTGCTCTCTTCCTTGTCCCCTCAGCCATGACAAGAACAGGAAATTCTGGGTAATCTGCTGCTCAGCCTTGCACTCCTCATGAAGCTACAGTCCAATCTCACTCCCCAAGACCTAAGGAAGGAATTCATTGATTTATTTTCCTCCCCCAGGCTCATTTGGCCCGGCAGATGTTGCTTGCTTGTTCTTCATGTTATCTCCTCACCTTCCTCTGAATGGTCAGAGATGGGCTTGGCTGGAGCCAGCACAGCCAGGGTTTGTGGGCGTGCCAGGAGTGGGGGTCACCTGGTTCTGTGCCCTTTGGGATCAGTTGGTGCCACCTCAGCCAGTCACAGAGTTTCTGTGGCATTTAGTGACTATGGTGGGTACCACATGCAGAGTTCATAACCTGCACAGCATGTCCTTTAGTCTGCCAAGTGATCCCACTCCTCAGAACCTTCCAGGCCTGCCCAAATAAACATATGTAAGAGTTGAAATTCAATCTCTCCCCTGCCCTGTCCCCTGGAAAACTCTTTGATGACTAAGCCCATTAGGGGAGGAGCAAATCTCCTGGAAATGTCACAGCTGATCTCTGCTGACCTTATCAAAGTGCAGGATCAATATGCTGACCTGTTCAGAGCAGGAAACCTTAAGCAAAAGCCAAAGAGAAGCAATTAAAGCAGAATTTCAAGAATGGGAGTTGGTGGGGGGGATGGAAATACCCCCTATTCTGGCTCTGGAGAGTGAAAAACAAATGAGCCAAAAGGAACCGTGATGCTGAGAATTATCATCTACATAATTAGTATTTGATAAAGCAGGAAATAAAACATAACATCCATTCATCATGCTGACAGCTGCAGGACCACGGTGCCAGGCTCTCGGGAGATGGGGGCTGTGGCTTCAGCAGTGCAGGTACCAATCCTCACCTCCAGCTCAGGGAGTCCAACGTGCCCTGGGGCATGCCAGGGACTGGCTTGGAAGGTGCCAGGCGTGACCCTGTGCTCTGGGCTGCCTGGATTTGAAGGGTGGAGAACCATCAGTGTTGGTGACAGCTACGGAGCTTCCAGCGAATCTGGGGCCTCAGGCACACAGGGACCTTCAGGCAGCCTGGGAAGATACACTGACTTTCCTGACACCTGGAACTCGACCTCTACCCCTCATGGCTGCAGCAGACCCTGCCCTGGCTTTGAACTGGGCAAACTATCACCATTTTGAACAGCTCATCCCACCCTGGAAGGTGGCAAAGCCATTTCAAACAGCCTGGGGCCAGCCTGCCTTGCAGGACAAGTATGGACAGGGGCAAGGAACGGGCCTGGGTACCCAAAAAGATGCAGCCAAAGGATTTTTGGTCCAACACAACCCATCTCAGCTCCTACAGACCATAAAGCAGCACCTCCCCTCTGTGGGTCCTCTGATTTTCCATAAGATGCGAGAGTATTGTCTGATAAACTCGTTATTAACCTTCCCACAGTGAAGAGGCTCCAGAGTGCAAAGAGGAGCTGTGGTTCCCACAGAGGACAATTTAAAGGAGCAGGTGACAGAAAGAACACTAAACAAAATCAAAGAGAGGGAGATTAAAAGGTAAATCACTTGTAGGACATCTAGAGCAGCTCACTCTACAGGGCTTTGCCCAAAGGAGAGATATTTTCCTTTCTCTTTATAGCAATTTTTAAGATTTACCTTTCCTCACAAGGGTGAACGTGAGGCATTTAAAGGCAGCTTGGGGACAAAACAGGCAGAAGCCAACTTTGCTGACACAAAGAGCCAAGTGGCAGCACCACACACCCCTCCTGCTGTGCCGAGCTCCCGACTGCCCACTCGGGGCAGATCCCCATCCACCTGCTGAGGCAGAGCATCTCACTGGGAAAACACTAAAAAATTCCCTTGAGTACTGCCAGTGCCCCAATTCCCATGTGAATCATCTCAGGCTGCTGGGAGGAGCGGGAAGAACTCTGGTCCCAGCCCTTCCTCCTTCCCTCCCTTTTCATTTGCCATCCCCTCTAATCTCATCAGCTTCTTTTGCCGGCTGGTTCTTCATCATCTCACCTCATTAACCTGCAACGAGGCAGAATCTCAGCTCTCCAGCTGACCACCTTTTCCCAGCACAGACAGAGCCCTGTGTACAACGTCTCCCTCCGGGAGGGGTTTCAAAACAGAGCAATCAAAGCAAGTCTCTGCTGTCCCGGGGAATTCTCTGTGCACTGGGAGCCTCATCAAACCAGGGGAAAGAAAGCAACAGCAAAATTTAACAGTGCCATCCCTAGCAGCCACAGATGGCTGCAGTTCCTAAATAAGCATTACATTAGTGTGAAGGAGAGGGGGGAAAAAATTAAAGGAAGAAAGGAAAATATAACAGCTGTATCTTAAGCCTGGAGGCTGATGCTAAATCTACGTTTGTAGATGCTTTCAGCACTGGCAATAAAAGTCAAGTTGCTTCCCCGTTAAAGGGGCACTGCTGAGTGTTTTATGCAGCATCCTCGACCTGCTGCTCATTTGGTAGGAACATCCTCCAGCTGTCCAGTAGGACGGGGACCTGGGAAAACAGGAGGAGAGGTGTCCACAGAGGAAAGAAATGGGGGAAAGCATTAATATTTAATGGAGTGTTTTACACGGCTTTGAATGGAGTGTTCTGCTAAAAAAAACACCAACAAAAACCAAACAAATACAAAAATCAATAGTGCACAATGGCTTTCAGTGCACTGACAGAAGCATCATTCGCCCTCTCGTCACTGCTGTCACACTAAAACCACAGCTCCAACAATTTCCCCAGCCTGGAATTCTGCTGGGTGGGCAAAACAGAGGAATAAGAATTGGGGGCCTTGACTTGAAATCTTGACCCCTCCAAAGCAGAGGAAATCTCACTCTGGAAGCAGGAGCTCAGGTGGGGCTCATGGAATGAATCAGAGAATCACAGAATGAATCAGAGAATCATGGAATGGTTTGTGTGGGAAGGGACCTTCAAGCTCATCTAGTCCCACCCCTTGCCATGGGCAGGGACACCTTCCACTGGCTTCCAGGCTGCTCCAAGCCCTGTCCAACGTGGCCTTGGACACTGCCAGGGATCCAGGGGCAGCCACAGCTTCTCTGGGCACCCCGTGCCAGGGCCTGCCCACCCTCACAGGGAAGGATTCCTTCTGTATATCTAAGATAAATTTCCCCTCTTCCAGTTTGAAGCCATTCCCTGTGTCCTGTCCCTCCAGGCCTTGTCCCCAGTCCCTCTCCAGCTCTCCTGGAGCCCCTTTAGGCACTGGAAGGGGCTCTGAGGTCTCCCTGGAGCCTTCTCTTCTCCTGGTGAACACTCCCAGCTCTCCCAGCCTGGCTCCAGAGCAGAGGGGCTACAGCCCCTGGAGCATCTCTGTGACCTTCTCAGGACTCACTCCAGCAGCTCCAGGTCCTTCTGATGCTTTGGCTTCCAGGGCTGGGGCAGCTCTGCAGGTGGGGTCTCACCTGAGTGGGGCAGAGGGGCAGAATCCCAACCCCTTTCCTGCTGCCCATGCTGGGGATCAGCCCAGGGCTCGGGAGGTTCTGGGTCCCAGTGAGCACAGTGGGGTCACGCTGAGCTCCTCATCCCCCACCCCCACACGTCCTTCTGCTCAGGGCTCTTCAGGGAAAGCTCTTCAGGAAAATCCCAGTTGAGGGGATGCTGGAGATTTTTCCCCATGATCTGGGAAGGAAGCCATGCGTTTGCTGCCAGCAAAGAGCACAGCTGACACAAATTTTGGAGGAGCAGTACACAGTGACATGACTGGGCCTCCAGCACTGTGCAAGAGCAGCACCATGGTCCTGAGTCACCTTCACACTCATGACTGTGCCCTACCCGCAGCCAGCTCAGCCCAGCACTGAGAGGAGCATTCTCCTGAGGCAGAATCCCTCCGTGGAGGGGTAGGAATGCCGAGGATCAGCTGTGGGAGCAGCCCAGGTAGCTGCCAGAGATGCACCGTCATGGACAGGGACACCCCAACGCACTCCCGATCCCAATCTCCCAGCTCTCTGACACACACGTGTGCATGCCATCAGGGATGAGGTCCTTGCAATCTCACACATCCCTTTTCCTCTCCTTTGCTTCTCAGGGGTTTCGTTTCTCTCACGTTCCCATCAGTCTGTGACAAAATGCAAAATTACCCCCACCGTGTCCGAGCTGTGGAACCTTCTGCCTCCTCCTGACCTGTTCAGCGTTTTTACCACATCCATTTATTTTTATTACATTTCATCAGAACAGTGATGTCCTCTAAGCTGCTTGGGTTCTTCAGCAACCCATGGCTACTCCCTCCCTCACACACATTGCAGATTCTTCCTGTTTTGCTGTCATGTTCCCTCTCCATCCCTGAATTAGCTACGCCAATTAATTACCAGCCCCTGGGACTGCTCTTAGAGCACAGGCCCTGAGGCTGAGGAGCGAAAGGGATGTTATTACACAAGTGAGCAAGGTTTGGCTGCTCTTACCTGAGCTCCCTCGGGATGTTCCATCAGAATGTTGATTTCCTGCAAAAGGAACAACTCACCTGGGCACGTCAATGACAACATGTTCTTGTTTCTAAACAAAAAATTACCCGAGTGTTTTGACAACATCAAAACATCATGTTTCATTATTTTGAGGGCATGGAATACTTTGATATTAATTCTAAAACATCTTTTCACTTAGAAGTTTCTCTTATAAGCCAACTGCTTTAAATGCCAAAATCAACTCAAAATGTGTAAACAATTTTTAATGGTTTCACAGGGACATCTCAGGACAAAGAATATGTTTAAATTAAACTCCATAATTTTTCCCTGTAATGGGAAATGCAGTTCTTGCTCACATCTAGACAGCAGCACAACATCTTGGTGGACTCTGATGTAACTGGAAGAGCCCACCCAGTAGAGATGGGCAGTGGGGCTAACAAGGAATGCTGGAGGGCATGGAAAAATCCAGGCTGAGCCAGGAGAGGAAAGAGGCAGAAGGATGAGCTGGGAACAACGCTGCAGGCCAGGGAAACGTGAATTTGTGATGCCAGGTGAGGTATTTGCCCCTGGGCCAGCTTTCAGGGAGTTTGTGATGGGAATGGAGAAGCTGCCAAAGGAGGACATTTCAGAGCACTCATTTCAAGGACAATCCACAGAATCCTTTCAAATCCTATCAATTAGTGAAAAACCCACCCTGGAATTTCCTTCCCTCTGAAGCAGACTCCCTGCTGTGCCAGTGCAGAGCTGCATCCTGGCGGCATCAAGAAGAGCTCTGGAAGCATCATCTCCATCATCCCGAGCTGCTCCGAGCCCAGATCACCAGAGAAAGCAGATCAGTGCTGGGTGTCTGGCTGGGAGAAAAGCTGGAGCCATGCTCTGAAGCACATTAATTGCTTATTAATTACCCCATTCATCACAGTGACACCCTTGTCTGCATTCCCAGTGGCACCCTTGCCGTTGGCTGGGACTGTCACATTGCTCTGGGTAAGCTGAGGAACTTCTGCTGCCTCACCTCAGACCCTCCTGCATCCCAAAGGGTGGAAAATAAACCCAAAACCCCCACGCCTTCACGAGAATCCCAATGACAACATGGCAGGTTGGAAACTTGTCCCTCAATGGGAAATGCAGAAGAGAGAGGACTTCCAGGACGAGGATGCTCCCAAGCCATCCAAGTTTGGGATTCATGGTGCAATTTGAAAAGTGTCATCTTAGGGAGCCCATCCAGGGCTTTGCTGCAGCTTCCCACAGGCAACTGCAAGTTCCCATTAAATCACAGAGAGCTGTAAACCAATCACCAGGGAAAATTTCTGTTCCATCACCGGTGCTTTTTCTTTATTTCATTATTTATAGCACTCTCTGATTTCCAGCAACTTTTTTATTATAAAAAAAAAATTATTTTCTTTGTCTGAAAATTGGTATAAAAAGAAATCCATCTCTCAGCCATCATTTCTCTTAATGATGTTTACATCAGCAGATGGGGGGGAAAAATCACTTTTTAAACAGAATTTATTACCCGCTGACCCAAAGCTTTCCCATACATCACTGTGCTTTCACAAAGTTAGTTTCCACAGCAACATGATGTAACTCTCCAGTGTGTCTGGGAGCTGCTGACGTTAACTCTTCCATTCCTATCCATATTTCTTTGTGATGGGATACCTTGGCCACATGGACACCTCAAATCTGGATCACAGAGTCAGTCTCCTGAGTTGGAAGGGACCCACAAGCGTTATCCAGCCCTCAGCTCCTGGCCCTGCACAGATACCCCAACAATCCCATCCTGTCCCTGAGAGCGTTGTCCAAATGCTCCTGGAGCCTGGCTCAGGAAGAACTCTGGCTCTGGGAAAGCTCAGGCTCAGGAGTGTTCTGCAGATAGGGACATCTTTAAGCTGTCTCATTTAATGAGGCATCAAAGTAACAGCTTCAAGCAAGAGGGAAAGGCTGCGGGCGTCCTGGGGAAAGGCACCAGCTGGGCAGGAGTGGCACAGAAGGAAGGAGATGGGTGTCTGGAGACGCTCACCACAAAGTCATGGAAAGGCTTGGGTTGGAAAGGTCCTTAAAGATCATCCAATTCCCAAAGGCAGGAACACCTGCCACCAGACCAGGTTGCTCCAAGCTGGCCTTTTCACCAGAAAGCAAGTTTATCACCAGGCACAGCAGGAACGCCTAAACCCTGTGAGAGATCTTCCTCCAGGCCCATCTTCTCCAGCACCAAGGCCGGATGCTGAGAGAATCTGGGAACAAAATATAATACAGGGTTCTTCAGAAAAAGGCTTGGTGAAGGTGGACAAACAGACACTTAAGCCTTCAAAACAGTGGTGAATTCCTCTGGGGTGAGCACCTTGTGCTGTGGTTCATCTCCTCGCTGAAACTTGGGGTAGGAGCGCCCAGAGAGCGGGCCTTGCCTGCCTCTGAGGGACCACACGTGCATGAACAGCTCCAGAGCGCTCTCCAGCAGCAGAATGAGTGCAGAGCAAGCAGCACCAGCATCCCGAGGAGGGGAAGGGCTCAGCACAGCACCAGGAAACTCCCCAAGGATCTGGCCCCAGGCCTTGGCCCCACAGCTGCAGCCCAGAGTCAGGCCCCAGGTGGATTTAGCATCGAATCTGGCCTCTCAGCAATCAAGGTTCAGCCCCAATAGAGACAGTTGCACCTATCACTGCATTTATTGATTGCCGGGATGTTGATAAACAATTGATTTTTTTCTGCAAATGCCACCTGGAAGGAGTTTTATGCCTCTCTCTGCCGGGAGCGAGCGATAGCAGGAGCCTAACAAACACACAACACAAACTATCTCCTGCTGGGGCAGATAATTCCTGCTGGCAAACAGCTGAGTAATAGCTGGAAGCTGCTTCTACTGGGATTTGGGAGTCTACCATGGTGGGAGATGGGAAAGGCATTTACTCAGTGCTTTGGCTCGGATATCAGAGTGTCACGCTGGCACCTTATCGAAGGAATCCAACATCTCCAGCCCCATGGCTTGAGCCAGTTACACAGCAATAAGTGATCCACCTGAGGAGAGATGGCAATCAGCTCTCAGCACAGGCCTGCCGGAGCTCAGAGGCCAAAGAGAAAAAGGCTGTGGGACCGTGGGAGGTGTGTGACAACCCCCAGAGACAAGTTGTGCCGAGGGGAAAGAAGCCCCACGTGAGCCTTGTCAGGAGAATGTCACACGGAGAGCTCCGGAGTCAAAAAACAACCAGGCATTTCAAGGGGACAAGAGAAATCCAAGTTCCGTGGGTCTGTGGCTCCCTGAGGGTTGGGGCCATATAGCAGATTAGAAACCAGAAATCTGGGAGCAAAATGTTATCCAGGCATTGGGGTCCTTCAGGAAAAGAGGAGCATGTAATGAACTTCCCCCGAACTTGGGAAAACTTTAAGTGGCATTCACAAGAGACAGCAAAGCAAAAGGGCACGCTGGAAACCAGGCCCTGGCAGCTCTGATCTCCCCAGACAGCCTTGGATGCTGCAGAGTTCTGCTGTGAGAGTCCTCCATGGAATTCCAAGTGTACTGTGGATCTGGACTTCTCTCTGGACATCAGCCCTGTGTGTGCTGCACAAAGACCACTGACATAGCACTGCCAGGGTCTACAGAGGCAGAACTCCCTCCCAAACCTCCTTCTGCTCTCCCTTCAGCACTTCTAAAAAGCCACACAATGGCCAGAAAACATCTCCAACATGCACAGTATGGAAGGTGCTTCAAAATCTGTTCTCCACAGCCTGGAAGGATGCAGGGAATCCCTGTGCTAAACCACTTCTCACCTTTCCCAAAGCACAGAGCTTCCCAAACCCCACAGCTTCCTCAGTAGCACCAGAAAAAAAGGGCAGTCCTTGTCCTCGTCTACCTGACTAAAAGGATTTGTGGAATTTAAAGGTGTTTTCTGAAATGAGTCTCCACCCATAACTGCACTTTGGCTGGTGTGTCAGCTGTGTGCTCATCCCCACAATAATTCATCAGCAAACACCAACAGCTTTGGGAAAGCTGACTCAGGAGACTGAGACCTTATTTAGCCAAAAACACTTGCTCTGATTGATTTTTTTCCTGAAAACAATTTAAGCTTCCTTTTCTGCATTCTGTGTGGCAGCTCTCACACAAGTTCAAGTCTCCAGCAAAGCCGCTCTGTGATAAGAGGCATCAGTTCTGCCAAAAATTATCCGAGCCCCATTTGCAGTGATATGAGCATACATTGATGGGGCTGCCATCATTATCAGAGATCAGACACAGGATTAGGATCATTATCAAATCAGCCTACCCGTGCCATTTCCTCCACTTACCTTACAATCCTCAAGTCTACCAGAGGAGGTTGACCTTTATATCAAAAAATGTCGAGCAGCCTATTTATTGGAAAGCTCCAAATTAGATGACCAAGAAGGAGAAAGCTTTTCCAGCAGCGGCTCCCACCCCCATCAGCAGGATCGGGGAGCTCCAAAGTGCCAGGAACTGGCGGTAGGCTCGTCAGGATAGTCTGTTTGATTGAAGGAGATGTGCTGATCGATCAGGCAGCCACCCAGGGGGTGTTGTCCAATTCCTGCCCAGGACTGGGAGCTCCATCCATCCATCCATCCATCCATCCATCCATCCACCCATCCATCCATCCATCCAGCCATCCACCCATCCATCCATCCCTCCATCCATCCATCCATCCATCCACCCATCCATCCACCCATCCATCCCTCCCTCCATCCCTCCATCCATCCACCACCGGAGCTGGCTGTGCCAGGCGGGAGCGGTGCATGCAGCGGGGCTTTAAAATCCCGGCCTTTCCAACAACCCTGGCCCATGGAATGAGGGGAGCCTGGGATTGAGCTGGCAATGGGAAGCCTCAGCAGCACCACACCCTGTGGAGGACTGGGGCACGGGGCTGGGAAATGGGCCACAGTCCTTGGAAATGGGCCACAGTCCTTCTCCTGCTCAGGGATCTTGTGAGAGGAATTGCAATGGGTGCAGGACTCCAGAGCGGGATGCGGATGTGTGTCCCACATCAAGGACAATCCTTTCCCAAAGCTTCCCATACCCATTGTGTGGGTCAAGCTAAAGCTCAGCTCCAGGTCCAGCACTAACGTGAGACAGTGCAAATGGCTCTGTTGGAAAGAGAAAACCAGGATACACAACCCGTGGCCGTGACTGGAGCTCTGGTGGGTGAGCAGTAGGAACAGCCCCACGCACACTTCCAAGGCTTTGGGATGACAGCACCCAGCCACCACAGCATCTGGGCAGGATTTCCCCCTGATCACCTGTCCATCCTCAGACTCAACATCCCATTTCCAGCGATCCTGAGGTCTCACACCTTACCCACACTGTTGCAGAGCTGGGGCCACTCAAGACCTTGCCACCCACACTCTGCATCCTCCCGGGCTGCTCCTGCTCCTTCCCAGCCTTTCCACCCAGTATTTCTGCTGGAGGGATCAGCCATTGAACTCAGCCCCAAAGTCCCCCTGGAGTCCAGAGGAACATAAACCAAACCCAGCTGCTCTCTGCTGTCACAGCCTAAGTGCATTAATGTCTTTTTATCTCCGTGGGGGCACCGTGGCCGCCCCCTGTTTCCATGCGATTGGTGTTAATAAAATCTCTCTCTGCCGAAGTGATGAGGGAAGGATCCACTTCACTTGGCAGTTTTTATCTGCATTGAAATTGGAGTGCAAGCCTTGTGTTCCATAAACCCCTCCGTTGATAGCTCTCATCTGCGACCCTCCTCCGAGACCGGCTTCGGGCTGATTATTCCTGAAGAAAACGTCTCTATAAGGCAGCCCTCAGCTCTGGCTTGCTATCAGCAAGTCAGCTCTGAAACACTTCTTTCAGCCAGCCTGGGTAATTTTCACTGCAAAATTAAAAGGAAAAATTGTCCAGAGACAAAGCATTACACAGAGCACATGGGAAATAAGATCCGGAATAGATCTGGAGTCGTGGCCAAAAAGCGGTTAGTTTGGATTGAGGAGGGAGCCCTTGGAGCTGTGAGGCAGCAGCTGAAGGGAGACCTGAGCAAATTAAAGCAGCTGTTACAGCCTCCTTTCCTCCTCAGCACACGTGGATGAGGGAGGACAGGAGCTCTGAGCTGTAGCTGAGCCCAGGTGTCCAAGCTCTGTGGGAAGAAGAAATTCTAAGGAAATAGGTGGGAAAGAAGAGGAGAACCAGCTGAGCAAAGAGCACACCTGAGTGGAAAGCCAGCAAGGCTTTGTGCCTGCCTCCAGCAGTGGGAGGTGGGAGGAACAACTCCGGGCTTAAAGGTCCTGAGGTGTGCAGAAAGCTGACAGCGTGGAAGGCAGGAACAGCGATGCTGAGGAGAGCCAGGCAGCAGCATCTGCTCAGGATGCCGTGGAGATCGGGCTGCATCCCCTGCCACCCCAACAGATCAAACACGTGTGTGTGTGTCTGTTGGGGTGCTGGGGGTATTGCTGTACCCCATGTGCCACCTTCGTTAAGCCTGGATGGCGAAGCAAAGCCCTTAAGCCACTTGGAAGCTGACCTGCATGTATTTCACCAGAGCCTTGAGGGTCTAAAGACCAAGGAAAGACACACTCCCATGGGCTTCTCCCATCTCTCCAACATCTGCCTTTTCCTACCTACAGAAAAGATTCACCCTGCTCAGATTTTTCTCCATGCTCTTGAAGTCCCAGATTCATCTGGTGCGTCTTTGGTTTCACACAGCGCCTTCGTCGTAAATCACTCATTCAGTTCTAGATTGATATTAACCATTTTGCCAGAAGCTCCTTATCTGCACAAGCTGCCGCTGAGCCCAACTGGATCTCTCCACACCAAATGGAGAGAAATTATGAATGTGCTTCATCAGTCAAGGCAGGGAAAGTGATAGCAGTGAGGAGAGACAGTAAATAAGGAAAGCATCCACCGAGTATTTCCAAAGTAAATCAAGTTACGGGAACAATTATAGGAAATAGAGATTTTGTCTGCAATTACAGTCCTGTTGCTTCTCCCATCCACACAGACAGTTATGCAGCATCAAAATGAAGAACTGACTTGCATTTTTAAAGTTTCAGGTTATTTTTTTTTTCCCAGCTGGGAGAACAGGTTTGAATCTCCCTCCCTCCTAGCCCCATTTAGCCAGCTCTACTGAATTCAGCTGTAACTTGAATATTCGATTCAAAATCAGGGCAGAGCTGAGGGTACTGATGAAACCCAGCCAAGATCCCCCCAGCCCACAGGTTCAGCAAAGCTTTTTGCAGCAGGTTTTGGCCAGGAAGAAAATGAATGCAGCCCTAAAGCCCTCTGTGCTCAGCAAAGCCCAGCTGGAGGAATTCATTAACCATTTTCCTGGGGCCCTTTTCCTAAGTCCAGGTTGTAGCAGGTGAACCCCGCCCTGCCCAGTCTGTGTTCAAGCAGTGATAATAATGATTTCTTGATATTGAAAAAGGATAAAACCTTAACTGGCCCTATCTAATTGGTCATGGAAGACAAACAATTATAGACTGGGATATGGAAGGCGGCGATTCATGGAAGTTTTACAACTAATCTAATTAATAATCTTCAATTAATTTACTGCTGCCTCTTAAGAGGTGAAAAGGAGAGGTGTGAGTGCTGTGGATGGAGACACAGCCCAGCAGCTCTGCCAGCCACAGGGTGACAGCTCGACCTTGCGAGTGTCACCGCTTCCGGGAATTCTGCTTCCAAATCCAACCCCTGCTGTGAGCATGGGGGGAAGGAGCAGCCCCCCTCGGAGATAAGAAGTGACAATAAGTGCCAGAGAGTCCTGATGTGCTGGGACACGTGGAGACAGAAGCCAGGACAGAAGGACACGTCTCCCTGCGAGGCGCTGGAGCGGAGCAGCCCAGCAGGGTCTTGCCTTCAGCCAGGACAATGCCCTTGGAATGCTCTCCTGCCTGTTAAAATCTTGTCTGCTTCGAGCTGCCTGCAACCCTTTCCATCCTGGCCAGAGGCAAACCCTGGGCAGAGACACACCAAGTGCAATAAATATCGACTGTGCCCTCGGGGTGGAGTTTGTGCAGAGTTCATTGGACCTTTCCATCCCTGCACATGGATTTTTCCACGTGGCAGATCTGAGACGGAGACTCCTCAGCCAGTCCGGCTTGCAGGAAGGATCTGACTCCCCACAAGACCCCAGTCCTCGCTGTCAGGGCAGGATTTGAAGGAACAGGGATAAGCTGAGTTTCTGTCTCTGCCGCCAGAATGAAAGCAATGACCTGCACAAGGTGGCACTGCCTCGAGAGGATCCCAAGCCCTGCTCTGGGTAGGATCTTCCTCAGCACCACAGCCTGGGCTCCCACCCTCCTCTCTCCTACCTGGCTGCATCCTCCAGTCTCCTGTGCCTTGGTCAAAGTGCCAGGGGGACAACACAGGATCTCACATCACTGCCTCATTATCCTAATCATTCTAATCACCTCATTAGGCACCTCATCGCTACTCCAGCTCGAGGACAGGGGTGAGGTTGCCTTTCCCACCATCAAGCTCATCTTGAGAGCAGGAGAGGGACAATCCTTCTGGATATGCAGAGAGCCTCTAGAAGGCAGAAAGAGAAGCCAAAAGTGGCTGGAAATCAGGGATATTGCAGTAAATAATGCAGGATCAGACACGCATGGCAGTGCCGGCCTCCTCCCTCTCAGAGCTTTCCTTCCTGCTAAATGTGTCCAGTTAAAACAGGGACTAAAATTAAAATAGAATTGCTGTCCTGCAAGAGTGGGGAAGAGCTTTTATGTCTTTCTCTCTCAAAAGTCAGACAAAAGGTCAGCAATTCCTAAAATCTGTAAAACACACCGTAAAAAAAATAAAAATAAACCAACAGAGAAAAAATTTGATCCAAGGATTATGGTGCTCCAATCCAAACCAGGGCAAACTTCAGCTCATCTGAAAGTCCCACACAGCAACTGCAGCTTCTAATTTAAAGAGAATATTTTAAACAGCCCAGATTTGCTGCCTTTTTCTTTTCTTTTTTTTTTTTTTTTTTAAATCAAATGAGAAAATTAAAGTTTAAAAATCCTCCCTGGAAAAAAAAAAAAAAAAAGCAGTTTTTCAGTGGAAAGCAGCTGAAATGAAAAATTCTTTTGCAGGTTTTCTCTGCAGAGGAAAAGGCATTTTTCATTGAAATGGATGCAATCTGTTTTCTCTCCTGATGAAAGGGAACAGTGCTTCTGGACAAATCCCTGCAAAGAGGACAGTCCATGCCAGGGCACAGAGCATCTCCAGGCTTCTCCCCCAAACCGGCCCTGGCAGAAACCCTTCAGTGCTGCACTGGCTCCAAACTGCAGCTTTCATTTAAAGCAAAGAATTCCACTCCACTCAAAACAAAGCTCTTCAGTTTGGATTTTTCCCAGTGGTTTTGTTGTGGTTTTGAAAGTGAAGCTAAAATCAACAATTACAGAAATTGCTATGCCTGTGTAGTGAGCACAGCAGTGGAAAATTCCCATCCAGCTCTGGACTCAAACTCAGAGCAGATCCTGCTCGCAGGATTGGATTTGAAGAGCCAAATGGATTTTCCTCTGAGCTACCAGGAAGCACTGCTGAAATATCCCCTCTTGCAATAAACCCACCCTGCTAACTTCCAGCAAAAACCCCACCCTCAAGAGGGATCATGATTTGCCCTCCCAAGCAAGGCAGGGGTGCCCTACCAGCGCAGAGCCTTGTCCCTGGAAGTGCTTAATTCCATATGCTTCAGAGGATAGAGGAGGAAAAAAATAATTAAAAGGCTCTTAATGCATCTGGCCAATTAAATAAAGCTGTAAATGGCAAGGAAATAATTCCTTGCTGACCCCTGCAGCAATCAGCTGCTGACCTGCAGCATGAGAATTGATTAGCGCTATCTTAGCATGGCTTGTATAACTACAAATGTTATTATTGGCCATAAAATCAGCCAGCCCTTTATGCAGCCCATTGCTGGCATTTGGCTCCCTGACCTCCCCAGCCATGAATTTTGCTGGCTGGAAGGAGCTTCCAGCTGGAAGGAGCAGCTGGAAGCCTTTCTGTGCTTCCCTGTGGAGCTGGGGGTGGTTTCCAATGGTGGGCAGCGCCGTCCCAGTTTGCCCCAGCCCAGCCCTCAGTGAATTTGGTGCAGTGAGGGGTTAAGTGCCCAGAATAAGCTCAGCCTTACAGCTCTGAGCTGCTGCTGTCGTTCTTCACCACAGCCCGGCCCAGGCTTCCCTCAGCCCCTCTCACTCCGTTAATAACACGCTGTCAGCACCAGGCTGAGTGAAATCCTCCCCTTTTCCTCAGAGACAGCAAAGCTGGGGTGGGATCTGCCCTCGTCCCCGTCCCCAGGAAAATCCCATTTTCCTGGCGCAAGTGCTCACTCAGCACCTGCCCTGGAGCAGAGCCCCCTGGCCAAAAGCTGCTCCCAAACACCTTCGGAGCTGATCAGTAAGGAACTGCTGGCTCTCTCACAGCTCAGAGACATCTCTCCATCTGTCATTCCTCTTTCCTCTTCCTCCCTCGACCGTTTGTGCTGGGCTGGAGGCACAGGAAACCACACTTGGTCCCCAGGAGCTCAGGGAAGCAAACTGGCAGGCGACATTAGGAACAGGGAGCAACTTCTCTCTGGGCAGAGCTGGAGCTGTGGGACCTGGAGGCCTGATCTAGTGCTGACAGCACTGCTGTGACTGCATGGTACATTCCAAAAATCTGGATAAATCCGATGACTTTGGGACCTAAAAAGTGTGGAGGGCATCTCAGTAGAGATACGAGAGTTGGAGCCCAAAATCTGAAACCTGTGGTGAGTTTTTATCCAGTTCAACCCCTCGAGACTGTCAGGGGGTGGGTATTTCCTGTGTCCCAGACAAACCCTGAAGCCACAGGTGTCTGGAAAGGGGTTGCTCTACAGCAGGACACAGAATGCCATCACCTCAGCCATCACTACAGCCCTGGCAGAAGGAGGAGCAGGGAATGTTAGGAGTGCTACCAAAAAACTGGGGATGCTCTGAGGACGTATTTGCATTCAGACTGTGTTGAGAAGGGAGTCTGAAAGAGGAACAACCAGTCCGGGGCACCAGCAAAGCCCAGCCCGGTGCTAAAAACTTCCCCAAATGATACCAATGGTCAATGTACAGGTTTGATGCCTCTGGGCACCAATGGCAGCGGCCAGACTAAAGCAACCCACCCTGTTTTGGGCACAGCACCAGAGACCGTCTTCAAATGAGGAATCAAAGATGATGCAAAGGGATGGTGAGGCAGAGGCTGGAGGAGTTGGGAATTGCACCCACTTTCCAGCTTTTCCCGGAGGGCTGGAGAAGCTGGGAATTGCACCCGCTTTCCAGCTTTTCCCGGAGGGCTGGAGAAGCTGGGAATTGCACCCGGTTTCCAGCTTTTCCCGGAGGGCTGGAGGAGCTGGGAATTGCACCCGCTTTCCAGCTTTTCCCGGAGGGCTGGAGGAGCTGGGAATTGCACCCGCTTTCCAGCC
>NW_024581079.1:2900499-2997205 GCF_017639235.1 Corvus kubaryi
TTTCCCGGAGGGCTGGAGGAGCTGGGAATTGCACCCGCTTTCCAGCCCATGTGCCTCTCCAGAGCCACTTGGGAGTCTGGGAGACACCTCTCCTGCTCAGGGGAGCACGTCTGAGCATTCACAGCCTCAAAACAAAGCATTTCTTCCCAAAAGGAAAAGAAGGAGCGGGGAGAGAAGCAAAAGGAAGGGCGGGAGGGGAAGGGGGACAAAAGGGAAGGGGCAGCTCTGTACTCCAGCCCCAGCCCTGCCTGAACTGCGCTCGCCTGGAAACTCCCTGGCAGCTGGTCCCTGTGGAGAACCGGCGAGGGAGGGAAGCTTTCACTCACCTGCATGGCTGAAAAAAGCCTGAGGTGCTGAGGCCTCTTAGAAAGGCGCCTGTGCTCGTGTTTAACGTGTTCACCTGACCAGAGCCCAGAAAGGTGGGTGGGAATATCAGCATGGACATGTGGCATCCCATCCCAGCAGGCTCCTGCTGCAGCCCTTCCCTCTCAGCCTGTGCTGCTCAGGCCCTGTAGGTTAATGGGCGGGTTCGGTCGGGACGGAGACGGAGATCTCTATAGGCAGGTCTTGGGACACAGTCGGTTTATTGTAAAGGGCGTGGGTATTGGGGCACTGCTCAGAGCTGCTAGACTCAGCTCTGAGCAGGCCCAAGAGAGTAAGCAGGTGAGAGAGAGAGAGGGTGTAAGAGCAAGAGTGGAAGTAAGAGTAGAAGTGGAAGAGAGGAATAGAGAAGAGAGAATCAGAATCAGAATGTCTGAAGTCCTGGTTACAATACAATAAATCATCTTCTGTACTGAATATTCTAATTGTCACTAACCAATCTAATACAAGATACAAATCCTATAGCATTTACATACAGCCTATAAGAGTTCTTATATTACCATAGAGTGTTACATCTTAACTTCTAAAAACTACTCTTTGGACCCCTTCTGCTGAGCTAGTAGGGTCTGCTCTGACCCTTGGACCTGCCTGCAAGCAGAGGGTATTGTTCCATCAAGAGGGGATTACCTTCAGTCGGCCATACCATTGTTTCCTAGTTGTTCAGTAACTAAGACCTGGTATTTCAAAAGTGGCTTTCATTTCGATGTTGCCTGTAGTTTTCATATTCCCAAAATCTTTTGTCAGGCAATCATATTTCCAAGGTTTTCCTGTTCCATCTTCCCCAACAAGGCCCTGCACAGGGAAGGGCTCAGCAGGCAGGATTCACACAAGCCACCTGCTTTCATGGGATTGCTCCAAGGAGCTCCCTACAACCTCCAGGCAAGCCAAGGATAACCTGCAGAGCCTCACCTGTCCCCTTCACCTAAAGGAAGGGAAGGAGGAGCAGGAATTCCTAGCTGGCAGTCATCCAGGTTGGCTGTCAAAAGCCTGGAATAAAAAATAACCCGCATTTTGTTGGTTGCATCTCCCCCAGCCGGTGCCAGATGCCCCCAGTGTTTGGGCAGGGACACGTCCCATGGTGGCTCTGCAGTCGGGGTGGTGGGTGCCAGGAACAGAGAAGAGAAAAGGAAAGGGAATAAACACAGCAAAGGAATGGCAGTGAAGGGAGAGGAAGGAGTGAGTGGGCACAGAAGCACCAGGCGGGGGGGCTGAGCTAATCCATCAGAGGAACCACTCAGCAGCTGCTCCTGCCTTCACCCCGAGCTTTGCCGGAGCTTTGGCTGAGTCCAACAACAAATACCCACTGTACCAGGGAGATTATCCACATTTAAACAAGCAGGAGGGAAGCAAGGCCTGAACTGAGCAACAAATGGCATCCCTGAGGACTGAGCAGGGCATTCCAGATCTTGGATGCTGGTGCTGGCTGCACATCCCATTGCTCAGCCCATCACGGGGAGCACCCGACCAAGGCTCTCCCCTCTCCCAAGTATGGAGGTCAGGACTAGGATGGTGCAGCCAAATGTGGCATCTGATGCAATGTTTTTAATCACATCCACAGGCTCTCTATTGCAGCTTGTTTTAATCACAAATGGCTGCACTTGTGGGAGCTTTAACGTGTTGGTTGCTTTGGGGTGAAAAGGAGCAGAATTTTGGTTCACATACACACAGAATCCCAGAATGGTTTGAGTTGGAAGGGACCTTAAACTCATCCCATTCCCACCCCCTGCCATGGGCAGGGACACCTTCCACTGTCCCAGGGTGCTCCAAGCCCCATCCAACCTGGCCTTGGACACTGTCAGGGATCCAGGAGCAGCCACAGCTTCTCTGGGCACCCTGTGCCAGGGCCTGCCCACCCCCACAGGGAAGGATTCCTTCCAATATCCCATCTAAATCTACTCTCTGGAAGCCATTCCCTGTGTTCTGTCCCTCCATCCCTCATCCCAAGTCCCTCTCCAGCTCTCTTGGCGCTCCTTTGGGCCCGGGAATTGTCTCCCAGTTCTCCTTGGAGCCTTCTCTTTTCCAGGCAGAGCATCCCCAGCTCTCCCAGCCTATCAGGGCCCAGATGAATGCAGCAGAAATGCCTCTACCTGCCTAAAACAGCCCCTTGGAAAAGCAGCACACGTAGAAAAGCAGAAGATTCAGTAATGAGCTGGTGCTGAAAACCCCCTGAACAAGTCAAGGCAACAAATGAGCTGCTGCAGCCGGAGTTAAACATCATAAACAACCCTAACTCTGCCTTCCCTTTCCAGGCAAAAATCAAACCTCTCAACAGGCCTACAAGCACGGTGAGATGTTTGCAGGAAGATGCAGGTTTTGAGAAGTGGTGTACGGATAACAGTACCTTGGATAAAAAATATTGAATTCCCCTGATTAAATCTCTGCCGGCGAAATCCCTCGTGCAAAACTCGTGGTCAGCTCTTCTTGTTCTGCCTCCCCTCAGCTTAAATGCATCACCCATACCAAGGCAAGGCTCCAGGACAGAGATTTCAAATAAATGTAAGGGTTTCTGGAGTTTCCCAGCCAAGCAGCTTTCAGGATTCCGAATTACGAACCAAGGGATACTTCCCAGAGATTCATTAAAATCCTTTACTTGGACCCCTTAAAAAGAACCTCAAAACAAAGAAAAAAAAAAGAAAAAAAAACCCCAAACAAATAAAGGGAGAAGAAAAAAAAAGAAAATACTGTTGCTGCATAAGCAGGTACAACTGAAATGGACGAGTGTGTTCAATTACAGCAATTATTTAAAGTTCTGCTCGTGTTTCTGTGTCTCTTCATCCTCACGGATGCCATGAGAGCATCAAAGAACACAACTAACGTGTCACACATGATACCTTCTCTTACCACCTCTCCCACACACAGGGAAGGACAATTGTGCACTGCAGTGTTTTCTTCCAGTGTGATTTTGATTTGGAGGGGTTGTTCTTCCACTTCCTGCTCTTTTAATCTGACACTTGACTCAAAAGAGGGGCAAGGTATCCCACTCCTGCCAGAGGAAAAGCCAAAATGTAGCACTCTTGTGGCGAACACGGAATTTTTTGCATGATGCCACCTTGAATCATTTTCTTCTTGTCCTTTCAGTAAATACCCTGAAGGAATAAACACACCTGAGGCTGAACAAAAGGGCTCCAAACTAACACGTAACAACCTGGTTTTCAGGAGGGTTGTGCAAGCCCTTGAAAAAATCCAATAGTCTCTTGACTTAATGCTGGAATCCACTAGAGCAGGTTTTTGTCTCGCTGTGCACGTTCCCATCAGGAGGCTGTAAATACAAACACAGGCACGGGAAGCACTCACAGGCATCCTGGATGGAACATTCAGTTCTGCCCCAGTGCCCCTTGTATGGGACACGAGGCACCGGCCCAGTTCAGGCTCTCACTGCTGGCCCACATCTGCTCAGACCGTGTCAGGACAGGTTTTAGGTTGGGCTGACTCCTTTTCCTCAGCCAGTATCAACTATTCCATGAGATTGGGATAACTGGGCAGAGGTGGGCCAACACTGCAGCAGCTGATCTGAACCCAGAGCTCGTGAGAGGCTTAACCAGAGGTTCCCAAGTCATGAAACCACAGCTCCCAAAACCAAATCCTCCTGAGCCTTTACCCCTTAACTTTGTTGGGCTTGCAAGAGATGAAGCGAATAAATGGCACATCGTGGAATTATTAAGGTTGGAAAAACCCCCCAAGGCCATTGAGTCCAAGCTGTGCCCAATCCCCACCTTGTCCCCAGCCCAGAGCTCTGAGTGCCACGTCCAGGCATTCCCTGGATACCTCCAGGGATGGGCACTCCAAACCTCCCTGGGCAGCTCCTGCCAAGGCCTGAGCACCCTTTCCATGAGGAAATTCCTGCTGGTGTCCAACCTGAGCCTCCCCTGGCCCAGTCTGAGGCCGTTCCCTCTCCTCCTGTCCCTGTTCCCTGGGAGCAGAGCCCAACCCCCCCAGCTGCTCCCTCCTGTCCGGGAGTTGTGCAGAGCCACAGGGTCTCCCCTGAGCCTCCTTTGCTCCAGCCTGAGCCCCTTTCCCAGCTCCCTCAGCTGCTCCTGGGGCTCCAGCCCCTTCCCCAGCTCTGTTCCCTTCCCTGGACATGCTCCAGCCCCTCAATGTCTCTCTTGCACTGAGGGGCCAGAGCTGGGCACAGCTCTGCCCATGTGACCTCACCAGCCCATCTGAGCTAAATTATCTGTGTAAACATTGGATGTGCTGAGCAGTTTCAGGAGATTGCCCAGAGCAGACCCAGCCTGGTCACTCAGCTCTCCCGTCTCAAAGGCCACCAAAGATACACCAGGTCATTCTGGGCACAGCTGAACTCACAGAGCAGCACCTGGCACCACATGCAGACGTTTTGGTGGCGCTGCCATGGAGCAGCACACAGCATATTTTCATTTCAACTCATTGCTTCTAGGCAGGAAGCATTTGTAATTTCCTCCAACATTAGGGATAATGTTAGCCCCCACACATGAAATGAAAGACGCCTCCCAAAATGCATTTTCAAATGCACCCTAAACAGTAAACACCATTCAAGTCAGATGCAGCCAGGATCGTAATTGGAAGCTGCAGAGAGTGCTCTTTCAGGATCCATAATAATTGGCATTTTGCTGGAAAGGTTCATGTAATAAAAACCTTCGCAAGGAAGGGCCAGCTGCTCCAAAACATACACACTCATTCAGGCGACACAAAGTACCCCAAAACTCTGCAGGTGAGCTATGTGGATGTGTCCCTGCATGGCTCCAGTGGTGCCAAGCAGGAGGAATACAGCAGGAAAGGTTCCTGGAAGGACAGCAAGAACTTTATGAGGTCTGGAATGGCTTTTCCACAAAGAGCCACCCAATGGGTTGGGATGCTGCAGCCTAGAAAAGAGGCAGGTGAGGGGGATTCAAAAATCTTGAGTCACTGGAGGAATGGAGGAGGATCACAGAATCCTGGGATCATCAAGGTTGGAAAAGCCCTCCCAGCCCATGGAGTCCAGCCTGTGACTGATCCCCACCTTGTCACCAGCCCAGAGTTCTGAGTGCCACGTCCAGCCCTTCCTTGGACACCTCCAGGGATGGGGACTCCAAACATCCCTGGGCAGCCCTTTCCAGCATTTAACAACCTTTTCCATGAAGAAATTCCTCCTAATGTCCAACCTGGCACAGCTCAAGGCCATTTCCTCTTTTCCTGTCGCTGCCTGAGAGCAGAGCCCGACCTCCCCTTGCCACAACCTCCCTTCAGGTACAAAATTGCTCCTTAACCACCTTGTGCAGCCCCAGAACAAGGTGCATTAGAGGCAAGCAATCAAAGAGATCCACAGCAAATCAGGGAAGATGGTTGTGAGCAAAGGGGGTGTGGAAAGTTTGCAGGGGGCTCAAGGCAGGGCTGGGCAAGTACTTGGGAGTGAAATCCAGTAAGGATTATTAGACAGACGAGCCTTCCCAGACACAGAAAATATCCTAAGCTGAAAATAATTAGGGCCCAAGAGAGTATTCAAGGAAAGGATCAGAACTGCTTGCCTCTCCCTGCTCTTCTCCAGGAAAGCAATTACGGCCAGTGGGTCTGTGCAGAGGGTGGGGTTTTATCAGCTGCCCTTCCTGGGTCCTCACTGCAGCGAGCAAAGGGGCCCTCCACGCTCTCCTGGGGCAGGGCAGAGCTGTGCAGAGAGAGAAAAATGCAGGGAAGACTGAGGGGAGGGGACAAGAAATAGGGGAAGGGGGCAGAGTAGGACAAACGGGGATGTACGTGGTTCTACAGGCGGCCCTGAGGACTAATCCTGGTGTTACTGACTGCAAGGGAGAGGGAGGAGAGGCTGAGCTGCTGTAACGGGGCTGTTGCAGCTGTGATGGTTTTAGGACAAGAGGAAAGGAAAACTTAACAGGGAAAGGCAGCATCTCCAAGGAAAGCAGGTGCTCAGGTGGGAAATGCAACCGCTGGATCAAACCTGCAGTGATGCATCCCAAAACTCACCCATTTCCCTCCCACCCAACTACAGCACCCTGGAAGCAACGAAAGGTGCTCCTCTCCCTGCCGGGGGTGGCTCCCCGAGCTCACTAAGACAGATGAGCCCCAAATAAGGATCAATAACCGGGCTGTGAGGAAGGCAAGATGGACGAGGGAGGGAATGGGCACTGAAAAGGGCAAGTTCCAGGCAGGATTAATGATGTCACAGTGGAGCAGAGGAAGTCACACTGCTCAGCTCTTCATGCCTTCAGGAGGTTTGGAAGGAGTGACATGTCCCAAGGGATCCAGATGCCAGTGAAAACGCACTGGCACCTCCAGAGTGCTTCTGTCTCAGTGTTACGGGGTTCAGATGGCAGCAGGGACAGATCCAGGAGCAAGGGAAGGAGCTGGAAAGCCCTAGGGAAGTCTCACAAAGGCACAAGCTTGTGCTGGTAACAGCTCAAGAAGGGATTGGGGAAAAACCCCAAATCTGCTCATCTCAAAGCCCCTCTCTACCTCTCCTACAACATTCCACTCTTATTTCCTTCAGTTCTCATGTCCCAGGCCACAGCCCTGTGCCCAGCCAGGCTGCTGTCCCAATCAAAGCCATTCCTTCAGTCTCGTGTCTCCATCAGGATGGGGGGGGAGACAATGAACACCCCTTCTCCAGCAGCAGCTGCACAGCTGGCTCCAGGCACAGGGTTCTTGGAGGAACGTTACCTGGGAGGAAATCATTAAAGGAATCCAGCTAATTTTGTAATTCACACCTGGACTGCAAATGTTAAAGAGCCTTCAATGATCTCTAATGAAATATCACATTGTTTAAAGAGTTCCCAGTGAAATTCGCCCTTAATTGATTTTTGATCTGTGAAAAAACACCGTAGAGAGAGAGAGGAGATATCAGTCAGGCTCCTGTTTCATCCCTCCTGTGAGCTTTTTCCTGCCTTTGTTTCCTTTGTCCCCAAGGAATCAACACTAGACCGAAGAAAGCAGCCTGGAAGATACTACAGAACTAATAAATAACACTCAAGTGGGAATCCTGAACAGCACATCCTCTTAAATCATCCTGAAAAAGGTGAAGCAGTCTCCTAGGACAGCTCAAAAATCAGAGGATGTGGATTTGTAGCAAGAACTGTCCCAGACAAACCCATGGGCTGGACCTTCTCCAGCCCTCAGGAACCTCCCTGACAGGACCAAGGCTGACCCCTGGTGCAGTAACACATCTCATCTCGCCCTCGGGGTGTCACAGGGGAGCTTAATCCAGACACCAATGACACAGAGCCACAGCCAAAAATATTGACAGCAAAGAGCTGGCAGAAAATTCCTGACAGCGACGGCGTCCGGCTCAGGACGCGCCAGGGCAGCTGCTGGAGCCAAGGAAGCAGGTCAGGATTAACTCACGAGATAATGCACTGCAAAGCCCTTCCAAAAGCCAGCAGCAAAGTGTCATCAAGCAAATGAGCAAACAGTAAAATATAGCAGGGAGAGATGAGAGGAAATGCATCTCTAAACATCACCGGAGACCCAAATAAACTGCTGAACCAGGCAGCTGGGAAGCACCAGGCACTCAATAAGGCTTTAACTAACATTTACAGCTGCCACAGAGCCTGCTGCAAATAACCAAAGCTAAAAGGAAAAAGGGGGAAAAAATGAAGGAAAGGATGAGCAAAGGTTTTCTTAAGAGCTGCTGGGAGGAACCACATCCCAGGCTGGCCAACTAAACCAGCAGGGGAACACCTTCCATGGCAAAGAAATTGTGGTGGGATTGATGGCAGGGGGAAATCTGGGACGCTGCCAGGGGAACAGGAAATCCCTGGACATGCTGAGCATCTTCAACAATAAAGCCTTTGATTAAATAAAGAGACTATTAATTAAGGAGTTAAGGGGAGAAGAATCCTCACAGCTGCCACGTTCGGATCAGTGCTGCTCAGTGACAGGTTCACGTGGCTGAACCTGGGATAACGATGGATAACCTGGGATAACAGGGGATGCATTTCCCTCAATTACACAGCACTCCTGTCAGGTTTATCATATGGCTCTGCCACAGGGTGCCCAGAGCAGCTGTGGCTGCCCCTGGATCCCTGGCAGTGTCCAAGGCCAGGTTGGACAGGGCTTGGAGCAGCCTGGGCTAGTGGGAGGCGTCCCTGCCCATGGCAGGGGGTGGAATGGGCTGAGCTTTAAGGTCCCTTCCAACCCAAACCATTCCGTGATTTTATGATTCTATGGTTCTTACGGGAATGATCAGATCAATTTTGCCCATTGTAAAGCACATGTTGGTTTATTCCCCTAGCAAGGCTGGTGCTTTTCAGCTCCTGCTGGAGAACTTTCCTCATCACTCCATTCATACCTCTCTGTGGGATCCAGCGAGATCTCCACCTCAGCTGAAATGGGGGAACCAGCCAGATGGGATTCCCATGGAGTGGTTTGCCTGTGACCATGAGTTGTATCCTTGAGCAGGACTCAGCTGGGACCAGGCAGGAGCACCGAAGGGAAGCTCTGTGTGGAAGGTGTCCATCCTGAGGGCTTTTCTTTCCTGTACCAATCCAAGGAACTTCTTTCAGCATCTCTCCCTCAGCTGCCTTGTCTAGACTATCACGCTGAGCATCTGGGGCATTTCATAATCTTCTTAAGAACTGTGACCTTCAGTTCTGTGTTACAGTGACCTGAAAGTTTGTCCAAGAAAAACATGAGCTTCATTTTAAAAATACACAAATTCCCCCAGCTCAGCTGTTCCCAGGCACATCCAAACCACGCCACATTTTCTCCCATCTGCAAAGAGCTGCTGTATGTGAAGCTGCTGTATGTGGCAGTATTTCTGCCACCCCACTTTCTTGGGTATAATCATGCACAGTTAATTTTTAAAAATTCAGCAACTCAGTCATTTCTCCCCTTGTACATCCCTTCACCTTTTGGGGAAAAAAAAACAAGCAAAGAACCAGCTCCAGGCCTGGAAGGTGCCAGGTGCCAGGACAGTCCACCCAGAAAGCCTTCAGCTGGCTCCTCTGGAGCTGGGCACATCTGCAGCCCTTACCAAGCATCCTTTATGTCCAGTGCCTGCCGTGCCCCACAGCACAGAAGCTGATGCAAAGGACACCCGGCGACCTGGGCGAGGTCACAATGCCCAGTGGCCAGGACACACCTGGCAGCCGCTCCCATATCCCGAGCCCCTGCTCCATCCACTCTCCCTGGAGGCTGAGGCCCTTGGTTTGTTGTTTAAGGCACAATTTAGTGCACTCCTTACCTGCTTCCTTTGAATCTAATGATCCACGCTCTCAATTTGATTTGCCTGCCTTCAAAGTCTGCTCCTCACTAATTCCCATTCATCCATCTAGTTTTCCTTGTTCCCTGCAAACTGTCATTTCTCTGACTGCAGCGTATTCAACTCCATCATCCCAGGCTTTTTATTTGTGTGGTTCTGCTCTAACGGCGAGCATGGCTGTTCCAAATTATGCCTTGCTTTCAGTTTTGCTTGAGTGTAAAAATGTCGTGTAAAAATGAGCCACCCTCTGATGAAGGCTTTCAGCCTTCCCATCTGAGGAACAGCGGGCAGCTTTTTGATTCTGGGAGCAATGGGAGAAGGAGCAATCCAGCTTTTGTTTTACAGATTGCTACAATAGATAGCTTCCCTGTAGGAAGTGCAGCACTATATTATGCTTATGTAAAGGGTAATGACTGGGAACTTGGAGAACTCTCCTCTTTGGAAGTGCCTGACGAGCGGGAACAGCAGGTGTGGAGGAAGAAGAAAGCTCCAATGCCTTTCTGTCCTGACTTTCTCTTCTTTTATGTTTGGAGACTGAACTCGGTGTCAGAAGCAAGTTGGCTCCTGCAGGTACATGAAAGTGGAAAGGTGTGAACGTGGCAAGGAAGAAACCCAAACAAACAGGGGGAAGCGGTGCTAGGGCTGAACCCCAAAGCCTGCAGCAGCAATGAAAGGGGCTGTGCTCAGCAATAAAGAGGCTCTTTAGCTCGCTGTGGGGAAACTGGGCAATTACACGACAGGCTGGATAAGGGAGAGAGCAAAGCGCCAGCAAACGCTGCTGGGGAAAGGCTGCGTTGTGTTCCGAGAGCAGCACAGCACATCACAGTGGCAGCGAGCTGAGGAAAACCCACTGACACCCTCCACAAAGCCATTTCTGACCCACAGGAACACCAGATACTGAAGGTGCCCCTCTCTGGCCCTGCAGACCTGAGGCAAAATGCTCCTTCCCGCTGCCTAACAGCACAATGAGCCACCACAGGGAGCAAAGCTCCAAAGAGGGACCCTTTGCTTTGCCTATTCCAGGCACAAAAGATGCCAAAGCCCCAGGAAATGCCACCAAGATGCAGGATCTGCTCAAGTCTGAGCTGGGCAAAGCTGGCTCAGCCAGCAGCTCAGGCAAGGCACTCGAGGGTCCTGTGTGAGAGCAAACACATGACCTGGCACAGAGGGAAAAACAAAATGCAGGACACTGCTCCAAGCCAGGCCAGGAGCAGCTCTCTGGGATGAATCAGAAAATACAGCTTGCCTGGTTTGCCCCTGATTGAGAAAGTCTCCCTCCTCTGGTCCAGAGCCTTAAGGCTGAGTCAGAGTTGTCATGGGGGCTTCTCCAATTTTGGGGGTCACATCCATCACCTACCCTGGTGTGTGTCCAGCTCCATGACATCCAGCTGCTGGGTGGCCTTTGGGAACAACAGAAAAAAACACAATTAAGTAAAAAGCAGCAGGAAATTCCATGAACAGAGACTCATATGAGAGAACTGAGGAAGGAGAAAACCCCTGTGCATTCCCCTAACCTCTGTAAGAATTGCTAAAAGCAGCTGAACAAAGGGACAAGAAGCTGCTGGGACAACACAGTAATGCACATTTACTGAGAACGTGGATCAGAGCAGCCCAAGGATGTGATTTGCATCCCTTTCCAGGCTGAGTTTTAGGAAACCAGCGGCTCCCAAACAAGCAAGCAGAGGCGAGGTGACACATAACAGCCGTGATTGTGCTGGACAACAAAGACCTCCCTGATGCTCTGAGAGGAAGGAAACAAAGATGCAGCAAAAATATAGACAAATGAAAAGGACTCCACCAGTCACAAGAGCACGAGGACAATGGGAGTTCTAAGCTGTATGCCAAGGGAAAGCACAGGCTGAAATACAAGTGGTACAGTCAGCACAGGAGGTGCTGCACGAGCCTAAAATACAACTTCATTCATGCAGCCATGGTGCAAAAGCTGCAGGAGATGAATATACAGCTGATACACACAAAGAATGGAAAGAGGGACCTGCATGATCCCCACATTATCTCTGCCAGAGAAAACCTCAAATGGTGTTTAAGGAGTGGGATGTCTCTCAAGCACACTGCAGCCAGCGCTGGGTGAGAGGAGAGCGGTACAGCGATATGTGACACTAGCAATATATACTGGGAATGCACTGCAGGAAAAGGAAACCATTCTGAGAGCAACAGACATCTCTGACCCAGAAATGTGCCCATCATGGGGTGAGGTGCAAGGCAGGGGAGTGCAGCAATAATATAAAACATTTGCAAGCAGCGAGGGAATTCACCGGGATAGAGAGTGCTCATCGGAACACGAGGGACCGAGGAGACTCTAATTCCCTTGGGAAGAGGAAAAGCAAGCTGCAAACTCCAGCTCTGGCAGCAGGGCACACACAGAACATGCTTTGGAGGCAGGGAAGCACAGCCTTACCGTGATCCCGATGCTGGCAGTCAGTGGTGGTGGGATGGGAACACTCCTTGGGATCCAGGCTGCAGTGCCACCAGCAGTCCCACAAACAATGCCCCAGGCAGGGAGGATCCCCTGGAGGCTCTTAAGCTGTGGTTTAAGGTCTGGGGTACAAGGACTAAGTCCTCTCTGGCTGCTGCGAGCAGCCAGGAGGGGAGCAGTAACTCCGAGACGAAGCAGATAGAGGATCACACACAAGTGATTTCCCATCTTCAGCTTCCAACCTCGTCCCACGGAGCGAGAGCAGCGCAGCTGACAGCCACAGATCCGAGAGAGACTCGGAGATTACTGGGACTTGGGAATGATCTAATAAAACCTCTTCCTAGTCCTGCTGTGCCCCAAGACAAACACACGTTACAGCTGCATTAAGACAACACAGCTGCTCTGTAAAACAAGCAGCTCTTTCCGAAATGCCACGACATGGAAGAAGGTGAAATCCAACCACACGATGGCAGGGAACAGGGGCCTAAGTCATCCCATATGGAAAAGGAACAGCTATACCTGCGGTCACAATAATCCCAGGAACGGGTCTGGCTTGCTGGGAGCCTGCTTACCAAAACAGGAGCAATTGATGTTCAAAGTCAGGAAGGCTTCAAGAAGAAAACCTCAAACCACTACTGGTGGGTTTTTTTAAAGCCACAGCTTGCAGTCCAAAATATCTCCCGTGCCTCCCACTGAACGGGAAATCTCAGAGCTTTGCCATGTGCTGCTGAAAGGAGGGCTGTCTCCAGGGATGCTTCTCTCCCAGAGTGTTCTCCCGGCATCAGCTGGGAGTGCTGACCTTCCCCCCAAAATAAACGCAGCAAACGGCCCAAAGACAGGAAAAGCATCAAAACAAGTGAAGCACTTGGCCAACTGCAAAGCCAGGCTTGGAGAGCCTCCAGGAGCTCCAAGACCAAGCTCTCCCCTGCAGGAGCTCCCATCCATCATCCCAGTGCCAGTGCCAAGCTGCCCTCTCCACTGCTGGGAAAGGCGCCGGCAGTGCCAGCTCAGCACCGGGGCTGTGACACGGAGCAGCTCTCTGGATTAGGTCAGGGCATTCCTGGAGGAGCTGGGAAGCCATAAATCCATGGGAGATAGTGCAGGAGGGTGCTGACCTTCCTCCTGACTGTTCCACCTGCAATATTCCCGAGAGCCCCTTTCCTGCAGGTTAAGCTGGGCAGGAGTAGGGATGCCAGAGGGCTGGCTAGTGCCAAACACCTGGAGAGGGGCTGATCGGGAGGAAGAAGGAGGCAGAAATGAAATACATGGCACCCTTCGGAGACCCTACAGCAAAGCAGGAAGGAGCCTGGCATGGAGAACAACTTCTCATTAACCTCTCAGGCCCATCCTCCCGGGGAAGCATCCAGCAGGGCTGTGGGAGGCCCTCCAGGAAGCATGGGGAAGCCAGGGGTCAGTGGGTCCATCCCAAGATCCCAGTTGTGTTCACTCCCTGTGCTTTTGTACCTTTTACCTGGGAGAGGGAACAGAGCCAGACAGTCGAGAACCAGCAACCATGGCAGCAAGAGCAGAACCAGGAATTCAAACAGCTCTGAATTAGCTACAGAAAAGCTGAAGGGGAACAACAGGGAAGCAAGGCACTGTCAGGCAGAGAAACGCTGCTTGGGAAATGGAAGCTGTCCTCATCCAGCACCTCCCATTCCTGTGTGACTCCAGAGGGCTGTGCTGGGAACACTAACAGGAGATAAAGGGGCAATGGCCTTAAACTGAAGGGCCAATGGATTTAGATTAGATAGACAGGAGAAATCCTTCCCTGGGAGGGTGGGCAGGCCCTGGCACAGGGTGCCCAGAGCAGCTGGGGCTACCCCTGGATCCCTGGAAGTGTCCAAGGCCAGGCTGGACACTGGGGCTTGGAACACCCTGGGACAGTGGAAGGAGTCCCTGGAGGTGGAACTGGATGGGCTTCACAGTCCCTTCCAACCCAAACCATTCTGGGATTCCTTGATGAAGACAACAAACAGGTGAACAGGAATAAATAACCTAAGAGTCTCAGAATTACAGTCTGCCTGATCCCAGGAAAAACAACCCTTTTTTGGGACCAGCCATCCGTGGGAAGCAAACTTAGACTGAACACACACATCCCCACTCCTGAAATACCCCCAAACTCTTGGTACATTCCCCTCCACGAGCTCATGAAATGAGTAGAGGAAGCTGAAACACGGAAAGGGGAGAGTTGAGCAGTGGCAAAGAGGAAGAACAGTCTCCCACAGAGGCTGACAGAGACTCTCATCACAGCCAACAGCTCTTGCCTGAGGCACTTTTCTGTCACCACACCAAAGGTGCTCCTGCCCCAAGCCCCAGGCTTCAGGATGCAAGGTTTGTGCCAGCTGTGGGAAGCCCAGCTCCTTCCAGGAGCAGCAGGAATCAGGAGATGTCTCCACTCACGGAGCTGTGGGTGCAAGGAGGGTGAAGGAGCCCCGTGACTGCTCCCCCAGCCCAGCCCTCTGAATGAAGATGGACCCTTTTTTTCCCATATAATGCAACATTTCAAAGCCTGGGTGTCCATGGCTGGGGCTGGGCCAGTGGTGGGGAGGATTGGTCCTCTTTGCTGACAGCAGAGACACATGGAGTGAACGGCAGAGGGGCTGCAGTGGTTATTGATCTGCTACCTGACCTTGGCTAAGTCACTTAACCTCAGTTTCCTCATCTGGATATTGGGAATTATGGGACTTGCAGAGTGCCACAAATTCATCAGAGAGAACTACTTAAGGGCCCTTTATGACTTAATGGGATTTCCCACTTGAAAATTACTCCCATGAGGATTGAAGCAGTGGGACTGGGATATTCATAGCCCAGCTCTACCATAAGTGCAGAGCTTTTTTTTTTTAATGGTTTTTTCCCCTAAAACACCCATGTAAATCTTACCGCTCAGGAGCACACAACCCAAGCATGTCCAGCCTCACTGCTCTTTACAAACACGTTTTGAATCGACTCTGGCCATGGTAACAAGCCCCTGTCCTTGTCTGATTCATGTGGATTCAAACATTTGGAGCTGCAGACCCTGAGCCAGTGGGGAAAGATGCTCAGCTGGGTGCTCGTGGTGTGAAGTGTGCTCAGGTTAGCCTGCAGGCACAGGTCCCTGGAAGAAGTGAAGATCCCAAGGGTTAAAAGCTAAAGGTCACAACAATGTCACAGTTCCCTCAGGAAGGTCAGCTCCAAGGTCCAGTTTCTCCTGTGGGATACCACCACAGAATCATGGAATCACAGAATGGCCTGGGTTGGAAGGGACCTGAAAGACCATCCAATTCCGTCCACCTGCCATGGGCAGGGACACCTTCCACTGTCCCAGGCTGCTCCAAGCACTGTCCAACCTGGCCTTGGACACTGCCAGGGATCCAGGGGCAGCCAAAGCTGCTCTGGGCACCCTGTGCCAGGGCCTCACCTCCCTCATAGCCAGGAATTCCTTCCCAATATCCCATCTAAACCTACTCCCTGACAATGGGAAGCCATTCCCCTTGCGCTGGCACTCCAGGCCCATGGAAATATTCTCTCTCCGTCTTTCTTGTCAGAACTTTCAAGGACTGGAAGGCCACAGTGAGGTCACCCCAGAGCTTCTCCTCGCCAGGCTGAACAACCCCAGCTCTCGCAGCCTTTCCTCCCAGCAGAGCTGCTCCATCCCTGTGCTCATCCTGGTGCCTCCTCTGGGCTCTCTCCAGCAGCTCCACGTCCTCCCTGTGCTGAGCCCCAGGGCTGGGGCAGCTCTGCTGAGGGGGCAGAGGGGCAGAATCCCAACTCCTTTCCTGCTGCCCTCGCTGCTTTCAATCCATGGGAAGGTTTAAATCCCTTCATCTCCACACTCCAGGCCACTGGCCAGCACAAACCAGGCACTGATGTTTCCTAGGGACAGCCAGTGCTTCCAGTGGCAGAGCAGTTCGAAGCACCTCGGCACAATGCAGGCCGAGGGCTGAGAAGCTGAACACAAAATTCTTCTCCGTGGTGAACGCTTTCCTAGGGAAGGGCAGCTAAAAATCCCCTGTGTTTGTGCCTCAGTACAACCAGTGCTTTATGAGCTCTCACAGACCCACGCACAGCCCTGGCACTTGGAGAGCACGGCACTAAATCCAAAGATCTTTCCTGTGCTAACTCACTTCTCCATGGGGAATTCAAACACTTACCAGCCTGAGGAATATCTACTTCTGCCCTGTCACACTCCCTTGCTCCTTCCTCACCCTTCCCCTCATCACCCACACAGTCACTTGGTATTTATTCCGCTCTCTTTTATTTGGATTTCCTCTAAGCAGACTCATTAATCTTCCCTGCAGATGCACAGCTCTGACAGCCGGGGTCTTGACACCTCCAGAGCCAGCGAAGGACATTCTCATACTCTTCTTTTTCCCTGCTCCTTTCTCCTTTTAAAGAAACCCTTCATACCTCACCAGGCACAGGGTTTTTGATGAGAAGGTCATGTGAACTGGAGACAAGGGGGCTGTGGGGGAGGAAGGCAGGGGAAGAGGATGCAACTCCCACAAGGAACTCCCAAAGTCCCACTGAAAAGGTCAGGATGCTTTTGAGTCCTCTGCTCTGCTCCCCCGACACAAAAAAATATACTCAGCCCAGTGCAGAGATACTTGATAAAGAGTCTAATGAAGTGGAAAGAGTGTTGTAGGGGAAGAATGGTCCTCTCTCATCTCGACATCCCATGATGCTCCATCCAGTTGCTATGGAGATTTAAAAAGAGAAGGTGTTTTGCTGTCTTGAAGGGCCTTCTCCCTTCCCAGTAACCTTGACCTTTTCCAGGTTTGTGTGTTTGTGTGTGCATGTGTATGTATTTGTAAAAAAGAGATAAGGAATTCCATTTCTTCTTATCTGGTCATGGCTCACTGGCTGGCACTGATGCATGTGGGGGGCCGTCAGCTTGGCTCAGCATGGAGATTTGGAGAGGATAAGAGCAGGAAAATACAGAGGGGAGCAGTTAATTAAGGCTGATACTGCAAAGGACACTGTTTGCTGGATAATGAATTCCATCCGCTCCCGAAACACAAGTGCAATTAAAGGTGTGAGAGATGAAGGGCAGGAGGGAGCAGTGGGTCATTGTCACTGGACAAAGTGGCCCCAGTGGCCCTCCAAAGCTGGGGTTTCACACAAAAAAAAACCACCACCAGAGATTATTTCTCATGAGCAAGGCGGAGGAGCTGCTGCCTTGTTTTCCCCCCAAGGCAGGAAGGGTTCGCTGTGGTGTCAGTCCTTGGAGGGATGTGAGCGTCACTCAGGGTTGATTTAGGAGATGCTCAAAGCAAGAGGAATATGGAGTTTAGCAGACAGGCCCACGCACGACAATGCTGCCCACAAGTTCACGTCCATTCCCTCCCCTTACCAGCAATTTCCTGGTAATTACTTAGCAGAAATTTACTTCCCATTTTTAGCCAGGCCGACAGAGATGCTCAGATGTCACCAGGAGCCCGCTGCTTTCATCCTCCACCAGCCCCCGCAGCACCCAGCCCACAGCTACATCCCTGCCACCCTCCCCATCTCTTTCCCAAAGGGGAGAGGGAGCCTTGGTGCTGGAATTTGTCCTCCAGCCTGAGTCCCCCCCCGGCTCAGAGGCCACCACAGCCCCTCTGCTCGCTCTCCAAAAGAAGGCACAAACCTCTGTGTGCCATCACCTCACGGGACAGACAAACAAGCGAGGAAAGGTGATGGAAAATCATCTTTTTTGTGGGATAGGAGCCACAAAGCTTGGCTTGGAGAAGGTTGGCGTCAAGAGAGGAAGGAAGACATGGAATGTGCCTGCCATATCCTCTACGACACCAGAGGAGCCTGGGCAGCCCATTCCAGCCAGGTCCGGGAGTCAGGCCCGGATTTGGATGGAGTGTTGCACAACCCCATTTTTAATTATGGGGGATTATTCATGTTAGATAAACAACCTGACACCGTTTGGCACCTGGTTTGCTCCAGCTGTAGGTTAATGAGGATCTGATGTCTGGGATATGTTTGGACTCCTCTCAATTACCAGCAGCAGAAGCATCCCAGGGTCAGATTCCTAAGCCCTTTAGGGATTTAGCTTCCCTGTCCCTAAAGAGATCAGGGATAAGGTTTATGGTCACCACTAACCCTGTGTCCGTGCACTCTCTAAATTAACACAGCACTGACCCAGGCAAGATGAGGAATTAATCAAAATGAACTCCCTGAGCAGTGGCCTTGGCAGTTCTCTGCTCTCCTCCCCCCAAGCCTGGCTAAGCTTCCTCAGATCCTGACTGACTTAAAGCAGCTCCACTGCACTCGCTGGTCCTGATGGCTTTCCATACATATCCCATTCCAACTGAGAAGAGAATACTGAAAGAAAAAAGTCATAAAAAATTTATTGGAAAATATTTCTCTTTTAGCCAAGACTGCTGTTGATACGATCACCTTTCCATTCTCTGCAGGAGTTGGAGTGTGAGCCTCTCCCACAGCCCATCTCTCAAGCTTATGATCTGAACTTGTTTGTCCATTCCCAGCCTGCCAAACCATTTCCAATAATAAGATTCATCTCCTCCTGCTCAAAGCTGCATTGTCTTCATATCCTTGGAGATCAGATGTCTGTTCTCCCTTTTATCACTTGAGCTGCACGTGTTTTGATTGTAAACACCCTGATAACACTCCAGTTAGCCCCTCACAAGTGAAATAATAAAGGAGAGATAACATTTCTAGACGTGACACTTAGATTGTCATCCTACCCTGAGATAACAAGGAGCAGACAGCCCGGGAGTCTGTCTTACCCCGATAAAGATCTTGTCACCATAGATACAAAAGAGATAAACTTTCTAAAATAATATCCCTGTTCATGTCTCTTTGCTCAAGTTGGAGAAGTGCAGCTCCTCTCCCTCCTCCCACCGGGTGTGTTTACAATTCCTGCCCTCCCCATCCCTGTGGAACAAGCCCCTGGCATGCTACAAGACAGCGATTTGTGTTCCTCACCCAGGAGGAGCAGCTGACAGGTACCATCTCCCAGGATCAGGTTTTGGGCACAACCAGCTCTGGCAGAGCACAGAACTCATCAAACTCTTCTGGTAGAGGGTGACACCCACCACAGCCCAACCAAGCACCAGTTATCCCCACATGCTGCACCTCCCTGCTCCCGAAAAATCCCCCACACCCATGGCTGGGTGGTCCATCGCAGCAGGATGCTGCTCCCTGCAGTAGGTGCCAGCATTCTGAGCTGCCTTTCTCCACGCTGACTACAAGAGATGCTTGACATTTCTGAGCTGAGGCATTTCAGAAATGACAAACGGGCTTGCAATCAAACTGAAAACGTGTGCAGAAACATCTCTGATCGGGCTGGGAGTTGCCAGGCTTGGAAGCTGAAAGCAGAGAGTTTGTCTAAAAAAGCAAAATAAAATACAATAAAATTACATCATTTGTTCAAGAAATACATCTGGCAATCCAAAACTGCTGCGGCCCTTGGGAGTCGCTTTTATTGTTTGATTGCTTCTTGCGAAAGTGCTTCTAAATACTTCATAAAGTGTTTTGAAGGACAAAAACATCCAAAGGGAATGTTTCTGAATTGGCATTTTCTCTAAAGAAACAAGGTGGAGTACCTGTTGGAAGTCTACCATATTTAGCTGTCTCACTGAAGAAGCAACCACCAACACCTGGGTGTTTTGCTCTGTGTGGTCTCCCCATTGTAGAAAACACAAGAATTTATTCTCCTCCTGGTGAATATTGACCCTGGCTTTGCTTCACTGCATATTTACCTCTCGGGTCAATAAATCATCATGTTCATCTCAATAGAAGTCAGTATCTGCTTATTATTATATTAACCTTTCCCAGGCAGATAACAGTTGGTTTTCCCCTCTAATAAGACATTGCACAAATTGAATAACCAAGAAAGATTCCTTTGTGATTGGACTTTTTCACTACCAGCATTCTTGCTCGGTTTGAGGCATGTGAAACAACACCCATTTAATGCACCACGTGGAGCTGTCTTTCTCCTACAAGCAGCTTTCAGAGCACACACACTGGGCCCCAGGAAAAGCCCTGGGATATCTGGGAGATAACACATCCATGGAGTCTGTCCTCTGGCCAAGAATATTAAAAAAATGCTGCATCATTTGGTCCTGCAAGAGGTCAGGCTTTCATCCTGGCCAGGATTAACACAAGCCTTCACAAAGCACCCAACACGAAGACAGGGAGGCTCAGCCAAAAGCTGGGAAGGAAAGCTGTGTGAATTCGTGAGGAAGGATGGCTAGGCAGAAGGACAGATGGAAAGCATGAGGATGAAGGCAGAAGGAAAGAAGCCTGGCACACAGGAATAAAAAGGGACTCTTCATTATGGAAGAGAAAAGGGCACGTGCTGAAGTGGAGCCCAGCCTCGGTGCCCCCACATGGGGCACACAGACCAGGAGATACCTGGTGGGGCTGTGCCTGCTGGCCTCCTGTCACCAGCCTTTGGGGATTACAGACAGCATGGCACTTCTTCAAAAGTGCAGAAGACAGCCTTGACATCCTGGCAAATTCCTGCCTTCAATAAAAAGCAACGACTTGCAAGGCTGCGTGTGAGATATGGCGACACATATGGCTGGCACGGTGTCCTACATACTGCCTGAGCTGCCACCAGCCACCTCGCTGCCTGCAAAGCTCCTCAGCTATTAAAGTCACACTATAAAATGTAATTTGCCTTTATATCTTAAACTCAGAAGCTCCTTTAAATTTGATAGATGCACTCCTTCCCTGAAATCTAGATTTTAATGGTGCTTCTTTCACGTGCAAGTGCTGCCCGCAGGTGCCAGCCAGACTTTCTGTATAGGGGAAAACAGAATGCTGATAAAACTTAGGGTAAAACATTTGTCATGTTTCATTAGACTGGACTGGAACAGACTGAAATATGTGTTGTTATATCTGCCCAGTGAGGGGTGGTTGGCCTCGGCTACCTGCTGGGACTGAGACCGGAGAGAGCTGAAGAGGAGGGGAAAGTTTGAGCTTTGTGGAAGAGATGGAATGAGAAGGATACTGGGCCAGAGGGCAGGGAAGAAACAGCACAAAGTCATCCCCATAATCTGTATAAAAAACCCCTGGAGTCTGCTGCTGGATCCAAATGTGGTCCCAAACATCCCTCTGTATATAAACACTCACTTCCAAAAGCTTCTGAGCTGCTGAACGAAAACAAACACCAGCCATGATATGAGATAAACAGGAAAGGAGCCAGAGTAAACCCTGCAGTGGGAACAAAGCCTGGGAGAGCAAATACAGAGCCCCAGGGACAGAGACTGTGGAAAGCACAGGGAAAGGGTGCTCATAGGCGTGGCACCACCTACAGCCCCACGAAGGAGGAAGAGCTGCACCAGGTTTTCCAGCAGCGTGGAGAACCGGGATGAGCTTTACAGCTTGGCAGAAACCCCCCTGAAAGACTCTGGGCTTTTCACCTTCAAAATCCACCAGAACTGCAATGCCAGGCACTTGGGCTAAGTGGCTGCTGCCCGCCACGAAATCCAGATTAAGCCAGGCAGATGCTGAAGCCCTGGCAGCAAATGGCCAAGCAGCAACTGTTCCTCCTCTCCCGTGCTGAAAAAAAGCCTGGCTTTGAGACATCCCACTTCACCCACGGTACCCACCTTCTGCAGGCAGGAAAACCCTTCCAGATTACAGCGTTCCTGGCTCCCTTCAGCAGGGGAAGGATGGGCTACAGCCAGCTCAGAGGACCTGGGAACAACAGCGATTCACCCACAGGGTGGAGAAAGCAGCATCAGACACAGCGAGAAACCACAGTGGGGAACAAGGTGCTACCACCTTGTGCCAGCCCAGGCTTGCTCACTGGTAAGATGTTGCTAGACGTGCCCAGGGACAGGAAGAATTCCCACACAGGGGATGGCATCACTTCACCAGCTTCCAGCCTTTGGAATGCACCCATCCTACCTCCCAAATCCAGGCCCGAAGAGCTCAGAGCATGAAGGACACGTGTGATCCAGGGCACATTTCATCATGGTGAGGAGGAGCCCAAGCCCCCATCCCATAGACAGGAGGCTTCCCCCTGCAAAGGGAAGGAAATGGCAGCCCATGCTCCGTGGCACAAACACCACATGGGATGAGGAGCACACACCCAGCCCAAAAGCTTTTGGCTTTTTTTGTCCTGTTTTCTGTGTGATGGAATTGAAGGGTTTCCTGCTGTGCTCTGAAAAGGGCAGAAACAATAACCTCTGCAATTAGCACTTGGCAGAACGAGCTCCTGTCCACAATAAATTAACGGAACCAATTAGGGAGGAGGGAAAATCATCAGATGCCATAAGGTAAATCCCAGCTCTGCCAGAGCGCGAGCAGGGGCCGTTCCGGAGCACGGCCACTCTGGGACATCCTGCTGGCTCCGAGGAGGGACAGACAGAGGCTTCCTCCCTGTGCCCAAGCTTTGTCCCAGCCAAGGGAGGGGTGGAAAGCCCAGGCACGCTTCTATTTGAAACCTGTCACATGAAATTTCTTGCCTTGTTCTCACCTTGCTGGGGGCAACCACATCCCAAAGGGGCCTCTCAAGGCAAGGGGGGGTCACAGACCAGTCCCTCAAGGGGTGAAGTTCTCAGCTGGGATATGATGGGTGGATGAACAGTGTTAGAACCCTTCCTCTTAGCTTTGCTTGCTCCGAGACCTTCAGTTCCTCCCTGCTGTAGCTTGTATCTGTAGGACACAGGGGTTCCCTGCCTGCCACTCCCCTGGGACAGCCCATCCTGCCAGGGGGACACTGAGGAGCAGGGCTGGCTGTCCCTGTCAAACCTCAGTGGCTGCTTGTGGCCAAGAGCTGCAGCCAGTGCCACTCCTGAGAGCAGAGACAACCAGGATGGGGACATGTGCCAGAGAGGGTTCCCAAGGCTGAGCCATCCTCAACAACAAATGTGGCCTGCAATAATCAGAACACTGGTTTTTCAGCCCCTGCCTGGTCCAACATGCTCCATTCCTCCATCCAACTGGAGCAGAAAACTGTGTTTCAGCTTTAGAAACACATTTGAGCCAGCATCCAGGAAAGATCACGCTGATGCCCTGCTCAAATTGACTTGGACATGAGAAAAGGCATGTGCTTTAGCAAGGGAGTGAGGAACCATAAACCAGGCAAAGTGACGAACAGCAGCATGTCAGGAAGGGGAGATGTGCCTGGTGGGCTCGGCAGAGATCCCTCCCAGACCCGTCTGTTGTCACCTCTTCATTAACGAGCTGGAAAAAGAAGCAAGGAGCAAATAACAGAATTGGCAGACCCAGCTATGTTAGGAGGGGATGCCATCCCCCAGTGAAGGACAGGGACATAAAACAAATGAGAAGACAGGTTAGAAATCAAGGCAGGAAATAAAGAACTGTGAGAAAAATGTCTCTCCACACAGATTTACAGAGGGGATCAAAACCATTCAGGCAACCAGAAACTCCCCTCTGCAAAGGGCTCTGGTATTTCAGATTTGTAGGTGCTGTTAAACAAAAGCCAAAACCGTCCCCAGAAGAAAGTGAGTGTCCCTGGTTCCATGTGTAAGACAATTATTTACTGTTTGCTGGGGGGTTTTCTCTCTGAAAAGGAAGTTCATGAATATTTCAGACAGTGGGCACATGAAGATCTGCCCCCATGGACATCCCGTGGGAATTCAGTCCCATCACTCACTATCCAAAAAGCCTGGGGATGGGCACTTGGTCAGAGTACTTCAGCACCCAGGCTTTTCTTCTTCCTTTCTCCTCAGAATCCCTTTTTGCTTTAATAGGAGTTACATAAACACTCGACTCCCAGAAGCAGAGCTGTAAGAAAGCAGGGATACTCACATGAGCCTCCAGCATCCCTCTCCAGCCAGAAAAGCTCAAAGGAGCCAGGCAATGAATGCGTGCACCCAGGAAAACCCTCAGAAATTCTTAAGGAGACTCCACTGGCTGCCTGCAAAAGGAAACCCCAGTGAGGAGTGACTGGAGTGTTGTTTTTAAAGCCACACTCAAGGTGTAAGAGTGAGAGGTGTGTGGTGGTTCACTCGGGGATCTCCTGCAGTTCACCTGGATGTGGGCACAAGAACAAGATTCAGGCAAGACAGATGCACACACAAACAGCCAAGAGGGGTAGGGGGGCTGAATAAACACACAGCTCTGGGGTTTCAGTGGCCATATACAGATATATCTACTTTTTTTATAGTATATATACAATATTAGGTGGATGCAGAGATGCTCAGAAATCTTTGAAGATGACCTGAGGAGGTCTCAGTGGGAAAAATCACCCTTCCCAGAATTTTTTCCTCTTCTTCCTTGCTTTCTCCTCTTGGATTAAGAGAGCCAGCACGCTGGACTATAAATGAACACTCAGCAGCGCTGGCCTTCTCCCAAGCCTTAAGTTGTTTACAGCCCATTCGATCTGCACTTACAGCCTTGGGTCTGCTAATCCAATTGCATCTTCTTTCTATGGCTGGGCTTTTTTCCTTTTAAACACCATCTTATCTAATCAGCACCATTTGCATTGTGTGAAGTCTCTACGTGCTCCAGGAGCCCAGACAATCAGATTTAATACATCAAAGAGCTTTTTTTCTAAAACTCAGCATTTTTTAAAATTTTTTTGTTTTGTTTTTTTTTTTAATTTAAGCATGAGCATGTGTGCCCAAAGCAGGGATTTGTGAAGATTCCGCAGGACTGGGTTGTCTTCTCATTTTTAGGGGAAAATATGGTGCTGAAGTGTGGCTGGAGTTTCTGTGTTCCTGCGCCACATCTTCCTCGCCACTTCCCAACTCCCGGAGCCGAGATGCTGCCGTGACTTTTTTCCACATGGGATAGGCACAGCTTGTCTGGGGGCACGAGAGCAGCTCTGAGCAAGAGAGGGAGCACAGCTCCAGCAGGGCTCTAGAACAGGCCATGGGACACAACAGTGGCGTGGTGGGAACCCCAGGAGAGCTCCGCACATTCCCTGAACGGCTGGCGCAGAGCGATGGGAGCGGTACCAGAGGGTGACAAGTGGCCTGATGGACCTCAGCTGATCTCCTCACTTCCCAGCTGGCTCCTGCTGCCCTCAGCCACTTGGATTTCCTGAGAGGCCAAAGACACATCATCCCATGGGTCACTGGAAGGAGGAAGCCTTCCAGGCTGCTGCAGCTTGCTGGTTCCTGATTTATAAGCACTCTTCCCCTTCCACTGCTGATTCATGCAGCAGAGAACGTTCCTGCTCCCCTCTGTGCAATTACTGAGCACAAACATTGGCTTTTAATTACAAGATTAAAGTTCCCATTAAAAATGAATTTCTTAGAGGCTTAATAACCAAAATTTTTAGGAAGGGACCGTGATCCTACTTGCAAAGACCGGCCATACAGACCCCTTTATTTGGCATATCAAACTGGGCACACATTTGCTCCCATTCTCCAGAGTCCTTCCTCCGTGCCTGCAATTTCTGCTCAGATTTGACCTCTAGTTTCCCTAGACTGCAGTCACTGCTGCAGAAATGCAGCTGAAGTCTGCAGGTTGTTCTCCAACCCACTTCTGAAACGTGGTGGGAAAGCAACTGTGTCACCTCAGCTCCTTCTGCCACTCCCCTGCTACAGCAGACATCAGAAGAGGGGTTTTGTCCAATACTCACACAGAATCCTTTGAAAAATTCGCCCAAATTTGTATGAAAAAGCAGATTTCTGCTGTTTAGTCATGGCATGACCAGCCCAGGGCTCTCTTTTGTCCTAGACCTCATCCTGAAGGGTTTGAATTAGGAGCAGTGGCACCACAGCTTTTGCCTCTTGTATCTGCCCTGAAAGGAGAATCCCAACTGCTCCCTGCCACAAGGCTCTGAGTGGGATCAAGAGTCAGGAAGAGGCCAGAACACAGATCTGGGTCTGCTGGGTGTTATTTTTCCTCTATCAACAAACAAAAAAAGGAGAAAACACCCACATCTATGACTTATCCATCAACCCACTCACTCCTCCCCTACCACTGCTAAAATAACAACACCCCAAAGACATCCCAGCCCCACTGCTAAAATAACAACATCCCAAAGACATCCCAGCCCCACTGCTAAAATAACAACACCCCAAAGACATCCCAGCCCCACTGCTAAAATAACAACACCCCAAAGACATCCCAGCCCCACTGCTAAAATAACGTCATCCCAAAGACTTCACAGCCTTCTCCAGACCTGCTGAGTCCCACCCTGGTGAGGGACAGGTCCTCCTTTTCCTGGGAGAGCTGATCCTGAGCTTCAATTAAAGTGGATTTCAACAGACTGGAATAATCCCAATTATTCCCTTTTTCTTTCTGGATGTGTTTGGTCACCGAGTCTTGTTTCTCTCCACAGGGAAGTCACTCACTAAACCTGCCTGCTTATTTAAACCTCGGCAGCCTCAGTCCACTGCCATTTTGCCACCTGAGACCAAAAACCTGGAGCCCCTGAGTCATTAAAAGCAAGATGCAATTAGCACCAATTCTGCCTGGCGCACTCCCTCCTATTCCATGCCCATGTCTGAAGCTCCTTCCTTTGTGAGCTCTAATGCGTGTTTAATGTGCAACTTAATTATTTGATTACAACGGCATAATTGTGTAATTGTAATGTATTGTGCAAGTTGGCTGGAAGGAGAGGGGAGACATTTGCTGGGTGACGTGGAATCCACAGAACAACAGCAGCATCAGAAGAAATCCAACGAGACGATGATTTGGAGGAATAGTTAAGAAAATGGGCACTTTGGAAAATGAAAAGAGCCTGGACTTTTTTTTTAATCTTTATAATTAATTTGTTCTTCCCTCTTGTTGCCTCGTGATCAGTGAGAAATTCCCTGCTCGTTGCCAAAGCACAGCAAGCGTGGCTGTGCTGGAAGTGTGGGGCTGGGCAGCCTGTCCTGTCCCTGCCGCATTCCTCCAAGGAAAACTGAAGATGTGCCCAAATTGCTCTGAGCTGGCCCTCGAAAAATGGTAGCAGAGCAAACACACAGAGGTTTTACTGGGTCAAAGGCACCCACGGCTCAGCCAGGACCACGCGCGAGCCAACGGAGCCAAGCAATCTTCCGTGGAATAACCTTGCCTTGGAAATAGGAAGAGATGCGGACAGGGGCTCATGGCAATTAATCACAAAGTGGTAATTCAAGTACCTGGATGAGCCCTCTGAGCCATCTCAGGGCAACACATCTGCTCTCCAACATCTGGACTTTGGATCAGAACGCTCCTGTCCATGGGCTGAACCCAAAAACGAGGGGGAAAACCCTGGAAGAATTTAATCAAGGTACGCAACAGGCACAGGAGCTCACTGCAAAGATTGCAAACCACATCTTGGAGATCAATTCTGAGCGCAGCTCCATGAGCTCTCTGGTTTCTCCTGCTCTCCTTCAAAAGACTTTAATGACTCCCTGTCCCCCAGCAGCAAGGAGAGCCACATTCCCAAGGAGAGCCACATTCCCAAGGACACCACATCAATAAATAAGAGGAGCAGCAGCTGAGACAGCCAGCTCAGCCTCCTCATCCCACATCTGGTGAGATACAGTCTGCCTGCACCATCTCCAGTTTCTGTGGGAGACACAAGCCCTCGGGAATTATTTTAGGGAGACCACTGAAGCTGTTTCTCATCAGCAATTGATGGATAACTGGCGAGGGCTCGTAGCAGCAATGCTTTCCACAGCCAGGGTTTCTCCCGTCGGAGCGCAGCTCCCGCGGCGCTGGAGCCCTCACAGACAGGAGATCTGTACCCAAACCCTGACAGCTGCACACACACTGCCACAGGCTGCTTCACAGGTGACATTTCCACACAGCTGGGGTTACACTCGTGGCCATTTCAGCCAAGTTTCTCCCTTGAAACATCCCAGGCCAAGCTTTGGCACACAAACTGTAGGATTCCGACCCATTTCAAAGCCTGCTCTGGTCTGAGCACAAACTGCGGAGTACGGAGAGCTGAGCCTGTTCTGATGTCAGCCACACAAAGAGAGGCAGTGACAGCCTGTCCATCTGCCAACAATCCAAGGAAGATTAAGGAGCAAACTCCAGGATGTGGAAGTGGTCCCTCCACCAGTAACAGAGAGCTCTTGTAGCAATGCCAGCCAGGGAGGGACAGTGAATGGAACCAAATAATTGCAGTTATGCCCAGACTAAATTTGCCACAATTCGAATTAATACTCTTAGATAAGACCCAGTTTCAGTCCAAAGGGGCTGTTTCTCGCTGGGGTCTCTGGCTGTGTTCACACCAGGGTTAACAGCACAACACACACAATTAGGATGTAAAGCTTTGCTCCCCAGTTTGCCCATGGAAAGAGCTGCAGGAACACTGCGAGGCTCCACTCTTTCCCAGAAACAGACACTGTGGAATTTGAATCATACACCACAACCCTCAAAAATTCTGCCATCTCCAAGCTTGCAGTGAGACAAGGAAATGTTTTCTACTGAAACAAGAAGTCAGCACTCAGAAATGATGCTTTGGGATAAAAGTGTTTGTTTGGTGGAGTTTACTTTTCAAAGAATGTCATCTGAAGCCAGAGTAAAAACATTTCTGGTTTACAATTAGAGAAAATAAAGATTTGTGTGCACACTCAGCTTAAAACAAAAAGGAAAGAAAGAGGGTTTAAGTGAATCCTAACAGAGCAGATTTGGCATATCCCACACATTCCCTTGCTTTAGAATAAAAATGACAAGCAAACTTTCCGTGCTGAAGCTTTCTTGCAGTTTGGCTGCCTGCAAGGCAAAAAGAGGCTGCAGATTGGCCTGGGCCATCAAGGATTTCCAGAGCATCTCTCTCAGAAGCAATCAGGGCCATCAGCTTTAAAAGCCACCACTGATTCCTCTGCCATTCCAGAGGAATTCATTAACATTTTGCTCCTGGACAAAAGAGGAGAGGCCTTCTCCTGTGGATGTGGGCAGCTGCTGGGCCCCCCAGCAGCATCGATCACCCAGCATGTGAGGTCTGGAATTCCTGCCGCTGCACCAGAGTGTTTGTGTGCATTTCTGAGTGCCTGAGAGTTATGATGTTGTGCCAAGGCCTGTCTGACTCTTTGGGGAGGTCACTCAGACATGTTGTAATTCAACAGACGTGCAAGAAACACAGTTTAGCACCATCTTTCCACCTTCCAACACTCCCGCTCCAAGGAAAAGGAAAACAAAACAAAATGTTCATAATGCATCAGTGGCGGGTTCCCGATCTCCCAGCACAGCTGCCGCCCGTGCTGCCCAACACAGACAAAATCTGGGATGGGAGGAGATTTGGAGTTGCTTTTCCAGAGGAGTGAGCCTCAGGCTCGTCCACTGGTGTGATCCCTCACAGCTTCCCTGCAGCGAGGGCTGGAAACCTCTGTCAGGGAGGGAAATCTGGATCAATGCTGCTAATTGAGGACAAGGTGGGCAGGACCAAACATCTTCTCTTCAGTGGAGGAGATGCATACAGGATGTCAGAGAGTCATGGAATGGCCTGGATTGGAAGGGACCTGAAAGACCATCCCATTCCACCCTCTGCCATGGGCAGGGACAATTTTCACTATCCCAGGCTGCTCCAAGCCCTGTCCAACCTGGCCTTGGACACTTCCAGGAATCCAGGGGCAGTCACAGCTTCTCTGTGCCAGGCCCTCACCATCCTCACAGGGAAGAATTCCTTCCCAACATCCATTCTAAACCTACTCTCTGGCAGTGGGAAGCCATTCCCCGTGTCCTGGTACTCCAGACTCTTGTAAACAGTCTCTCTCCACTTTTCTTGTTGGCTCCTTCAGGTACTGGAATGTCCCAGTAATCTAATTAGGATCATGTAACTCACTATGAGCTACAGCCTAAAAACGCGTGTGTGGACGCTTGGCAGTGCTCTGTTCCTCCATCATATCTCTTCGCATCCTTCATGGTTGCCAAAATCTGCTAAAATTGGCACAGAGCCTGTCCCAGGTTTTGATCTGGGTCTTTCTCACATGAGCACAGGCCACATGCACTGCCAGAGCAGCCGCAAGGCAAAGGGACCGGGGCACAAGGACAAGAGGCAACGGGCACAAACTGATGCCCAGCAAGTTCCGGATGAAGAGGAGGAAGAACTTTTCCCGTACAGTGACTGAGCCCTGAACAGATTGTCCAGAGAGAGTGGGGAGTCCCCTCCCTGGGAATATTCCAGGACCCACTGTGGTCCCTTCCAGCCTCACCCGTTCTGGGATTCTGTGATATCTAACACATTCACTTTAGCTGGAGAGTTAAGGGACCTCAAGGCCAGGGAAGACCACAGAAATTATGGATTCTGATGCCCTGGGAACACAAGATAGATACTCTTCCCCATTGGGCTGGAGGAAAATCATCCAGCTTTGCCAAGGCTTCGCTGCCTCTCTTGGGAAACAGTCCAAGATTTTACAGACAAAGCCCATAAAGGAAGTTCCTCCAGGATAAGCACACACAAAGGCACCACCCCTGGCTGAGGAGGCCTCCTCAGTGCCAGACCTGGAACAGAACAACAGGGAGAAGAAGCACCACCATACTTTCACCAAGTTCCCTTGAACTTCTCACTGTCAGAGGGATACTGGAGGGATGACTCCCTGCTCTCCTATCATCCTCCAAGAGAAGCTGGGGTGCTGTTTCTGGATTTTCCATTGGTTCTTTGAAGCTTAGACTCATCAGACCTCTGTTCTCAGAAGAAAACCCACTGTCTCTCCTGCTTATAGACTCCAATCCAGCCGTCTTACCCCGTGCGTGGCTCTGAAACATTGACGTTTTCCCATTTCTCTAGGAATGGCCTGACCAGTTGCATCCCATCCTCTTTTCTCTCCTTCCCCATTGCTGATGAGCCCCTTGGCCTCTCCTCTACCCAACCCACAGGTGCTTAATTGAAAAAAGAAATACAACCCAACACTGTTCCTTATAGAAAAGCAGCTTTCCATGTAGGCATTAAATATCAATTACACGAGAAGCCATGCAGTGCTTTAATTACACTCATGAAAAATCATCCCATTAATCAAGTTTCTAATCAGCTAATTTCTCATAAAAAGGTGGAAACTGTTATTTTATCGATTAACTCTTAACAATCACCCAGATGAAGCAATTCTGCTTTCTTTGCATATATCCCCTTTTACAACAGGAAAAATTCTTCCTTTATCAGGGACTTGCCTGAGCGTGAAATAAGTTCCTTGCTTCTTGTTTCTGGCAGTGCTGTGCTTCCCTCTGGGGCTCATGGTTGGAATGTGGGCTCCTTGCTCTCACACCCCCCATCCCAGCATCCAACATCGCCATGGAAAGGGCGCTGTCATCTTTCAAAGCTCTGATTTGGGAGACTGGGTCCACTCCAGATCAAAAAGACCTGCAAAAATAGTGGGTGATACAAGGAACAGCCTTGCCTTTTGAGGGGAGATGAAAAGAGCTCGGCTCACTTGGTCCAGCAAAACAAAAGCCAAGAAGGGACATGGTTGGGGTCTGGAAATACCTGGAGGGTGGGAGATGCAAAAAGGGAGGGAGGAAGATAGGAGGAAACAGAGCCATTCCAGTCGATGAACAAAGCAGCTGGGAATTAATGTAAGCTGGAGTTTAGAAACACATGCTGAGACTTTCTAACAGGCTTCCTTTGGGAGTTGCTGAGCAAAACCTAAAAAAAGGGTTTTTGCATAACTCGAGCTCCTGCAAGGCATTTGCCATGGTTGAGAAGGAATATCAGGCTCCACGGAGCCTGTCCTGTCTTCAAAAGAGGGTTTTCTGGGATCCACAGCCAGCCTAGACAAGAAGCCACTTGATTAATTATTGCCTCTGCTGACTTCTCCCACCTACTGCTCCGTTCAACCCCAATTATTCAGGATCAGCTCCTAACAATCTATTGAAGAGGTACAGCTTTTCATTTGCATAAGCAGTTTCAGCCAACACAGTCTGTTGAGACAGAAAATATACACTGAATATTTAGCAAGTCTGATGGCATTTCAAGAGCCTGTGATGGCACACAATTGATGACATCATGCATTCCTCCCATTTCCTGAAGCCTAATGTGGCCCAGAGCTTCACCCAAAATGGATTGGCTCAGGGGTTAAAAAAATAATTAAAAGAAAGAAATGTATGCAGAGTGTTTTTACAGAGTGTTTCTAGATTTAGATGCAACTCCCAGAGAACACCATCCAGCAATATCAAAGTTTATACAGAGCTGCAAAATTAGATGCAAAGCCCTGGAGTAGGAATAGAGATTAGAGACAAGGATTTCTCTCCTTCTCCTGGGAGAGGTGCAACGAGCTGCTCTGCTGAGGTCCCAGGTGGGTTTGGGCCACAAACCCACTGTCAGCTCATACAATCCCCAGCCTGCCATTCCAGCCTGGCAGGTGGCTGTGGCCCAGCTGCAGGAGCGTGCCCAGGTTTCAGAGAGACCAGCTCCTTGCTGGGATTGGCTCCTGAGTACTCATGAGCAGAGATGTTCTCAGAGCAACACATTTTTTTGCTGTTGTGACCTCTCCTCCAGTATCTGAATATCCCTCAGCTGGGGTGGATCAGTATCGGTGCAAAAGTCTCCCTGTGCCCTCTCCCCTGTCCCAGGGCTCTTTTCCTGGCTCTGTTCCACGCGTTCTACAGCACTTGGGGCAATCACCAGTCCATTAAAGGATGCTCCAAGGGGCCTGGCCGGTCCTGAGGAAGGGAAGCCAGCAGCACACATCTGGCTGGGTGTCACTTGGCCTTACACAATCCCTTTTCAGCTCCCAAATCATAGAATTTGAGAGTGGTCTGGGTTGGAAGGGACCTTAAGGACCTTCCACTGTCCCAGGCTGCTCCAGGCCCTGTCCAGCCTGGCCTTGGACACTTCCAAGGATCCAAGGGCAGCCACAGCTTCTCTGGGCACCCTGTGCCAGGGCCTTGCCACCCTCACAGGGGGGAATTCCTTGCCAATATCCCATCCCAACCTGCCCTTTTCAGCTTTAAGCCATCCCTCCTTGCCTTGTCACCTCACGTCCTTGCCCAAAGTCTCTCTCCAGCTCTCTCGGACAAATCTCCCAATCCCATTTATTTCTCCCATGCATTTGTTGCTACAGTAACACCACGTCTGACCCCAGCATTAGCAGCAACACCCTGGGAAGCTGCAGACACACAAATTCCCACTTGCCTCCATTCCATAGGGTGTGGCCGCCCCTCTCTCCTGCTCTTGCTCCCATCCAACAGCTACGGAAGAAGCATTTGGAGCACGAGCAGCACATGGCAGCACAGCATGGGATAGTGCAGGACAGAGCAGAGCTGGGCTGGCAGCTGGGATGGGGAACTGCCAGTGGAAAGGGTGCAGGATGCAAAGAGCCTGTGCTGGGGGAGGGACGGCCTCACACCCCTCCCAGCTGCTCTGAGACTGATGTCAGATGCGTCTGACGAGTCTCATGCGTGCAGCAGTGGCACCTGCACCGAACGGTCACATCCAACAGGCCTCGGGAAAATCCAGCTGGCAAAGGATTAACACCTGGGCTGGCCCTGCTGGCAGCTCATTCCATGCTTTGTCAGGCACTGGGTGAGGGATGCTGGGCACTGACGAGCTCTGCTTGGGGGGAAATAGAGATCAACAGTGGGCTGAGAAACACAACAAATCCCTGAGGGAGCCCCCAGCATCCCAGGCTGTTCCCGATATCTTCAGATCCACCCTCTCACCTCTGTAGTTGGGTCAGGAAAAGGTTTTGCTCCTTGTTGTGAGTCCCAATGCTGTCAGAAGTCCTGTCTGCATTGAGAAAAGCATCCCCACACCGCTACGTGCCCAGGACAACAGCCCTGGCCGCTGATTTTACTGACGTAAACCAGGAAATCTTTCCTTACCAATACTTGCCGGCTCTGAGGGGAAAAGGACCATAAATCTACACCTGATTGCACCGAAGCCCTGCCATGCCCTACAGAGCATCCCCACACCCCCACCCCCACCCTGTGCTCCCAGCATCTCTCAGTACCACAGCACTGGAAGGAAAACCACAAAAGCATCCCGGAGAAATCCTCCCCCAAAGAGCGCAGTGGCCCGAGGCTGTAAAGGATAACAACCATCCCCCCAGCCCCGTCCCCACTGCCCGCCCTCCCTCGGGAAGCCTTGCTCGGCCTCGGGAACGCTTTCACTTGGGTGGCCGGGGACAGCAGCCCCCAGCAGGGAATTAAAAGAGGGGGCAGGTCTGCAGGCTGGCGCTGGGGCGGACAATGGGGAGCGGGAGGGAAGGGGCAGAGGGAGGAATGCCGCACGCTTCGCCAGGCATCGCTGGGGGCGGGATAAAGGGACAGCAACGAGCCGGCTCAAAGCGTCAGAGCCTCCTGAGTGATCCCCCGCCGCTGCAATTATTTATTCATAAATTAAACAGAAAGGGGAGCGAGGCCGGATGCCTGCTCAGAGGTGGCGTTTGTGGGAGGAAGGAAGGTACAGCGGCCGCACCCGGGGACGGCTGCCTGACACTTCTCCTTCCCCAGCCGCAGTCATAACCTCTGATTTAATTATCTTAATGGCAACGGGGGTGAAAAAAAATACAGCAGACAAGAGCAGACATTTTTTCTCAGGCAAAGGCTTCTCCTGATGCCCAGCAGTGGCCTCAGGCTCAATGTGCCTGCTGCCTGGACATCGCCTGGTCCCACATCCCTTGGGGAAAAGCCACAGACTTGCAGTCCCACTGTTCTTCTCCTGTCAGCACAAAGACTGCTCTGTGAAGCACTGCCCACAGGGCTGATGGAGGGATGCTCCTCTCCTCATGCCCTTCCCGGAGATGTTCCCCAGCCACATCCAGCCCTGCTGGCCAGGGGACCCCACCTCGGGATACCCTGACCAGCAAGGACAGGCTTTTGTGTCAGGGAAGGAGTGAAAGCGCCCAGGGAAACAAAGGGAGAACAATTAAATGAAACAGCTCGCTACCACGAGATCAATGCCATTGAATAAGAGATTTTCAGGCCAAGCCTCGTGGGTCTCAGAGACAGCCCGAACAAGCCAGGAAGAATTTGGACAGATGATCAGCACCGATGAACCCAAGCAGAGCTTCCCAAGTGCCAGGTTTTGCTCTGGGATCAGCACACTCTGGGGAGGGGTGTTTGCCTCCTGGCTCTTTGCCGCCCAGGAATCTCATTTTCCAGGGTGTCAACAAGGCCAGGAGGGCCTACATTTGCCTTTTAGTGACAGCTGAACTACACGAAATCTGGCTCTGGGGCTCTTGGAAAGCACAATAAATACCATTAAGACTTGCAATAAAACTGCTCTGCTTGGCAACAGGAGGCTTTTCTTATCCACCACTCTTCCACGCCTTTTCGTCTTGGCTCTCCAGGAGCCAGGGTTTGGAGCCCAGCCTTCCTCCCAGCAGCTCACAAGTGAGCAAATCAGCTTCCTGCCCTGGGAGAAGGAGAGAATGAGCTTCAACAGAGCCCCGGGCAGCTTGACCATGCCTGGCATGGGGCAGAGGAGCCCCTCTCCACAAGGTCTTCCCAACCCTCTGGCGCCACTCAGCAGAGAAGGGGCTTCATCCCAAGCTTGTGTGATCCCAACCCCACCAGGCACTAGCCTGGCTCCATGCTGTTATGCCAAGCATAAGTGGATTTTATCTTCTCAGAGGGGGGGAATGAAGAAGGGAAAGAGACCTTGTGGGTCAGCAATCCCTGCAAGTGACACCTTCTGCAGCTCCATGGGGATCCTAAACAAATGCCACCCCAGAACCATCCTCGTTCCAGCTGGAACAGCCCAGAGGACAGACTCTTGCAATTCCCAGTGCCAAGGAGGAGGCTGACCCACCCCAGGACCCACAGGGCAGTTAAACCCTTCCCCATCCTGCTCTCCCACTCCTGCCAGTGCTGCCCCAGGCTCAGCAGCTCCCCCAGCTGTGGCCGTTCCAGGGCATGGGACTTAAATATTGAGCAGCTTTAAATGTTCCATGGGGGAAATTAATAATAAATAGAAAGAAAAATATTATTTACCCCTAAGTGGGGACATAACTCACAAAAACAAAAGAGGCAAGAGGGGCCTGTCCCCAGGCCTGCAAAATGTCACAGCCTCACCTCCACTTTGTCACCACAGACTCCTTCACAGAATTTATCAGTGGCTTAAACCAAGGAACACAGCAGGTGAGGAGAGAAGGGCTGCCTCTCCAAAACCTCAGCAGTGTGCAAACCCCTCACTCCTAAGCCCAAAAACTCCTTCACCCAAAACTGCACCCCGAATCTGGTCCTTGTGCAGGGAGGAACCAGGCGAGATGGGATCCCCAAGCTCTCCACCCACACAAAGCCAATCCATACCAGCTTGAGGAGCAGGAGATGTGTTTCCACGTCCTCAGGATGATACAAAATGTCTCTGAGTCACCCTGAGTCATTCCTGGACGTTATTAGGATCTCCTCTTCTTGCTCCTCTGGAAGCTCCACTCCCAACATCTGCCATGGCTGAAGAGGACGAGGAGAACACGTCACTCCCGAGTCTCAGACAGTCTCACACACACACAGGGTGAAAGGCAGCTTTCAGCCCATCTTTGAAGGCCAGCAGAGGTGGGAGCAGGCAGCCCTGCCCTTCCTGGAAGGATCCCTCTCCGAAGCTCCTGCAGACAGCTCCACACGCTCTAGTGACACCATAATTGTACATTATCTCCTACAATTTCACTCTGACAATTTAGGGGACAATGCAAAGAGCGGAGAGACTGTAATATTCATATTGACATTCCCCCAAAAAGCTGCTGTTCCTGGTAAAGCCCTTGTCTTATGAATATGGAAAGCTGCCTGGAGGCTCTGCTTGAACGCAGTGTGTTGGTGTTTAATCAGAGGAGGTGGAGCGGGAGCAGCCCCGGCACAACAACAGCCCGGCACTTTTTAGGATGTGCAAGACATTCTCCATTTTCATGGACAATTCTGTTTACAATGCCTGCTCTAAAACAGCTTATAAAAGATTCACTCTGCCTCAGTGTTTGAGAGAAGAGTTAGTCAGAGAACAGGATTCCGTCTGCTGTTCCTGCCCTGTGGGAATTTCTAATGAAAACCATTTTTTGTCTCAACTTTTCCATAAGAAAGAAAAAGAATTTTTTTTTTCTTCCTTGGTAAGAAAGAAGTAAAGACTGAAATACTTCAGCCACAGCCCAACATTCCATGAACAGGAACGACTGCCAGAGTGCCTATGGAGAAGAGGAAGCAAGGGAAGACCTGCAAGGGAAGAGCTGGAGAAGGGAAGCACGGTGTTTTATGGATTGAGTGACCACCAAAAGCGAGGCCAAGTTTTTGTTGGGAATCCAGTTTCTATGACTTTCAGCAAGAAATTCCCAGAGCTCTCTGTGCTTTTGGGCGCCCATCTCCCAGCAACAGAGAAACTGGGTCCTGTGCATCTTCCACTAAGCTGACTTGGAGGACAAGTAAATGCTTGGGCCAAACAGCAGAAAAGAACATTCCTTCCTCCTTTTCCCCACCAAGGGCGACATCCATGGAAGCTTGTGGGATTTCTGTTCAAGAGCTCAGCCCAGTCCTGGCTTCCCCCATGCGGTTTTCCTCCCCAGTGCATGGATCTGTCTCCACCCCCTTGATGGACAGCCAGCCCCTCAGCTGCCGGATCCCACCCTGACAGCCATGAGGAGGATATTCCCCCTGGCCCCCTCGCTTCCCTCTCTGGATGCAGATCCTGGCAATCGATTGCTTCCCTTCAACGCTGCTGCAGAGAAAGAAGAGTTTGATTTTGACAGATTTATATTTAGACTCACTTTCTTTCTTTTTTTTGTTGTATTTATGTAAGGATTTCTGTTTACCTTCTGGGTAGAACTCTAAGTTCACCCACGGAAGCAACCACTGAACCATGGAAAACAACAAAAAATAAAGGATGTACTAAAAAAAAATCCATAGTATCTGTACTACCTCAATTAAGGGAGCATAAGTATTGAAGCCTGAAGTATCCCAATAATCTGAGCCATCAATTCTGACAGCAGAGAAGGTGCTACTACCGGAGCTGGGAAAAAATCTTTGCCTTTCAGCTCATGAGCAGGGAATCTCTCTCACCCTGAAAAGCCAAAAAAATCATAACCACATGAAAATATTCTTTTAAGTTCTGTCAAACTCCACATCTTTGGACATTCTACCTTTTGGCTTCCTACTGTTAAAACTGTTTTCTCCTGATCCCATGAACATTCTGATTTGTCAATATTGCTGGAAAGGTTTAAAAGAAAAGGTTTTTCCGCTTCCCCGAGCTGGCAGGTTGTCAGGGATTCAAGGATCTGGAGTATAAAAGGGGTAACCAAACTTTTGGTCATGGGCCAAATCTCAGAGAGCAGGGCAAGAAAATCTGTTCACAGATGACACCAGTGAGCTAGGAAACACCTTCAAAGATAGTCAAGCACTTCCTCAAAGAGGCTGGGAATGGGAATTCTGGGATACAGTTGTGGTTCAGGCAGCATTTTGCTGTCAGGTGCTCTTTCACTGCACTTCCTCCCTCTGAGGAGCAGCAGAACAGACAGCATTGGTATTTGGAAAGCTTTTTCATTTCTGCACCTGTGAGTTCCTTAGACAAGTCCCCCCAAGAAGCTAAATCCTTCCATTTGATATCCTTCCAGGTCAGCAGCCAATCTGTCACATCCCTGGTGTGACCTGGCTTTTCTGGGAGCCAGGAAGCCACGGGGAAGCGCTGCTTTAATCCCTGCAAAGGGCAGAGCAGCAAAGCCCGACCCTCGAGGCACTGGCTGAAGGACACAGCTCCTTCCTCGGCCACCCAAGGTTTTGTCCCAGTGATTCCAGGCAGGAGAAGGGGTTTTCTTCCCAGGTATGAGAAGGGGGTCAGCAGGATGCAGTGGGCATCATGCTCCTGGCTTCAAAGCCCAGACAAAGATAGATCCTCCTGGGAAAGGGTGATGAGTGTCACCAGGAGCACGGAAACGCTTCCAGCATCCCTGCTCCAAGGCTTGGCCAGGCTGCCCAAACCGGCCAAATCCTGCCAGGCTCCTCAGGGCTCCCACCTCCTGCTCCAGACATGACTTCAGCCCAGGCAAACACCATTGTCCTGTGGCTGGGCTGGACCTGCAGGGACCTTTCCCCAGGTCATGCCAGGTTATCGCTCTTCCCAAAGAAAAGCGAGGGATTTTGCCTCTTCCCATGCTGAGCTGGATATTGGGGCCATCCAGCCAAGCACAAAGCACAAGCTGGGCCTGCCCAAGAGCCATATGTCAGGAATGGGAAGGACATTCCAGCCCACTCACCATGGAAATTGTCACTCTCTGCCTCCCGGGCACCAATCACACCCTCATCCGGCACAGGCCTCATGGCTCCCTGGGACAGCAGCTACCAGCCAAGGACACAGGCTCCGCTCATCCACTGCTCTCCCTCGAGGAGAGCTGGAAGGTTGGACCCAAACAACCACCAGAAATTCACGAGATGTTTCTGCCTCTCTCCAGCCTTAACGCAGCAATGGGCACTGTGGGCGCTTCTGTAGGGAGCAGCCACAGCAGCTGACCCTTGGCATTCCCCAAGGGATTCCACTGGAGCCACCTGCACGGCTGGGTCCCCAGCACAGGAGGACAAACCCCTCATTCTGGGCCACCTGCATGGCTGAGTCCCCAGCACAGGAGGTCAAACCCCTCATTCTGGGTCCCCAGTACAGGAGGACAAACCCCTCATTCTGGGCCACCAGCACAGGAGGACAAACCCCTCATTCTGGGTCCCCAGCACAGGAGGCCAAACCCCTCATTCTGGGTCCCCAGTACAGGAGGACAAACCCCTCATTCTGGGCCACCAGCACAGGAGGTCAAACCCCTCATTCTGGGTCCCCAGCACAGGAGGCCAAACCCCTCATTCTGGGCCACCTGCACAGCTGAGTCCCCAGCACAGGAGGCCAAACCCCTCCTTTTGGACCACCAGCATGGCTGGGTCCCCAGCACAGGAGGATAAACCCCTCATTCTGGGCCACCAGCTCAGCTGGGTCCCAGCACAGGAGGTCAAACCCCTCATTCTGTTGGCACACAAGGGCATGAGTGCTTCCAGAGTGGTGCTGAGACCTCTGGGCCCCCAGCAGCTGCCCACCCCTCCATCCCAGCAGCAGGTTTTTCCCAGAGCTGCTCCGAGCAGCTGAGCCTGTGGGAAGCACCTGGCCTCGAGCCACCCGGGTTAGTGCTGCGTGCTGGAGGATGAACTCGGCAGCCCGAAGCACGGCTTCATTTTATTGCAATAAAGAGGAATCAAGTAATGACAAGGCGAGGGGTGAGCGATGGGGTAATGAGAGAGCTGCCACAGAGCAGAGCCAAAGGAGAGCAGCTCCTCCTGCTCTTTGCCTTCACCCACTGCTTGGAATTGCCTGTGGAAGGGCCAGGCTCTGAGGAGAAAGCTGTCACCGAAGGACTAATTCATGGGCAATTCACAATTTATGCTCAGCCTTTGAGCCGGGCTGCTTCCTCCAGCTATGGAATTAATGAGAGTCCCCCCCAGCCCTGCCTGCTCCCCACCTGCCCAGCCAGGCTGCACCCCTGCTTTGGAGTCACCCCACCACCAATATTGCATTACCAGCAATTCCTTGCTGGAATTGCCACCAAGGAATATTGTCAAGCACAGGGCATTTGCTTTTATGGCAAGGGAGAAGTGGTCCTGCCTGCACAGACACAGCTCTGCTCTGAGGATAGGCTTGCAAAGGAGTGGGTGAAGCCCTGAGGTGTGCTGGCAGGATGAAGGGGTGCCTCGAGGCAGGTTTGGTTTTACAATTCCTTGCCCAAGCAGATTTTGGTGGTACCACGCTCTTGGCCCTACTAAGATCCCAGGCAAGATCAGCTAACATCTTACCCTAAATTAGGGCCCTGTCCTGGCCCTCTCAACATCAGGGGACTTCGGCAGAGCTAAGAGCATCCCAGTATGTCACAAAGTACACGCAGAAACACGAGAGCGCTGCCAGACTCCAGGGTAAAAATCCAGCTCCACTCTCTCCAAGATTGTTTTAGCCGGGATGCTCCTTGAACTGGAACCACAGAAATAATTTGCCAGTGAGAAACCCAGACCTTCAGGTGCAATCCAGGTATCCATCCTAATTCAATTTTCCCAAAGAAGCAGAGTGTACCAGGACAATCAGAAAAGCAATCTGTAATTTTCCTCAGATGCCTCACAGCAGCCCTAATGGAAGAGCCACAAATGAGATGTCCACCCCCACACCAAAATGAGATTTTAGCAAAGCCCACCTCCACAACAGATTAATGAATATGCAGACAGTTTGTGCCAAAATAACCCAGATCCAAATTCCCTTAGAGATGGGGGAGAAGGGGATGAGAACCTGCTTTGTAACCTCTATCACTGATACCAGTCCCTACAGACAGCCAAGCACACCAGATCTCAAAGGGGTGGAGGGAGGATTCAACCCTCTCTTCCCTATCATTTGTGTGCACTTCCAATTTCGCTCCCACTGAGGTGCCCAGGATGCCAATCTGGATGCACAGGAAGCTGATAAGCTCGGGGTATCACTAGTTTAGTGTGATAATCCCAGTAGGCATGGCCTAGCAAGGAGAAGGACCACAGGGAACCCAGCATCATCTGCCACTGACCCCATGATGGAGCCCCCTCCTCTTGTCTGGAGCCTTCCCTTCTAAAGGGGATAACGGCACTGCCTGGCTTCCACAGACCCTGGGAGGAAGGGGAAACCCACTCAGCTGCTCAGGCACTGTGCTCACGGGAGCCAGGCAGGCCTTTCACCCAAGCAGCACATTAAATATAAAAGAGAAGTCACCATGGATGTTAACGTATAGCATCGGGATTTATTCCCCCCTCCTGTTCCCAGCACCACATGACAACATTAATTAAATGTGTTTCTGACCCTGCTGCGCTTCTTTAAATATTTGCCATTCTCCACAAGCAGTGTTTGGTTAATGAAATGAAATTAATGAGCTCATTAGATTGTGCTGTAATCTTTCAGATGCGAGCCCAGCACTCGGAATCACTGCTCCCTTTCTCCGCTCTCGCGCTGTAACTCGGCGCATTCAGCTCCACAAGCAACGGCTGAACAGGGCAGTAATCAATTAACAGGGCAGCAGCCATGGGAAGGGGAAGGAGGAGACGCCAAGGACAACGAGAGGCAGCTGGGTGACTTTCCCACGGGAGATGATCCCGCGGTTCCGGGCGGTCCCTGGCACACATAGCTTCGTTCTGCGGATGCTTCTCCAAGGTGAGGATCAGCTACAGGAGTCTGATGTGGCAGGAGCCGAATCCATGGCTACATCCACTCTGCTTTCTTTGGGAAAGCCAACAGGCCTTGGGAAAGAAGAGCTGGGCTTAAAAACTTCCAGACGTGCCTCTAACAGCAGCCCCAGCTCTGGCTGAGACACAACAAGGGCTGCACTCCCAACTGGCCGAGGCCATGGGCTTGTCCCCACCACTGATCCCTAAACCTCTTCTGGGAGCGAGGAAAGCCCCTGGGGCCCATGTCCCTTGACCAGGCAACTCCCCACACTCTCTTTGATGATTACTCACCCCGATCCCCCCCGTGCTGGTCCAAACAACCCTCCAGCATCCAGCCTTTCCCACACCTCCCCCCAGCCCAGAGCAGAATCCACATCCTTGGTGTCCACCACTGACGTACAGCCCCAGGAGGGGCAGCAAGGGAGGCTCTTGGCCTTTGGGCTGCACCACCTCACCAAGCCAGCACGGTTGCCACCTTTTTCTTTCCAAGCCAGCAGGATTCTCCCCAGAGCAGTGCTCTGTTTCCCTATTGTCTTGTGAAGCTCCGTCACAGAATTAACTCAGATCAAAGAGCCTCCACAGCAGCCGAAATCCCCCCATGGGCAGGGAAAGGAGGAGGGGGTGGGCAATAAGACAAAGAATGTTCCAGTAAATCTCTTCCCAAGAAAGCAAATAGGGGTGGTTTCTGCACACACATAAACCCCACAGCTCAGAGCCTGTGTTAGCTATGGCGACTCCCAACAGCTCCAGAGGAATTCCGGGTAGGAAATGTATGCAAATCGAATTCTCTCCATGGCTGTACTCGCCAACAGATTGGATCACAAAGCTTTATCAGGCTCCTGTCCCTGGGTTTTTGTCGTTTACCTCTTAGCCCAGAAGTCACATGGTGGTGAGCCAGGCCTGCTGGGATAAAACACGGGGGTGATGAGCACAGCCAGGAGGGAGCAAGAGGAAAGCGTTCCTACGATGAAACACTGAAAAATCTCCAGGTCAAAAAAAGGAAATGATACCCCAAATCCCCACAAAAGCCTCGAGGAAAGCAATGCCCCACCACTACTGCAGGGCACATGAAAAGAAAAACATCTTTGCACTCACAGGTGGCAGGGCCAGAGCTGGAAACCCCAAACTAAGGGTATTCCCATACTCATCAATTGCACCAACCTCCTGCACCCAAAAGATGATCTCAAAGGACTCTTGAACTGTCCCCCCTCTGCATCTCACAGGATTATCCCATGTTAGCTTGAGCAATCCAGAATTGTCTCTATCCACTTGTCCGGGTGGGCATCACAACCAAAATACCAGGCTGAGCTCAAATATCTCAAGGTTAGTCAGGTCTTTCACAACCCTTCCCAGCCTACCAGCCCACCCAGCGAGGCTGGACTTTCCTCTGCTTGAAAGGATCCGAACATCCCTGCCTTCGGTGACTGATGATTAAAGAGAGAGAAAAGCGCAGCTATCATTTATCCACGACCTTGGAGGGGCTGCAAATAACGCTGGCTGGCTGATGGCAGGTCCCCTGGCCACAGAGCAGAGGAGTGGCTCTCAAGGGCAGCAGGGAGGATAAATCCAGAGGCCAGGCTGACAGCTCCCCCCGCTCTGCTGCAGAGAGGAGCTGCACACACCTGGCAGGTGGGAGAGATCACCTGAGGCAGTGGGCGCCACGCAGGAGATGATGCAACAGAGGATGAGCAGGGGTGGAGAGTTGCCACAACTCCTGGACAACTCTGAAAACAGCAGTGTTGGATCTCCAAGGGGTTTTCCAGCAGCAAAGATGTGGGAGACTCAATGAGGGTACACGGGCAGCCATTCGTTTCACTGAGGATGGCCTCTGAGATGGTGTTTGCTGGGAATGAGTCACTCCAAAAGGGAAGGTAAGTGAGTCTTTCCACCTCAGGGCAGCACAAACAGCATTTTTCACCACATTCATACCATATCCCTGAGTTTCCAGCTGGATCCTGCCTTCCATCTCCCTCCAGAGGCAGCCACAGCACAAAAATCAGGTACCCACCTGCTCGCAGAGCTGACTTGGCTCTTTGCAGGCTGTAGAGAATCCATTGACCAGGAGGCAGAGCATGGCCCAGCACACCAGCAGGCTGGTGTGTGCACCTGGGAGGGTTCAGTGCCAGGAACCCATTTTCCAGGAGCCAGCACCACCCCTGCCATAGGTTCGGGGTCCCAGCCCATGTTCACAGAGCAGCCGTACCTCTTGTCTTCATCCTGGCTTGGCTGTGTAAGCAACGCTGCTCCCACAGCCTTGCTTTGTTTCGAGTGGGTGAACAAATCCTCAATCTAGTTTAAAATCAAATCAAAATTCAAATTTTGGCTCAAGTACTGCAGCCTGCTTACGCTCCAGCCCAGCTCCTACAGCCAGAGCGAACGAATGCCCACATCCCTGTGAGTGTCTCCTGGCAGGTGGCTTTGCCCTCAGCCCTTGCCCTTCGCTTTCCCCCATGGATGGGGACCTGCAGCGATGCACGGCAGCCTGAGCAGGAGGTGCCTTTGTGGCAGCTGGAAGCGGAGCCGGAATCCACAGGGCGGGTTCGGTACAGATCCTTACAAATGCAACTGCTCTTCCGAAGTGTATTTATATCTTATCTGTGCTGTTTACCCATATGTTCAATAAATCATTATTCATTATCTGATAAGGTGCTTGCAGGGAATTTCTAAGCCAGGCTTACAGTTGGCACAGAGCGGGACACACTGGGAATACAAATGGAAAAATAAACAGAGCATCTGTCTCCAGCGAGGCTGCTGTGCTGCCAGGGGTCTGTGGTGACATTGCCAGCCAGGAGACCAAAGGCTGGGTCACCCGGCCTGCTGGGCTGGGGACAACAGGCCTGTGTTATGTGGAACAGCCTCTCTTTCAGCTAATTACACACCCCAGATCCCTCCCGTGATAGAAGTGACACTACAAAGCAGCCGTGTTTCCTCTCTTCTGCTCCTCATTCATCTCTGCCCTGCCAGGCCCTCACCACAGCCAGGCAGAGACAGGCTCTGCTCCTCAGCATCCACGGGAACCCTGCGAAAGCTTCAGCCTGGGAGCACCAAGGGACAAGCTGGGAGTGTAGAGCTGAGACAGCTTGAATGGACAGGAGAACGCTTCTTTGTGCTGTCTGTGGCCTAGGCGTAAAACCAGAGGAGAAAGATTGGAGCAAAGCCCTCTCTGCTCCCTTTGCCTGCTCCAGCATGAAAAGGAGACACGGGAAGCACCTGGAGATGTTGCTGCACGGCACATCCCAACTCGTGCTCTCTCCCTTCTGATGCTCCCTCCAACACCAGTATCCCAAACTGGCTCCATTTAGGCCAGGCAAAGTCTTACCACGGCCTTCACCACACCCATGGCCTCTCACATCTCAGCTACTGCAAGGATGAGCTGCACTGGATGGGTATTTCCACGTGGAATAGGGGGAGGAAAGTGGAGGGAGAGGGTAGGAGTCAGGTTCAAGTCATGTGAACACCAGCCCCAGCACGTCTTCAAAACAGGCTACAAGGAAGTGTGACATCCAATTTCTTGGGAAGGGGAGGCAGAACGGTAATTAAATTTCTGATCTTGTTAGCCAATTTCTCCAATCACTGCCCCTGAACTGGAGAAGGGGAAGGGAGAGGGGAGACGTTTGCGTCAGCGACGCTTGTGAGGGAAATTAGGTTTTCACGGATTATTGGGTTAGTTCCACTTCTCCCACTTTTTAATTTATTTGTCTGTATGTGCTGCCGAGCTGAAAGGCCGAGAATTTTTCCCCCTTTTTTTTTTAATTAAACTCTGTAGTTTTGGAAGACGAAAACTTTGGAAGGGGGGAAGACTGCAACAATATAACCATGTCAGCCAAAATCTGCTTCCCTCCCAAACTTTTGTTAATCTCTCTTCAGAACGAGAGCCTAATAAGATCTCTCATTAGGACTCAAAATAGCCTCTGGATACTTTTATAGAAGAAAAAAAACTTGTCAATGAACTTTTTTCTATCTGAAAAAAGAACAGAATTTACTTGCTTACTGCTACTTGCAGGTTGAGGGCTGGGTTGTTCTTTTTTTTTTTTTTTAATTTTCCCCTAATGCTACAAAAGAAATTCCAGAATTGCTGCCTGTGCAACCCTGGGCCTCTATTATTTCTCAAAAGACAGTAACACTGCCCCTCTTTCCAATTTCTTTAGAAATAGAGGAGAAGACTAAAATGTGCCTATGGGCAGTGTTCAAGTAAATTATCTGTATGATTATTTCCAACTGCCTGCTGAGTGGTTTCCTAGGAACAATGCCAAGGGGCTATTTTGTTTAAGGTTTCTGAATTTGGGATAAAAGAGAAGCAGCGTAGTTCACTCAGTGCCCAGACTTCCACTTTGATGAAAGGTTTGGAAAGGAGGAACGGCTGCACAGCTCAGCCTTAGCTGCAGGAGGCTTGCAAAGATATCTGGGAAGCCAACAAAGGCTGGAAAGAGCAAATTCTGGAAAACAGAGTAGCACAGCTGCAGTGTGATAGAGCTGGGAAAAGCTCTGGCCAGAGAATCATTGAGTCATTAAGGCTGGAAAAACCTTCAAGATCATCAAGTCCAACCTTGAACCGAATCCCACCACGCCCACATTTCCAAGTGCCACATCTACTTCATTTTTGAACATCTGCAGGGATGGGGGCTCCACCGCTTCCCTGAGCAGCCTGTTCCAGGGTCTGACCGCCCTTTCAGTGAAGGCAATTCCCCCAATATCCAACCTGAAGCTCCCGTGGTGCAACTTGAGGCCCCTTCCCCTTTTCCCATAGTAACCAAGGATGGTGTGTGGCATCAGGAGCCTGGGTGGGATCAGGAGCCTGTGGGATCATTTCACACCTCGGGGCAGCGCTGGCCAAGCTCTCTGAGCTAACCCATCCACAGATATTCGGAAAGCAGAGTTGGGCTGGTTCTTTCTCCTTTGCCCACTCAGTGTTGTGGATCATGTCCCCCCACCAGGCTGCCCGTGAGGGATACCCGCACCCACCTCACCCTGAAATCTTTACAGACAAAATCACATTCATTCCTGGGACTTTTTCTAGGGATAGACCCATGGATGAGACCCCTCAGGTGGGAGAGGAAAAAGCCCAAGCCAAGATCACACAAACCTTCTGACCAGCTAAGTACAAAAGCCCAGACTTACCCCACCCAGCTTCAGCCACGCAGAGTCTGGTCCATTTTCCATGGAGAGTGGAGGTGACACCTCCAGGCAGTGGCAGAGTTGGCCAAAGGTAACTTCTAGAAAGGCTTTAAACAAAGCCAAACACACACCAGAGCAGCACCCTGTTCTTCCTTCACAATCAGGGTGAAAACTGTGGCTGGAGCCCTAATTAAGATCCTCATCATGGCCAAGCTCCGAGCTGACCCACCCTCATCAGTCTTTGCACTTTGGAAAGAGCTAATTCCGACGGCAGCGAAGAGGTAGGGAATTTACGCTGCTCTGCCCTGACCCAGACTTCACAGCCATTCAAAGTGAGCAGCCACGGCCATTAAAAAACTCACTTCGTGCACCGGAGAGGCTCATAAAGAGAGTGTGAATTCACAGAGCACCGCCTCAGAGAGCCCATTCCCTGCCTGTCCCACAGCCTGCCTTTGTCTGAAATATGGAGTAAAAGGGAGCTTCATATCTTACTTCAGGCTCGTTTCACTTTCCCCTTGTTTTCCCTGCCAGCTGACTAAAGAGGAAGTGATTTATAAGGGGAAAACAAGGGGAAGTGGTTCTAATTAATTGGCCATAACCGTTACAGCTGTACTGGCATCCAGCAAACAGAGGGCAACAGTGCCGAGACAGAAATGCAGAACCCTGAAAGATTCCACAATAATCCTGCTCCAAGCCAGAATAAAATTAACTTTCTGCCCTCACAGTGCTGGAAGAAACCCCTCGTCCAAGGCTCCTGGCACCTGAGCTGTCATTTTCCACACAGAGTCAGCAGGAGAACAGAACTGAAGGGAGTCTCCAGCCTGAACCTCTCCTTGCAGGCCCTCCTTTCCCTTTCCAGAGAGGCCTCAGAGTTCATTTTCACATCAGCTCAAGCTCAGGGTGTAAAGAGAGAGTCTAGCTTAAGAAATCTCAACTCCAAGCCTAGGATGAGAAGCTTCACCAAAAGGCTAAAGCTCCATCAGCCCCTGCCATCTCCCAGCTGGGAGGAGAACAGGGGGCTCCTGGGGCACTGCGGAGCCAGGGGGAACAGAAAGGCTGGTTTGTGTCCAGAAACAAATGTGTTTGTTCTGCTTTCAGCAGCGTTATGGCCAGGAGAAGTGGCCTCGGGGGAGCCATGCATCACACATTGCAGGTGCCTGGCTTCAGGAGGGGGAAACTCTCCATCTTTCCTAACTGCGAGTGCCAGAAGTTCTGTGTCCAAAGTTCATCCTGACCTCAGAGGGTTGGCCTGCTCCATGGGAGGAAACAAAGCTTGGGCATAATCGGAACAAACTCATAATTAAAAGTGCTCTCGCCTTTATGAGCTCCCAGGTCGCAAAGCTGCCGCGGGAGAAGCTGTTTCCACTTTCCCTCCTTGCACAGGGAGCAGCACGGCAGTAAGGAACAGCCTGGCAGATGCCAGAGCCTGGTGTTTGCTGAGAGGGCAGCCCTGCTGTAACCCCACCAGGTTACCCCTGGGAGTCTCTGCATGGGGATTTTTATGGGTGGAAGGTGTGGGGAGCAGTTAACCAGGACAGCTTTTAATAGGGAGATCCAGCACTAGCAGGGAAAAGAGTGCAAAATTCAAATAACACTGGGCATTCCCGTTCACCAGAGGCATCAGGAAGAAAGCCAGCCTCCTACCAGCTGTCCCACAGGAGCAGACACCGTAGCTCAGAGAGTGTGATAAGCTCCAGCTTTTGTAACAAGTTTTTAAAAAAAGACACCAATATTTGCCCAGCACTTTGCTGGGGCTGAGCTCGATTATGCTGTGCCGTGAGAGATTAGCACAACCAGATTGCTTTGTGGACTCACCGCTTCCCCACGGCCCCAGGCAGATTTTCCTCTTCGTGCTTTGGAAAAGGTCTCAGGACGTGAACTTGCATTCAGCAGGGAGCCCCAGCAGCTCCAGGGGGCTGCTATTTCCTCTCCACCTGGGATCCAGGCAAGCCAGCACCTTTCCCAGCGAGTCTGACTGACCGTCCGCTCCGTTCAGGACAAGGACAGCCGCAGGCAGGACTCTGTGTCTCCAGCTCCTCGAGCAGCCCGACGTCTTTCGGGAGGTGGTGGGCCCCTCTTCCAGGCAAGAGACTCCAGCAAAGCCAGAGCTCCCAGGAGGAACAGCAGATCCCAGCAGCTACAGGGAAGGGAAAGCAATTTCTGTGCCTTCTTGGCAGTTTCTGCCATGCCAGCTGGCAAAGCAAAAGCTGCCCCAAAGAGAAGGCCGCTGTACCTGGCTGGTGTGATGGGGTGCGTGGGGAAGAGGGGAAAGGGCTCCAAATGGAAGAAGCCCAGGGAAGTGCTGAGAAGGCTGGCACAACCACCAAAGCCTGTGCTGTGCCACCTTGAGAAGGGAGATTCTAAAACAGCTGAGGGGGGGAAAAAAAGAAAAATCATAATTAAAAAATAATTAATCACTGCAATTCTTCGGGGACAGCCCATGTGCCCTTGCAGGCAGCTCAGCAAAAATGACCCCTGGGACACTACAGTGGCACATAGGGACAGGGGACAAAAGGATGCTCAGGGAAGGGGCAGGATGGAGGTGTCCTGGTGTTAAGAAAACAATGTTTTTACTCCAGAACTCAAAGGAGACCAAGAACAGTATAAAACAAACTGAAGGACAAGCACTCGTTTAGGAGTGAAACAGCTCCCTCTCATCAGCTCAGGATAAGGGATGGAGCCCTTGTCTAGGCCAGAGCAGTGGAATGTGACACGAAGCAGAAGCCAGACAAAACCTGCTGCTTTTGGCTGTGGCAAACAGGCCACGTTACTGGCAGGTGCAGTGGGGAAAGGACCTCATCCTGTTTCCCCCAGAAAACTCAGATCCAGCACCTCTGCTGACCCCTCTGGAGAAGAGAGGCTGGCCTGTTACCAAGCTCAAAGTATCCAAGTCGTACATCAAGGATCCCGAGGGACGAGGGCTGAACAGGAGTCCCGGACACCACGGCTGCAGGATGGGCAGTGGCCGCCTCTGGCAGGAACAGTCCCCCAGCTGGACACCCCTGGCCAGAGGCTGAGGCTGTTTGGCCCTGAGGTCAATGCTGGCACCGCTTTGGAGGCTCAGAGATGTCCAGGGATGGAGGGGACATTCCAGGGAGGAGAAGTGCCGAGGAATGTGTGATCGGCTGCTCCTGTGTTTGCTCAGCTGCTCCCAGCGTGCTGCTAAACCACTGCTGGGGAAGGGGAGAGGTTTTAGCCCAGGATAGTCATTCCTCATGTGTCAGACTCCAAGCAGAGGTCTGGAACACTCAGTGTTCGCTTGAAACAGCACCTAGGGAGGCCTCAGCCCGTGCAAGACAAGCTTTGCCAAGATCTTGTTCCTGCTCCTCTAACAAACAGTGCAGTTTACTCACACTGTGTTGATTGTTAGTAAGGAAGGGTGAGTGATCCATGACCAGCAGCAGAGCCAAGGGCATGAAAATTATGTTCTCCTGGGCTGTGAGCATGTTTTGAACCCACAACCTTCACCAGACAATGGTGCCCTTCACCAGAAGTTCCCACCACTCAGCCCTGCCCTTTGTAAGACGGGAGTTTCAAACGAGCAAATCCCAAAGCCAGCACACAGCTCCCGTACACAGAGGGCAGGTTTGGGTTCGAGAGCCACGCAGTGGGAATGCAGACCAGTTTCTTGCACCCCACCCCTGGCTGCAGCTCAGCATGCAGGCCCCAGGACACAGAGCCCACCCACACAAGGGTCCTCTGGCACAGGGTAGCCCCCATGTGTTCCCAAGGAAAGGATGGGAAGATTGCTCTCCTGCTAGAAAACAGCCTCGAGCTGGGAGGTGCTGAGGTGAGGACATGTCAAGATGTGAAGGCTCCTGCTCCTGAGGCACCAGGCAAGGCTGGGCCATGGACATTCACGCAGCTCTCTGCTCACACCGGGCTGCTCTTGAGCATCTAAGAAGCACAATGGGGTCAGCCACAGGTACACAGACTCCTGAGAGGCAACTGCAAGTTATGCAAGGCTCTTCCAGGCCAAAACTGAACCACTGGGGCTCAGACTTCCACCAAAAAAAGGTTCAAGCATGAAACAACAGTGGGTAACAAAGTCCTTGACCTGCACATCCCTCACTCCAACAGAACCTCTGCTGAAGAGCACCACGACTGCTGCCATGGCTTGCATGGCACAAGTACCCATGAGAAGCCACCCTCGTGGGGAGCAAGGGGCTGGCTTACAAGCAAGAAAAGGGTGTTCACAAGCTCAAGAAGCACAAGAACAGGCAGCAAATCAGTGACAGACCTCCAGGACCTTGTACTGAAAGGAATCATCCTCTGCTCCTCTCCATCAGCTCCTGCTGAGTGCTCCCACTGATTATGCTCCTCAGAGGACCCAGCAGCGTGGCTCAATCAAAGCTCAGCCAACATCACCTATTTTATGAAAATTTGGGACATATAATCAAATTTTTGACACACACACACACCCCCCCCCCCCCCGCACACTTTTCAAGCATTTTCCCAGGTTCCTGGAGGTTTGTTTTCACTTTACTACCCCAGCAGAAGGGGACATTTCCACCTGCCACAAGCCAAGCACAGCGCTGTGCAACCCTTTGTACAGGATTTTGTAGGAAGCAAGCAGGGAGAGGCAGGATCTCCCACTCTGATGCACATTTATAACTTCCTAAAACATCTTTCCAAGGCCTGCTCACATCAACCCAACTGTGGTAAAATGCACAGGGCACCAGGCGAAACCACGGGGAAATACATTTGACAGGAATTATCTGGGGAGCCAACGAGAGCACACAGCAGAGGCAGTTTTTCTGGGAATCTCACAGTCCACAGAGATTAGATACTCGAAACACGAATCCCAGAAACAGCTTATTCCCACCTTTAATGAGGAAACAGGATCCACCCTGTGCTCAGTTCTCTGCTCCATGCACTACCACCAGTGCCAGCAGAATTATCCTCCAGCAAAACCCCCTTCTTACCAGACTCTTCTCTCTGCACCCACTGAGGTGGAACTGAGAGCAGCTCAGCTGGAAGGAACCTACAACCATCATCTTGTCCAAGAGCCACTTCAGGGCTGGCCAAAACTTCACATGTGTTTTTAAGGGCATTGCCCAAACGTCCCTTAAACGCTGACAGGCTTGGGGCAGCAGGCACCTCTCCAGGAAGGTTCTTCCAACACAGAAAGGTTGTTCCAGTGCTTGACCATCCATATTCATGTCCCTGAACATCCTTTTCTGATGGTGGAGTGCAGAACTGGACACAGCACTCGAGCACCACCTCTAAACACAGAGGGATACCCATCTTTTTTGACCATCTGTGTTTTCCCTGCCCAGGGTGTGGTTTGCCCTCGTGAGCTGAGCCGGCTCCTGTGGAGCTGCTGCTATCCAGCACCCCCAAACCTTTCCTGCAGGGCTGTTCTCCAGCCATTCCCCTCCCAATCCATAATTACAGCTGCCAGTTCTCTTGTCCCTCTCGACAGTCAACAGCAGCTCCCAGTTTAGTATCATCAGCAAACTCACTCTCAGTGTATTCAGCTCCTGTATCCAGATCACTGATAAAAATATTGAACACAACTGGGCAGGAACGTGAATCCATGCTGTGAGCACCTGATGATTTCATCGTCCTTTAAATGCCTTTAATAGTGCCCAGTGTGATCCTCTCCATTCTATTTTTCCCATGCACTGAGTTTACACTAACAGGTCTGTAAGCTCCTGGATCTTCCTTCCTGCCCTCCTTGTAGACTGGAATAATTCTGGCTGGCTGCCAGTCAGCTGGGAGCTCCCCAGACTCCCAAGGCCTTTGCAGAGGAGATGCTCCAGCTCCTTCAGTACTCTGGGATGAATCCCATCCAGCCAGGTCAATTTATGGGTGCTCAACTGATGATAACTTGCTGCTGTTTCTTGTTAATCTTCGTGCAGCTCTTGGTGGGAGGGGTTGGTTGATCTGACCTTGCTGAGGTCACTTGCACAGATTCCTCCTCTTCTACCACATCAGGCCCCTGCCCAGCTGCTCCAGGAAGAGCAGCTCGTCTCCCTGTGCACACAGGGGAAGAGGGTGGCTCCCAGCACATGGAATTCCTGTGGTTGGTGTGCCCACAGCTCGGCCCCGCTGGCAGGACACACCTCCCCACCCCGTGCACCATGCACAGAACAAACACAGAGCCACGCTGCAAGTTTTCCTTCCAGTAACACCTGGAAGCTTCCCTAACCTGACACCAAGCAGACAGCAGAACAGTGTTCCTAAAAAGGTGGGTTAGAGCACTACTGATAGATGTGTTCTAAAATAAAACCATGAAATACAGTAGGGACCTCATCCCTGAGGAATCTCCATGGACTGCAGCAGTCCCAGCAGGACACAGCCAGAATTTGTGGACACTGAGTGCTGCGAAGAGCAAAGCCCTGATTCTGCAAGGTGTCCTTGGAGCCCCATTATTTGTGATTAATAAGGCATGATGCAAACACTTAGTTAAATCAGATTAGATCAATAGTACACCATGAATCACTTCTATAGGTTTCCTATAATATTTATATAGACTGCAGTTATCAGCAAGACTCTCCTGTAAAATTGTCTGTGCTGAAATTTATTTGAAAAAGTACCTTTTATACTCTATTAAAAAAAGCGAACTGACTTTTTTATTCTCTCGTAGAGCCGAACTTCCCAGGCAAAAGCTCGGGGAACAGCATGTGGCTTTCCAAAACAAACATTTGGAGACTGCTGCCTGTTTTATCACCTCGTGGAATGGGAATTCCACCTCCATCCCTGTTCCTCCTCAGCCTCTTACACACTTACAGTGACAAAGAAATGTTTTAGCTGTCTCTACTGACTGTTGGGAGGGCACAAGCAGGAGTGTGACAGAGCCAGCAAGGGGTGGGAAAGGCAGCACACTTCCACACTGGTCCAGTGATGACAAAAAAACGCCGTGGCAAAGATTTTCGTGGGGTTTCAGAAACTCCTTGTGCATTAAATCAAGGCAGTGAATTTACAGTGAATTAATGAAACTAATTTTCTGACTGGAATCATCATCTGTGAATTATCGTGTCTTTACTCATTAAATAAATTATCTGTGTCTTCCAAGACATTAAGAATGCATCATAAATTACCACCCTTCATAAATAATTTGCTTTTTTACTCGGTTTAAATATAGAGGGAGAATTAAGCAAGGGGAAGAGAAGCATACAAGAGATAAGGCAAGCAAAGGGGCAAAAAAGAAAGCATAAAGAGAAGGGAAGGGAGTGAAACTGAGAACAAACAAGTGAAGAGAGGGAAAAAACAGGTGAAAATGGAGACATATGTCCAGCTCAGAAGGGAAGGAAATGAGGAAGGAAAAAAGGAAGCGAGGGATGAAAGAGGACAGACAGGACAAATAGCCCTGTGCAGTATTTCAGGTCGTTGTTAATTGCGACTCGGTGAACGTGGCAGGAAATGAAGCTCCAATAACCAAAGGCTCTCGTGACTTTTATAAATGATTTCATTCCCGTGGAGCTTGTTCCATGTCAGTGAGTACAAACATTCTGTCCAAGAGATCTCTGCAAAGGGACACCAGCGAGGGAAGCGCACTTTGTCATGGAGCGGTGGCAGCAGTTACTGAGAGGGCCCAGATTTGTAAATGACAACAGCAGCCGTGGCTGACTTGTCAGAGAGGGGCAAAGCAGCACCCCCTGGACTTGTGCTGTGGGATCCTGCTCCAGGCTGGGCCAGAGCAGGCAGAGCCCGATCTCATCCCTGCCCTGCCCTGCCTCAGCTCAAGGACACGGTGCTGACAAACGCAGCACCTGCTCACAGGTGAAACCTCCTTGGGACACCAAGGTGATCCAGGTGCAGACCTGTGCCGTGATCCAGTAGGATTTCTGTCTGGATATCATCCAGGACACCGGTACCCATCCCTTAATGCTAAAGCCTGCCAAGGATCACAGAACAACCTGAGTTGGAGGAGACCCACAAGAAGCAGAGTCCAGCTCCTGGCCCTGCCCAGGACACTCCAAGAACAATTACAGCTTTTAAGACTCACCAGAGGCTGCCAAAGCACCAGCCAAACCACTGTCCACAGAGTGGCCAGAACAGCTTCTTTCTCAGTCAGACCCTTGGCCGCTTCCAGGCTCCCCCTCAGTTCAAGGGCCACCAGGACAAAGCTGGGCAGCAGCAGTGGCATCCCCTTCCTGCCACACTGCAAGGAATGAACCCAGTGCAGTGAGGAACAGGTTTGGGGCCCGTTTGCCTGCACTCTGTGAGAGCCTCTCTGCATGGAGAGCATTCCCACTGAGGAAGATCCTTGTCCTGAGAAATCAAGAGCTGCAGTTTAGGGAGATTTCTGATGAGAAGTGGGACGAAGTTAATAGCGATGGTGCTGGTGAAGAAGCCTGTGGGACACAGCACAACCTTTCTCCAGCAGATCTGAGCTCATTTGAGATGACCAGAAGCCATGCAGGAGAACTAGAGGAGCTCCAAGCCAAGTATTTTGCTCCTTGGTGGAACTCAGCACCAGAGAACCGCAGCCACAATGGCATTTTTGTGGCCAGCTCGGAGCACAGGCAAACATCTGCCCTCAAAACCTGACGTGGCCATTGCCTTGCTGAGCTGCCCCAGCCAGCTGTGGTTTGCACCCTGGCCTGGTCACACCGGGTCTCCTGTCCTGCATCAGGGGTTTGGCTGTGTCAGCGCCACAGCCGGGCTGGGGACAGGGCGGGGTCACAGCAGCTGGCTCACCTCTGGCTCCCTGCAAGCAGAAGGGTGTTTCTGCAGGAAGCTGGAGGGTGGCCAGCCCTGGGAGCTTTCAGAGAATGAGCACAACGGCAGCTGTTTCCTATCTGGAAGTGGAAGAGCTCTGAGCTCAGCCCATGCAAGTCACCAGTCAGGACAAAAGGAATTTTTTCCTCCTTCGTCCAAGTCCAAATCCAACCCAGGGTACATGGAGCCTCGGACAAATCTGCTCAGCAACCATCAGATCTGCTGGGTAACAGGGAACAGCAACACCAAGGCAACAATGAAAGCGAAGCCGCAGCGGGGTAAGTCCCAGAAAACAACAATCCAAGGAAACATCTCTGGCCAGGTGACAACACACACAGCCTTACCATGGAGTCACACAATGGGTTAGAAGGGGCCTTAAAAATCATCTCGTTCCACCCCCCTGCCCTGGGCAGGGACACCTCTCACCAGAGCAGGTTGCTCAGAGCCCCATCCGTGCCACAGGGCTTGGGTTTAAAGAGGGTATCTGAAGGGTTTTGGGTTTGAGGGTCCACCAGCTGTATTTGAAGCAACTCCATAAGGATGGAGTAATGTGGCCTTTGGTACAAAAAGGTCTCCTTGCTGCAAACATCAGAGCCAAACACAGCATTTCTGTACAGCTTTCACAACACTAGAAACCCAGTGCTTACCCAGGTGGCTTCTGTCCCAAACTCCGGGTGCTGAACTCCCTGTGCCGGGCACAGAACATCCCTAAGCTTGAACCACTTCAGCACAACCCTTCCCACTGTCCGGATTTACCCAAATGGAGGCTGGAAATGGTTTCCCCAGCTCCTCTGACCATTAGCTCAGCAGCCAGATTCACCACCTGGGGATCCTGGGTGCTAAATCAAACCTTTTGGGTGCTCAAGAGATCCTGAGCAATTCATCCAGGAGGCAGGAGAGAAGGGAAAGAGGAGGAACTGAAACATCTAGCAGGAAAAAGGAAAGAATTCAGCTTCATCTCTTTTGGGGGGGAGTTTGGCTGGGTGAGTGACCTCCACACACTTTCTCCAGCTCCCCACCACGCCTGCTCACAAGGTGGAGCAGAGGGGATGATGCAGGGTGACGCTCACCCGGAGCACCCATCTCTTCCCTGGCCTCCAGCCAGCCTCTCCCAGCAGTACCGTGGTCACACAGCACCATATAAGCTTTCCTTGGAAAAAAACCCATTCCTTTCTCTGCCCACAACATCCACAGGGTCACATCACACAGGCTTTTCACACCTCTTAAACTGCACAATTCCCTCCCGCTTCCGACTTGGCTGCTTCTCAAAGAAATGACCCCAAATCCTGTGCAAGCTGCAGTATAACCCGAGCCTGCCCTCTCCATCCTTTCCATCCCTGATGCCAGCAGAACACCTCCACTCCAGCTGCTCTTCCCACACAAGTCCAGCCCAAACTCCCACATCCTCCTTCCCCGTGCTGTCCTGATGTTCCCGCAGTCAGCCAGCCCTCAAGGGAGGTAACATTCCACCAACTCCAATAACTCAGGATGGAGATCAGCTGGTAATGGAAAAGCCTTTCCCAGAACAGTCTCCAGCTGATTTTGGAAAGGTTCAGAGCAGCCAGCCTAGATCCCACCACCTCCATGCAGCCAGCATCATCCCTGGAAATATTTACCTCCCTTTTCCTTGGGTAAAGGCCTCTGTTCTGCTCTCTGTACCCAAGGGCTGTGCAGAGGATTTTTCCCACTGCCAGCTCAGCCTGTTTTGAAACCCCGTTAAAAATAGGGGATTTTCCATCAGGTCCTGAAGCAACACGTGAGTCCAGCCAAGTGTGAAGCAGGTCACTCTCCTCCTTCACAGCTTTTCACACCATGTGTTCCATGTCTGAGCCGTGACAAGGGCTGGCCCTGGGGACGTGGAGGAGGCGGCTGCCGCAGTCTTTGTGCACCAGCAGCTCCCTTCGCTCGCTCCCGAGCCAGCACACATCTGCCCCACAGCAGGAGCACCATTCCTTCCTCCCGATCCAGCAGGATGGAGAGCCAGAGATTTATGTACTCCACGATTTTTATGTGCTCTCAAGAAGGGCTGCGGAGGGAAAACTCCACCACTCACAAAAGCCTCCATCTGTGAGTTTATTTATCCGTGCTGGGAAGGCTGTTTATTCTGTTTCGGGGTGGAAACTACACTGGGATTGCAGCTTAATTGTACTGTTTGTTGAATTAATTGCTCTGTTTGATCGGCCTTTCTCCCATCATGCTTGGGAACGGAATGGCTTTGCTGCAGTGTGGGAATGGAGAGGGTTGGAGCTGTTTCTCCTGGCAGCCAGCACGCAGCGAGCAAGAGGGGCTGTTTTGGGGACAGCACGAGGTGCCTGGTGCAGATCTTGCTGCAGAGGGTGGCCAGGGAGGTTAAGCATCCTGGGAATAGGGTCCAGGCCAAAGGCAGAGAAGCATGTGGATGTATAGGGTGCTGGGTTGGCCTTCCACTTCTTTTTCCAGCTGACCCCTGTCCAGCCAACCATCCAGGATCCGTGTGCCCAAGCAGGGACCTGCTGTCCAGGCTGGCCCCTCCATGACTGGCGGCCTCTAACCACCTCTCCTGCGATGAGAGCGAACACTGGGAATTTTCCAGGTCACCCGATGAATCACGGCACACAGAGCAAACCTCAGCATTATTTTCATATTGGAACATTTTTCCCCTCACCTTCATTCACAGTTTTTTTCTTTTCCCTTTCAGGTTTTGCCAGCAAACATCCAGCTCGAGTGAAATCCAGCTTGTTTCACATTCCGTTTTTCCACTTTCATAATCACAGCCCTCGACTTTTTCGGTCTTCTTCCTGCCTCTCCCCCTTCCCACACACACTTCCTTCTGCCCACTGGCCTTTGGCTGAACACAGTGACCAGTGGCATTTCCCACACACTCTTTTTCAGTTCCCCCCTCTCTCTCCAAAGGGAAGCGGCGTCAGGATTCCACAGGGATGTCACCGCTCTCCCACCAGCACAGACGGGACTTCTCTCCCTGAGCCACACCTGCCTGGGGAGCCTTCCCGACACAAGAACCAGGCACTAAAGGGAATCGACCCCATGGCCACCCTCCTGCCCTGTTGGCAACATCCCAACACAGGCAGCAAGCTGATTCCTCCCACTCATTAGACATCCCAGCGGAGTTCAGGGAGTATGTCAGGCCAGGAAGGCACAACCCCTGGAAGGACAACCCTCCCCACCTAATCCTGCCCCTTTCACTCGAATCCGCAGGCTCTGGAAATGTGCCTTCCATGACAGAGAGTGAGCTGCTGGAGACAGCCAGATGTTTCAATCAGCAGATCTCTGGTGTCTGAGGCAAACCCATTCCTTGCTGATAAGGAATGAATACTGTCTGTGTCTGTCCGGGTACGTGTTTCTCTCTCTCTCTATTTCTCTTTTCTCCTTCATAAAGCTGTCAGACCAAAAATAACATATTAGTGCAAGGAAGGAATGTCAGCTGTAATACAATAACGTGTTTGGGAGGCTGGGGGATGTGCGTGCCTGGCTGCTGTGCCAGAGTCTCTCTGTACTGAGCTACGGCTCAGGAGTGCCTTTCCCTCCTCCTCACCTTGATCTCCCACCAGACATGGAAAATGGATATGATAAATAGGAGGGAGTGCTTATTCAGCACCATTCCACTGCCAAAAGCCACCTGTGTTTGACACCGCAGGAAGATCACACATCCCCAGGACAGAGAGTGAGGAATATCAGCCCACTGATAATTCACCCCTGGAAGCGTTCAAGGCCTCGTTGGACGGGGCCCTGAGCAACCTGCTCTAGTGGGTGGTGTCCCTGTCCATGGCAGGGGCTGGGACTGGATGATCTTTAAGTTCCATTCCAGCCCAAACCACTCTGGAATTCTGTGAACATGGCAGGAATGGCCAGCCCACACCAGGCTCAGGCTGGGCCACTGCCACGGGGCACAGCTTGAAAATCCAGTGCCCCAGTGTTGACTGGACCAGGGTCTGGGACAAAATGTGGTAAGGGGCCCACTGCTGAGGTCACCTCTTGATTTGAAGGCCAGGAGGGCCTGATGCTGCTCTCTGGCCTATCCAACCAGCTCCTGGCAAAATGCCCTCCATGGAAAACCAATGACACCTGAGGGACCATCCCTGCAGGTACCCAGCACCACCGGGATGGTTTCCAGCTGGACAGAACTGTTCCCATCTCCTGCTCATCTGTTCCAGCATCCAGAGACTTCTTCTGCAAAGAGGAAACACATAAAGAAGGAAAAGCCTCCTGCCCCCACACAGGTCTCTTATCTTCACCTGGAATGGGTGGGGCCCGTTCTGGCACCACCAGGCAGGAGCCCTCAGGTGCCAGGCTCTTCTCTCACCTTCCACACTTCAGGAAGCAGCAGTGCCTATTCCAATCCTTCCCACGGGCCCACCACTACCACATCTCACAGCGGTGCAGATGTCCCAGCCCTGAGCTCTGCCTTGAGCGGTGCCATGAACTGAAATGGCTGCAGGAGTGCCAGGGCTGGGATGCAGCGCTGTGCCCCGCTCCCAGCCCACTGCAGAGATGTTCCTCCCCATTTCCTCCGCCCTGCCACCACAAATGCAGGACCAGGGGAGCTGACAGGCAGGAGCGGGCTCACAGACATCTTGTCCAGTGTCCAATTTGGGGACGTGCCAGGCTGAAGGATAAGATTCCTACCGACAGCACATATGCAAATCAAGGCTCCTTCTGCAGTTTTTAATAGCCCAAAACTGATTTAACTCTTCAAACACAGAGACCAAAATCCCTTTCAAAATGTGCGTTACTGTTCCAAAAATTCTGGCTACTTTTGATATGCAAATACCAACCCAGCCTCCTTCTCAAACTTGCCAAGTTCTTGATTTCATTTTCCTAATTCCATCCAGTAGCACCGAAGTTGCACAGAAAGATGCAAAGTGTTTCTTTTAGCAGTTCCTAATTAATTCAACGCCTGGTCTTTTCCGTCGGTTGTTTTCCAGCCCCCTCCTTTTCAACCTGGTCAGTTGTTGGAGGCATCTGAGGTATCCATGAAACCTAATGGGGCAGGAAAGTCACTGTGATGACTCTTCAATTAGCTGGACAAGGATGTGCAGCGTCACGGAAAAATGTTTCTTCTGCTAATGAGAACTAACGATCCCTTACCTGGGGGATTCTGTGCTCTGATCAAAGGAGCCCAATCAAAACCTCTGCAAATTTCTGACTAAACCAGACAAAAGAAGGGAGAAAGGCACCAAGTCAGATGCTGAATAGATAATAAAATTCACTTTCCCTTTCCCTTCCCTGAAAATGGTAAATCTAATGGGCATGACTAAGCAGCTGTGAGGGAAGACGTGAACAAATTTGTAAAGCAAAGGGGAGTTTAAAGTTCATCTCATTTTCCCCTTCTGCAACATTGTCTGCAATCATATTATGATTTAAAGGCCACCTTTCCCCCAGTGGGAAGCGGGTGAGAAGGGTATGATTCAATTTTGCATGCCAAATGTGATGGGAGAAGAGGAAGGCCAGGAGGCACAGGCAGAGCAGCCACATCCCCTTGGCACTGTTAAATGTGTGTTCCTTTTTCCAGTTCCTCAAGGTACAGGGGGAAAAATAGAATAATGGCACAGTGGCATTTTCTGTCTCAGTTTGTACACGGAAAAACTGCACCTTTCACTACTGGGAACGAAGCCAGAACAAATCCTGATTCAACCAACACCAACCTTGGGAGACTCTGGTCTACCTTGAGAAAGGCCCTGGAAGCCAAATGACAACCCTGCCCTTTTCCAGGAGCTGTCACCGTTCCCTGCTGCATTTCCAGCTCACCAGAAAACGCTCCTGCTGCTGTTGGCTTACACCCTTCTCACTTGCCAGCAGGATTAATCTCAGCTCCGCGTCACTGCATTCCAGGGTGGCAGCTGGGCTGTTTCCATTTGAGGCAATAGGAAAGGATTATCCCAGAGGCTGCAGCGGAAGGAAGCAAAGCAGCATGGACCCCTGTCCAGGAGAGCTCTGCCTGCCACTCCTGGCCCCTAATTTCTTGGCAGGGAACATTTTTCCCCAGACTGTGTCCAGTTCCAGAGGCTTCATGTCAGTAAATGGCCATGGTGATATTGAACCACAAGAAGAGAGGCATAAATGGAGGGAAGGGGTTGTTTGCAGGAAGGGAAGTGCCAGTGAAAAAGATTTAAGACAGAGGTGACCTTTCAAGCACGGAGCAGATCTGGATTCCAGGAGCTCTCCACAATTCCCTGACAGGAGGGGGCAGCCAGGGCAGGGTCGGGCTCTGCTCCCAGGGAACAGGGACAGGATGAGAGGCAATGGCCTCAAGTTGTGCCAGGGGAGGCTCAGGTTGGACATCAGGAGGAATTTCTTCCTGGAAAGGGTGGTCAGGCACTGGAAGGAGCTGCCCAGGGAGATGCTGGAGTTCCCATCCCTGGAGGTGTCCAAGGAAGGCCTGGACATGGCACTCAGAGCTCTGGGCTGGTCACGAGGTGGGAAGGAAGGTTGAACTCAATGATCCCGGAGGTGTTTTCCAACCCCAATGATTCTGTGGTTCTGTCTGCACATCCTTTGTCACTGCCCTTCTGCCAGTCCTCAGGGAAGTCCCTTTGCTTGGCTCCAGTTGTGCCTTCCTTCCCATGGTGGATCCCCCTTATTCACAGCATGGCCCTACGCAGGGATTCTCCTCACACCAAGCACAGCCCAGGGTGTGCAATGGTCAGAATTCCCAGTGCCCACCATCCAGAGGGGCTTTCCCCTTAGGAATGCCCTGAGAAGCCACCACTCCCCACCAAGAGGGCGGCCCCAGCATGGGAAAGAAGCAGCTCACACTCCCTGGCTGCACACACCTGCATCCCCCAGCTCAATAAAACATCATAAAAGCAGAGCAGTTCCACGATAAGCACAAATAGATCAATAGCATTAGAGCTGCTCTTAATGGCTGCCTCAGGCTTTTCATGCGACGCCTTCGAAAATGTCCAGTAGTGAGTAATTAATGACCAAACCAAGTAATTGCTTTCTTGATTTTTCTCAAAACTAGAATTCACCGAAAGAACTTGGAGCTTTACTGGTGCTACACAGTAAATTAATTCAGTAAGTGCTGATATTACAAGTCTGGGCTGCCTGTTAAAAAAACACGGCAGTGCTGTAGAGTCTGGCTTTTCGTGCTCTCTGAGGTAACCCTTTACAGGCTGCTCCAGCTGCCTGCCAGAAAGCAGCTCAGCCCCTACTCTTCTGCACATCAACCTGCACAGATTTTGCTCCTGGGGGAGTAGCTTCTCTTAGAGGAAATGCCAGGAGCCCACAAACAGGGATGAAGGGAAATTCTCCCCTTGCACCTTTCCAGTCACAATGTGGGAATGGAATCAGGAGCAGGGGGGCTTCTCTGGAGGCACACAAAAGCTGGAAGTGGGACCACAGTGACTGCCAGACACCTTTGAGTTCTTGCCATCATGTCCATTGAGCTGGATGCTTCCCATGGAACTGGCAACTCCAGCTTAATCCAGGGACTTTTACCCCTTGAGGAAAGGTAAGAGAGAAACCAAAGGGGGTGACAAAATAACAGCAGATGAGGAGCACAAAGGGAGCAAAGAGAAAAAGGCAGAGATCAGAGAGCCTGTCTCTCGCCATCTCTCCTGGAGCAAGAGGATGGATGTGGCTCCTGTTTCTTGCCACATCTTCTATTCCATATGCTCAGTTCCTGCTGAATGACATCTCTGAAAACAGCCTGAGGTGTCACCTCGAAGGTGATCCATCACTTGTCAGCTGTGCCTGCCGATCCACTGCAGAAACCCAGGACACAGGCTCCCAGCAGCCCTGGCACACCCTGCACACAGCTGAAAGCAAACTCTGCAAGAGACTCCCAGCATGTCCATTTTCACTCCTTCATGGATTTACACGACTTCAGCCACCATCTACCCCGACAGCGCAGGAGGAATCGCACGTAGAGCTCTTCACAGGCAGTGAACAGAGGCACAGACTGCTCTGCACTCACACTGCCTGCCTGGGATGCTCACATAACCTTAGGCACCCGAAGAGGAAGAGGGTGATGAGCAATTCGAGACACCCATCATCCATGGCACAGCCCAGAGAGAAACCCACAGAAAAGTACGGGTCCCAAGAGGGGGGGAGGGGTGCGAGTCCAGATCTTCCAATACCTCCGGCCTTCCTCACTTGGCCTGTCCTTCTCACCACAAGGCATCTCAGACAGACAGTTACCCCAACAGCCCTAAATTTCCACCATCTGCAGCATGAGACACTCCTAAAATGAGTGCTGTGATTACATGTGTGTGTGTGTGTGTGCCCGCATGAGAGAGAGCACGAGGCAATGAGCAAATTACTGGAGTAATCCTTCCATCCCCACAGTAATGAAAGATTGTTTCCCTGTTCCCAGGAGCACGGTTGTAGCCTGGGAGCTTAACATTCAATCTGACATGGACCTGCAGCACGCACTGTTAATCCCTCTAAGCACAGTGACAGCTCCCAACAACCCCCTCAAGCAGAGGAAGCGCCGCGTCTCTTCCCCATCTTTCCATTACCATATTTTTAATTGGCTGTGAATATCCTTTTGCTTTTGTCAAAACAAGTTCTGCTAAACCACCGCTTACGGATATGAACGGGGGAGCCAGGAATCATGAGAGAGAAGCCAAGAAAATCCCTCTGTAAATGAAGATTTGTGCCGAGGGAGGCGCGGCCAGGAGGAGCAGGAGCAGGGGCGGCTCATCCCTGTCGGCATCACCAGCCATACGAGCGGGCCCGGGGTTGCAAGAGTCCACCCAGAAGTTCAGAGATCTTCAGCTGAGTGAGACAGAGCTTGGAGTACGATGAGCCAATAGCCAGTGCTACAGAGAAATCAATTTTAAGAACATTTGAAGCAGAAGGCCCTGGAAGGGATATTCTGTCAGAGGGAACGTGGTGAGAGAAGAAGGAAGCAAAAGGAAAGAGCACACAAATCATGCTCATGCACACAGGTACCTGACATGAGTTAGAGGTTTCTCCCTTGTTTCCTCTCTTCATCTCTCGAAGGAAAATGAGGTCTTGACAAAAGCTAAACTTCATGAAAAATCTTTCAATTTTCTGTTTTTTGCTCTTGGTTTTAAAGGAAATTCTTTCCCTTTTGAAAAAAGAGAAAAAAGCTAACCTCTTTCCGCTAAAGAAAAACATTTTCCAGAAGGATCTCATGGAAAACAACCCAAGCTGAAGCTGCTGGCCGTGTAAGGCGGCAGATTTCTACCCAGCACTGTGTTCCCCATGCCCTGGATCTCCCAGGCTGACTGCCTAGAGTGTCCAGCAGGAAGTGTGAATACAGCCCTGAGCAATCTCATCACATCCATCCTCACAGCCAAGTTCAGAGAGGGAAAATCCACTTGCTCTTGCAGGCAGGGAGGCTGGGACGGGGGGGAAGATGTTTAAATACTCTCCCACACAGCAAATCCCACTGCAGTCTGTGACAAGTGGCATATGGGAACCTCTCCCATGCCTGAGCACCCCACTGAGCCCATGCCCTTGGGATGGGGCAAGGAGGAGACACAGTCAGGCTGAACAGGCTCGTGGCACTTTGGGAAGAGCCAAGACGGGGAGGTCAGAGCTTCCCATGCTCATCCCAGGACAGATGACAGATGACCCAGCTTTGGGTCACGTCTCGGTCTGGTTTCCATCCTTAACACATCAACCAGAAACTATCCTCACCCCCACAAAAAGCCCAGCACTGTCCCCAGGGACACGGGGGAAGTGACAGCCCTGATTTGTTTCCTGCTCTGCTGGAGACTCCATGGGGTAGCAGAGGCTCTTAGATCAGGTCTCAGCCACTGCTGAGAGGGCCAACTCCAGGAAAATCAACCCTGACTTTGTTCACACAGTGAAATGGGGAGAAAACACCTGTGGAAAGAGCCCAACAATGCAAGGGGAAGGATTCAAGGCCATGTTGGATGGGACTTTGAGCAACCTCGTCTAATGGAAGTTGTCCCTGCCCATCCCCATCCAACACCATCCCTGCAGGGGAGTGGCAACCAGATGATCTTTAAGGTCCCTTCCAACCCCAGCTATCCTGTGGTAACCATCAAACACACGTTTCCAGAAGCTTCAGTGTGTCACTTGCAAGTCCAGGGAGAGCTGGCTTTGCGGTGTTCGAGTGGCTCTTTTTATGTTCTTGACTTTTTTAGCACAGAATGAATTCTAAATAAATCAGCACTGTACAGGATGTGCACGGATGGAGCAGCAGGGCCACTCCACAAAGGCGCTGAATGGCTCCATGTCCTCAGGGATGTGGGGAACAAGCTGCTCCAGCGAGGTAATTTCCCTGCCCTTTTATTCCAGCAGGCAGCCCCCACGCTCGTTTGCAGCTCACACAACAAGGGCTGCACACACTAATCTGGCCTTGGAGAGCGCTCAGTTTCCCTACCCTGGCACTAGGCAGGAATCTGGGGCAGAGCCGAGGATGTGACCCATGGCCAAGCGTGATTCCCGTCTCCACGAGTCATTCCCACAGCCCAGCAGCTGCCGCGCACCAGCACCCTCACAGGAGGGCTGGAAAACATGGAGATGATTCCCCTCATTTAAAGGCTGATTAGTGCTGCTTCTAGGAGAGCTGGGCCAGGGACTGAAGTGGCACGAGACAGCTGGCCCAGGATTTCAGTGCAGGTGTCAAAGGAGGTGCTGCCAGCACAGAGACCAGGCTCCAACCTCCTCCCTCATCTCTTGGCTTCAACCCCAAGCCATCAGGAGATCCCGAGGGGAATTCGCACACTGGGGATGTGAATCCTGCCCCTGCAGATCAGCTCCTGACCTCCTCCTGTGCTCAGCAGAGTCCTGCTGGGACTGTTTGGCACAAAAGCAAGTTAAACAGCCAAAAATTTGAGCAGCTCCCATGAGGCCATGCAGGTGAGACCCTCTCTGGGGAGGGTGGCCCTGCCACATGGGGGAAGCTTAGGGTAAGGCACACCTTGCACGAGCCTGCTCGGGGACCAGGGGTTTTTTCTGAGCACCAGATCTGGGCCTCCAGGTGCAGAGTTAGAGATGTTGGGGTTTTTTCCTGTCAGATAAGCCTGGAAAGGGAGCAAAACACACAGGGCAAGGAGGACAACCAAACCTTCCCGGAGACTGCCACAGAGCACACCTCCACCAACAGGGACTGAGAGAAACTGAATAGAGAAACGGAAAATAGAAATTGGGTATGGAAAACTTCCCAGCACAGAGGATCCCATGCCATGAGCTGACATATCACCCAGGCGGAGTTCCTAACCCAGGCTGCCAGCCCCAGAACGAGAACAGGTAAGGCAGAGAAAAAGGCCGGATCTGCCTTTTTTCAGAGTTGCCTGGAATAAGGACATGACTTCATCAGCAGCTGCATTACAAAGCGGACAGCGTTTGCCCTGCAGCACAAAACTCAATATCCCCTCATCGGAACTGCAGACTTATCTTTGGAGGGTCTCTCCATCCTGGGAACACGTGCAGCCAGGGCTGGCAGCCGTCCCACCCCACACCTGCCCGAACACACATCTGCTCTGCATCACTGCAGCACAGAGCCCCAACAGGTGGGCTTGGTTTGGATCTCAGCGACTGCCCGGGGAGGATTTCCCCTCTGGGAGTCCGTCCTGGCCCCTCTGGAAAGCCAAGGGGGCAGAGCTGTGGTGCTTGCGCCTCTTGGAATAACAAGAGGAACTTGGGGAACAAGAAATTCATGCTTGAGGTTTCTGGTCAAGATTTTTTTAACCAAATCCAAGGCTCAGCTTCTAATTCTGAGAATTCAATTCCCTGGAAATTTAATCCCTCCGCTGAAGCTGAACACAGAGGAAAAGTAGCCAAGCCCACTAACCTGGATTTTCAGAGTGAGGGAAACAAATCCTTCCTACTCTCCTAACGGAGCCAAATCCTGATCCCACCGAACTTCTGAGCATAGCCCACCCCGGCTTTGGCCACCACTGACCAGGAGCCTGTGCGCCCACCCCCACACGAAGCCATCCCCAATCTTCCCCAGCACCACCCCAGCTCTCTGCCATGGCCAAGCTCAAGCAGCCAGGAGGTAGAGTCCTGCATTCAAGCACTTCCCACTCCGATGGGATCCTTCTGTGAACCCCATCACCAGCTGCTAAAGCAAACCAGCCTCTGGCACAAACCCCCACCCTGGGACTGAGAAGGACATGGTTGTCTGGAGACGCCAACGACAGCTCGGTGATGGCACAGCCAGATTGCTCTGCCCCTCAGGAAGGCAACTCAGGGGATAAAACTAAATGCTGGCATCACCCACAAACAAAGCAATTATTCCCTCAGGCTTTTCTCCCTGGGATCCAGCAGTGGGGTGAGTGGGAACGGCTCAAAGCTGCACCAGGGAAGGTTTACACTGGACATTGGGAAGCCTTTCTTAATCAAAAATGTGTTCAAACCCTGCAACTGGGTAGTTCATCTGTCTGTGTTTAAGAGACATTTGGCCAATGTCCTTAACAGAATCTCAGGATGGTTTGGGTTGGAAGGGGCCTTAAAAGTCATCTTGTTCCACTCCCTGCCATGGGCAGGGACACCTTCCACTAGACCAGGTTGTTCCACTAAACCAGGTTGTTCCACTAAACCTGGCTGTAACTGTTGGTCAGCCCTGAAGTGGGCAGGAGGTTGGACTGGATGAACATTCATAGATCCCTTCCAACTGGAATAATCTGTCCTTCGCAGCCACCACTGCTCCAGGGCAGCGAGCATTGCCAGGGATTTTAGCACAAACACAGAAGAGGAACAGTGAGTGAGCCAGGCACAACCCAGGACATTCCAGGTCAGGAAGTATCCCAGGGGAGCATGCAGATGGATGAGCTGGCCTCTAGCACTCCATGTACACCAGGAGCTGGGAGTTTGGAACAGCACTGTTTGTTCCGCAGGAACTGTTTGAACTGCAGGAGCTGTTGCTGGGTTCAGCTCCCAGTTTTCCTTCCCACTGTCCAGGCGCGGCACGTTCCGCTCTGACAGGGAAATCAAGGATTTACCTTGGGAAATCTGCACCAAGGCTGAAAACAAAGCTAAAAGCGTGGTGCACAGATCAAGCCCAGCACAGAAGCCATGGAGAGAAACACCCAGAGATAACCTCCTGTGGTATCCCATGGGAGTCCATCCCATGGTGCTCACTGCCCTCTGAGGTGAACATACCCCAGTTCATCCAGTTAAACCCAGCGAAAGCCAAATACCAAAAGACCCAAGGAACAAACAGAGAGGGGAGACCTGCACTTTCTAACCCACAGTTTGCACTTCGGATTTTCTCCAGGTATTTCTATGCCAGGCTCATTTCCACTATGAAGGTCTGAGAGGCTTTAAAAGCATGAATTTTTCCAGGCCTGGAAGACACTCGGTTGACAACCTGAGAGAGAAATTTTGTGTGCAGAGGAAGAGCAAAGAAAACCCACGTTATTTTAGCCCCACTGCAGAGATACAGGTCTCGGAGGATAAAGATTAGCCAGACAGGCCTTGGGAGCTCAGCTGAGACCCCTCCAAAGGGAACAAATCTCTTGCCTACCTGCTGTGCTGCCTCCCCTGCAGCTGAGCTCCTTCCTCTCTCACTGCCACATGTACTTCCATCACTCCTCCACCTTTTTCCAAGCCTAAAATACAGCTTCATTTTTCTGCAGCTCAGAGATTTGGCTCCTGACCTTACACCTTGCATCTCCAAACTACAGTCACCTCCTGTCTTGATCTCAGCTTCCCGAGCCATTTGGGAACTTGTCTGTGCTCTGACAACAGCAACTTTGCACCATTTGCTTTCCCGAATTTATCTTTGAGTTTCTTCCCTGAATTTGCTCTTCTGGCAATCAAATTCCTTCTTCTTTTCCTTCTTCCTCCCCTCAACAGCTACTCCAGACTGCTGCCGGGGCTGTCTGCACCCCCTGTGCTCTGCCCACACCCTCACATCCCAGCAGTTAACCCTGAGGAGCCCCTTCCTGCTCTCTGAGCTCCCGGAAGCCAGGGCAGCTATAAAATTTATTTCTACAGTCCCTGCCTGCAAAATAAAGTGAGCCACGTCTCCCCATCCTGCTTTAAGCACCTGGCCAAGGGCTTCCCATATATAACTGATGGAGATGGGCAGCACACGCCCAGAACCTATTTCCCCCTCAGCCACAAATTACCGTGGCGGGGAGGCCCTGGAGCAATTGCCTCCTCATTTCAGGCACTGGGAGAAAGCCAGGAGATGGAGTTTGTGCCAGCTCCTGGTGCCCCACATTTCCCAGGCTGTGCTCACATCCGGGAAGTCCTGCCCTGCCCTCCCAGCTGCTGTTCTGTCGCCGAGGATGGAACCAGCTGAGGGTTCAACCCACGCCGCGATGGTCGCGGTGGCAGCTCCCACCACCATGGTGCAGCTGGATGAAACAAAACAAACCCAGCGAGTGTCTGATGTGGGTGCAGGGAGAGAACTCACCACCCTGGGCACAGAGATGGGCTCGCCTCCTCCCCCAGAGTGCTGGGTGCTAAATCTTCCCCTATCTGCCACGTCCATCCTGCAGGCTCCGGGCTTCAGCAGCCGGAGATCTGTTTCCTATAAATTTTCTGCACAGTGCCTACAACAGTTGTAGCCTCTCTAAAATAATGATTGGAGGGTGGATAAAGGAGAACAAACAGTTCAGCTGAACAGTTTATCTGATGAATTTAGCCTCCTCTCCTGTTCCTGCAATATCAGGTGGACAAATCCAATTTCCTCAAATGCATTTGTTGTTTGAGTTTATTTGACAAATACTTCCCCAAACAATTGCCTCTACATTCACTTAGCAAATATTTAAAATAAGAACTGTGCTGTTTAGTGAATCCCCTGGCACTGCACTAGTCCCCAGTGGAGCAGAAAAGTTAGGTTTTCCCCCAATATTAGTTATTCCTGCATTTCAAATTAAATTTCTTGCCAGCTCTCATTCTGTTGTGGATAACACCAGATGATTTGGTGGTGCTTATTAGGAAAGGAGCTGGTCAGTTGTCTCCCAGTGAAATTGAGTTTTCCTGGGAAGCAATAACCTATTGAAGCAGACACATTTCATCAGAAACACCCCACAATCAAATGACTTGCAGCAGCTGAGGAGAGGTTGCCTAGCAAATCCAGCTCTCAGAAATCCCTGTGGGTTGTTCTCCCAGGCTCCGACCGTGAGTTGGTGTCAGTCACCCGTCAGCTCCACATCTCCAGCTGAAAACTGGGAAACTGTGCCTTGGTTGACCTGCTTTGAGCTGGGGCAGTTGTGTGACAAGCACAGCAATGTGAGGGATCCAAAGAAAAGGGTGTCCCAGGCATTTTTTGCCCCAAAAGGAGGCCAAGGGAGCTGGGCTTAGGGACACTTAACAGTCTAACTCCTGCCTGGAGTTAGCAAGAAGCTGGAGCCAGGGGTTTTCCAGGAAGAGGGAGATGGGAGACAAGAGGCCAAAACTGAAACAAGCAGATACAAACTCTGGGTATAACAGCAGATGGGCAAGCGTGGTACAGGCTGCCCACAGAGCCTGTGCAGTCTCCGTCCTTGGAGGCTTTCAAACCCTGGTCTGATCCCAAAACTAACCCTGGTGCAAGATGTTGGACAAAAGACTTCCTGAGTCCCTTTCCACCCAAATTATTCTGGTCTGTGATCCTGGGAAGCCGTGTACAAGTACAGATCAAGTTAACAAAAATGAAGGTTACACAGAGTTGAAGGGATGTAACATCATACCTTGGCTAAAGTTTAGCTCTAGGATTGCCTGTATATAGAGAGATTTGGGGGGAAAGAATAATAATATCCAGTTTTGGTCCAAACTGGACCAGAACCAACACTTGGAGAAAAGCTGAGGAACAAACATCTGCATTTCAGCAAACTCAGCTACAAAGACTCGTCATTTCAGACCTAGGGAAAATCAGTTTCCAGGTCTCATGATTACAAAGAATAACTCAAGAGCTTGAAGAGTTCAACCAGAACCAGAAGGCAAATAAAAAGAAATCACAATTCATTATTCATCAAAATCATCACCAATCTGTTTTAAGACAATGTCAGGATATTTTAGCACTGCAGGTATCAAAAGTGCTAAAAAAAACCGCAAATGTGACTTTGAAATTCGCTTTTTTGTTGTTGTTTTGTTTTGTTTTCTGCCAGTGAAAATCTCATTGCTCGAGTGTTCTTGGAAAGTCACCAGGGAAAGGTTGGGAATATCACCCAAGCAAATTCACTTAAGAATTCAAACAAACACATCAGGACACAATTTTGCTTTTGTCACCCAGCTCTGAGGGAAAGCTTTAAAAACCCAGTTAAGGAGAGGGCAGTAAAAGAACAAATGCTTCATTAAACCTGGTTTTGGGCAGAGGAGCAACAGACAACCCATTACTGGAACAGCCTCTCCTGCTCTCCAGTCAACCAGGAGCCTTTGAACACGGCATTGAGCTGGACAGCAGCACCTCACATCCCAATTATTTATTCTGCCACTCGGAAGGATGCAGCCAGGACAAGCCATCCTTCTAAGCTGCGTACCACTGTGCAAGAGGGAGGAATTTCATATTCTCATTCCACAAACTCCCACTCACTGCCAAGAGCAGCAAATGACACATGAGTACACCAGGCAGGCAGACAAACAGGCTTTCGCAGACACCGGGAATTCCTTCCCTTACCACTGGGACACTTTTCTCATCCAGAAAAACCCAAAAAAAGGGCACCCGGTGGTGCCTCTGGAAGGGCAGTTTTTGGGGTTGTGCTGGTTTTTTAACCTCCAGATCAGCCATGTCAAACGTTCACAGCACTGGGTGAGGGGAGAGTGAGACGAGATGAGATGAGATGAGATGAGATGAGATGAGATGATGAGATGATGGGTTGGGGTTTTCGTTCAGAGCTCCATGGCCAGGGCTCGCTTCTGGATGCAAATCCATCACGTTCCTTTCTTGCCTCGAGGGGAGACAAAGCACCACCAACTTTACTCCAAGAACCACCGAGTTTTTCTAGGCTGGGCTGTCCAGAAGCTTTCCTACAGAAAGCTGGGCTGTCAGCCAGGCATGGAACCAAACCATTCCTCCAGAAAGCACCCAGACCTTCAGCTGAGGGCTCCTTGTCTCCTGGGAGATGTGAAAATGCCTCCCACCAGCCCACCTCTGGCCTCACAGAGCTAAAATACTTGGGATCTACAGTCTGAAATGAGATTTCTCCAGGTCTCCATCCCTGGGAAGTTAGTTTTTGGTAAGTATCTCAGAGAAGTCGTGCTTAGTTCAAAGGGGCTGCAATTGCTCCTGGATGTCCTCTAATCCCTGGCTCCGTCTCTGCCTCAGCCTCTCCAGAACGCTCCATAATGGACTGGCTCACTCTGGCTACATCCTTTATATCTCTTTAGCTCCATGAGCAGATGGAGTCGAGGGACAGCAGGATTTATGCTTCTTGTTCCAGTTGCAGCTTGGCTGGGTGGAAATAAAAAACGGGAAAGGACGGGGAAATGGCATCGTAACAGCATTTACCTCCTGGGCTTTGGAGCCTCTGTCTTTACCTAGGCAGTGTTTGTATTGTCAGCATTAATCCTGTGCCTTCCTCCCCAGCTGAGGAGGAGGAGGCCCAAGGGATGGTTCTCCTCCCTAGCCCATGTGATGGATGGAAGGAGCTTCCAGAAGCGTGGAATACTCTGCTGACAGAGCCCGTGCATCAGTGCTGGTTTATACCGGCAGATAATCCAGCCCAGACCGTTTCCTTAGGGGCATGCTAAGGAAAACCAGGAAATGTTTCTGACCTCTGAGGGCTTTAAAGGGAGAGAAAAGGAGGCAGAGGCATGAAAGCAAGCAGGGAGATTGGCAGGGGCTCGGGAAGGAGCAGCGCAATAGGCCCCTAAACTCTTTACCTTTCTCCGCCTTTCGTACAATCGAAGGGGAGAAACAAAACGAGGAGAGGGAGGGAATTATAATGAACGTGAAAGCTTCCAGATTAATTAATTACCCCTTTTAGTTAGTGAAAAAGGAGGCTAGAAATATCCACGTCTGCTCCTCTTGGAAGGCAACCCTGGCGCTTGCTCCGAACATCCCCCCAGCCCGCCTGCGCGCGGGGATAATTAATCCATTACGGGATGGATCCTGCCGTGCCGCCGTAAAAAAGAGATCTATTTCTCCTCCGCTTTCCCCTCCTCCCCTAGGAGACATCTGAAACGGATCATGTAATAAACGTTTCTTGGATGGAAGGAGAGGTATTGTTCTCTCGCCGTGGAAACAATCCCGGCAGTGGGGCCAGCCAGGAGGGAGCGGGGCCGGACACTTCACTCGGCAGCTCTTACGGCATCCTGTATGGCAGGGCAGCCTCCAAGGGACGCGTTTTGTGGTGTCCCCTCTGCAAAACAGCGCTCGGGACGGCAGGGAGAGCTGGTTCCGACCGAGGGGGACAAGCCCAGCCTGCTCACCGAGGTCTGTGGGGATTGGAGGTGGTTTCCCTCTGTGGAGACACTGGCAGGCAGGCAACAGGACACTCTGGGCACAGGGAGGTGGCCCAGAGTCTGCCACAACACACCCAAATGAGCACCTCCGACCACACCCTTCCAACCCTGCCTCCATCCCTCTCCATCGGGCCCCACTGGAATGCAGCCCAGCCTGGGAGCAGCTGCTTTGCACAGCTCCAGGCAGAGATCAGCCTTTCCACAGCCACCTCTCCTTCAGTTTGACGCTTGCCTCTTGTCCAAGGGACTGGAAACGAGCTGCACTGGACTACTCACGGTGTCCAGCTGGAATAGAATAGATCCTCCTCCACCAAGTATTTTTTATTCCTGGCCAGCCATGCTTGCTATCCAAGGTGAGATGTTTCACTCACCTTTGCCCCACACTCAGAAGGGCAGGAGCACAAAGGCTGCAGCTCCATCCTTTCTAATTAACAAAATCCACATGCCATGCTCTTCGTTCCCTTGGCTGGTGTTTCTGTGGAGCACAAGTGATTCCCTGAAGGGTTTCCCGAGGAGGATGCCCATCACCTGCCCAAGACCCTTTGCTCTGTGGGGGTTGGGTACCCTCAAAGCATGGAAATTGGATGAGATCAGAGCTCCCCTGTGCTGATTCCAGCCCTGATCCCAGCATCCCATTTGCATCAGTTTATCAGAAACATTGCCTCTCGCTGCTGACATCCAAATATTCCTTGCATGGAGGAGCTACTGACATTTATTCCTGAATTGCCACATTGCAGGAGCTTTGGCTAAGACTTGTGTTACATGGGAGGAGAGAAGCGACCCTGTTACTTCGTGAAGATAAGTCCTCTAGAGCCTATCAGTCTAGATTGGATTTGGGTCACTTTCTTTATTCATTTCCCTGGATGATTTTTTTAAGGCTCTTTCAAAGAAACACTCGAGCTCAGTACAATGTTCTTGATTGCAACCAGAACTGGCTGAAAAATGCTGAACTAATTGAAAGAAATTTTCTTTTTCATTCCTTCCTCAAAACATTTCCAGGGTTTCTGGTCAGTACTTGGAACTGTGAAAAATCCCCCTGGGCTCCACTCTACAACAGCAAAAGCTTTTTTCCACAGCATCAGCAGCATTTCAAAACCCTGTGAGCTGATCTTAGGGCTGCAAAGTGGCTTCTCTGTCTATCAAAGACACGGGGGTGTCACGACACCTGTGTGTTTTCATCACAACACCCCTCAAACAGACATCCAGGTCATGGAGAATAGCTCCCCCCACCAGTTCTCCATCACCACATTCTCTGAGCATGTCCTGAAGTCTTCTAAGAGCAGTTGGCATCATTAATCCTCTCTCTCTCACGGGGAAACTGAGGCATGGGGTGGCAGCAGCTCCCACAGCACAGAATCATTGAATCATTCAGGTTGGAAAAGACTTACAAGACCATCAAGTCCAACCTCTGACTGAATTCCACCTTGCCCACTGAGCCACATCACAAAGTGCCACATCTCCTCATTTTTCGAATGCTTGCAGGAATGGTGACTCTGCCACCTCCCTGGGGACCTTGTTCCAGTGCCTGACTGCCCTTTCAGGGAAGAACTTCTTCCTCCTATCCAGCCTGAACCTCTCCCAGAGGCAGAAATCTGCTGCCTCCCAAGTCCCCGTGGGGATCCCCACGCACCAAACCGCGGCAGGGGGTCCTACCACACACCAGCCTCCACATCCCCCCCAAAGCCACAGCACAACACGGAGCTGGAGAGACCATCTGTGCCTCCACCCCAGGGCTTCCTCTTGGGGCTCTCACTGGCCCATTCCTGTTTCTCTGTGGCTCCCAGGAAGTCGGGAAATTTCACCTCAAACAAGAAGCAAACCAAGCAACCCCCACCCCACAACACTCAGGCTCTCTGGCAGAGGGGAGAGGTTTCTGCAGTGCTCATTTTCTGTCAAGTTAACACCAGCTGAACAATCTCCTTTCTTCCCTGAGCATTTCTTCTCCTGGTGGTTCCCCCTCCCCTTCCTTTCTTTTTCCATTTCAACCACCTCAAGCAGAAGGCCCTCCGAGGCACTGGTGACTTCAAAGACACCAGGTCCAATGTGCAGCAAGTGATAAAAACCTACACAGCATGTGTTGGGCAAATTAATATCCCCTCCAGAGCCACCAGCTCCCCGGTCCCAGCAGCCCCATAATGAGATGCTCTACTGACGGGGAGGGGGAGCTCGGTGCAGAAGGGGAGATGTATTTAATGTATGCAAATTGACTCACATGCAAATTGCCAGTAAGTTAAAAATAACGCATTGCACGAGGAGTCGTCTTTTAAAACATTTGTTTATTCATTAGGGTAATCTCTGTTATCAGTCACCTCGTTTTCTTGCACACTAAGCGCTCAGTTTGGGGGAATTTTGTGTATTACAGGTCTGGGGGAGAACTGTGACTTCCTGCTGATCTCAGCCACCCCAGAACAACTCCGGTTTTTGCTCCCCTTCCTTCTCCTTTCTGCTCATAGACTACCTTTCCTCAGAGGGGAGATGCTCAAAGTGATGAACTTCAAGGACAAAAGCTGTCAGAGCCACCCAGAGCAGCTCCTGACAGCCAGAGCCTTCCCCAGGGCCTGATCAGAGCATCTGTCCCAGCTGGGCTCAGGGTGACCAAGCTGGATGGAAGGCACAACATTGTCCTTGCAGCTTCCCTTCCCTCTGCTGGCCAGGGACAGGACCCCAGGAATGGCTGGAGCTATGTCAGGGAGGGTCAGGCTGGAGATCAGTGAAAGGTTCTCCCCCCAGAGGGTGCTGGGCACTGCCCAGGCTCCCCAGGGAATGGGCACAGCCCTGAGGCTGCCAGAGCTCCAGGAGTGTTTGGACAATGCTCTCAGGCCCAGGGTAGGATAGTTGGGGTGTCCTGGGCAGGACCAGGAGCTGGACTCCGTGATCCTGTGGGTCCCTTCCAGCTCAGGACTTTCTGTGACTCTACAAAATAACAGTTCAAATGCCCCCTCCCAGGCCGAGCTCTGCAGGACAGCCAGTCCTCCCCGCACCTGGCACCACTGATTAATACCAGATCCTGCCAGGGGTGTTAAGCACTGCAATAGCTGCTGACAGAGGCCAGTGCACCCCACTGATCCTGGCTGATTGACCTCATGGCAAATCCACTGCTGATCCTGCCTGGCATTACAAAGGAGCAACGGCGTTTTGAACAGTGCAAGATGGGAAGTGGAGTGGGAACGGGTGGTGGGTGCCATTTCAGGATGATGGCTGCAGTCCCACTGCCTGGGGGTGGTATTCAGACACCAAGAGCATTTGGTGTGTCCAGAGTTCAATACTGAGCCTTTGCTGCAGGCTTAAGAAGGGTCTCCAGTGGGATCTACATGGAGAGCAGTTCTCCATCCAGCCATGCTGGAGTGTGCTGACACTTCGCAGTCTTTACACATCCAAAGCCCTGGGATACGGAGGGGAGACGGGGATAACCTCTGGACTGAAGCACAGAAGGAGCCCTGGTGTCCTGCTCTCACTGGGATAGAGATAATTTTTTTCCTAATAGTTAATACATTCCCCGCAGATTGCAAAGCTCTTGATGCTGTGGAAGAGGAGTGGCACTAGACAGAAGCTGCAGCCACCCCAAGCAAGAGAACAATCCAGACAAAACCCTGCTTCAGCTGTACCAAATTGTCAGGGTCAGAGCTGCTGCAGCTGGACCATCTCCAGGTCCCAGAGGAGCATGTTCTGCCATTTCTGTTTTGGTAATTTCTTATTGCTCAGCCCAAGACTGGTGAAGTTACAGCATTAGCACAACCCTCCAGCACCTGCCAATGACCATTAGATAATTATTAAGTAAGAGACCATTATCTCTTACTTCATTAGATAACTCCACTCCTCTTGGGAACCTTGTTCTTCTGTCCTGTGTATGTCAAGAGCTGTGAAAACAGACTAAAGGGAGTCTGAGGACAGCAATAAGCCTTACTCATCTTCTTTCAGCTGGAATTCTAGATCAACATACAAACAGAGATTCACCCTTCCAAGAACCAGGATTCCTGCTCTGGGCAAAGAGGAGCAGCAGGGCTGAGCTCCCCTCTCCCAGCACTGCCCACTGGGAGCAGCCTGCTCCTCCTCTGTCCCTCACCAAGGGACAGTCCTGAGCAGGGGCGTTGATGGAAATCCCTCCTCACAACAGCAAGGGCAGATTTAAAGTGATTGGGTTAAACTGCATTAACCTCTGTGTGGACACAGTCACTCCAGATTTAAGTGGCCATTGCTCAGTTTAACAGGAGCCACTTCAGTGTGACCTAATTCACCACCTGAGTAAATAAGGCAAACCAAATAAAGGTCAATGACTGTGAAGAAGTGGCTCCCCAGAGGAGAGTGACCCGCTCAGAGCTTACCTATCAACACAGATTGACAGCAGACACCATCTCTCATCCCTCTGCCTGGAGCTCCAGCTTGGAAGAGCCACTGAGTCCTGGGTGGGAGCAGGACACCTAGAGTCAGGGGGTCACCTTTAATTCAGGCAGGAGCAAAGATCACAAGTCAGGTCAACAAGAACAAACTCTCATTTCCAGGAGCTCAGCTCTTGCCTCAGCCAAGGAGTTTCAGCCTGTCAAGAGATGGGAGCAGGGCAGGACAGAGAGGAGACGTTGGTGCAGGCACTTCCCACACACAGGGACATGGCAGAGCACCACACTGAGCTGCTCCCTCCAGATGCCACGTTATGGCCATCCCAGCTGGAGCTGGAGGAAGCTGAAGTTCGTGACAGGTCATGAAGATGCAGGTGATGATGAAATGGTGGAGACCACCCTGCGATGCTTCCAACCTTCCCAGTCTCCCTCACCAGGGAAGGCTGGGAGAGGGAGGCTCCTGAACCTTCGTACAGACAGGATGTGGGGGATGGGAAATCAGCATCAAAGCACGGGGCCAGCGCACAGCAAAATGGGATTATACAGATTCATGGACTGGAGATTAAAAAAACTGGTTACAGGGACAAGACAGAGAGATACCTTCTACTACCCCCTGCCAGTGACTGGGGATTCTGGGCACAACTGGAATGGATGGTAAGAGAGACCATTCCTGTGTGTTCTCTTTACAGAGTACCTGCTGCTGCTGCTGCTGCTGGAGGCAGGGACCTGGGTTAGGTGACCCACTGCTCTGTCCCACCCAAGCATTTCTGTCCCAAACGGCCCAGCTTGCAGGCTGCTCCTCCCCACACCACCCCATGTCCACGGCTCCTGGCCCCCAGGCAGCACAACCCCACTGCTGCGGTGGGCAGGAGTCTCTTGTCTGCCTGTCCAGAAGAGGATGGAGAACAGGAATTATTCATGCAACAGCAGCTGCTCTTGCAGCTTTCCCTGAGCTCAGCCAAGTCAGATGTTTCTTCTCCCTGTGCCATCCCCCTCTCCCCACCCCGTGCTCCTTCCCCCCCAGTTTGTCACTCCCAGTGACATGCTCCACTGGTGACCGAGAGCTGGTGGCCGTCTCTTTCTGTCACCGAGGCTCGAGGTGAGTGATCCTGCCAGGTGGTGCACTTTCCAGGGGATGCAGAGCGACGGAGCCTGAATCCTAATGAGCTGCCACCCCTCCACAGGGGTTCAGTGATGCTTTCCCAGTGTCAATCAAGCATAAACAGATTATCCTGCCCGGCCTGAAGTTCATGGGCCGCCTCCCTTTCCCGTTTGTGAAGCCCCAGCAGCTGCTGGTGAGATAACACAGAATAATTGCTCTCCAGAACTACCTAAAAGGAGGCGTAGTCGGGTGAGGGTTGGTCTCTTCTCCCAAATAACAACCAATAGGATAAGAGGAAATGGCCTCAAGTTGTGCCAGAGGAGGTTTAGGTTGGATATTCAGGAAAATTCCTTCACAGAAAGGGTTGTCAAGCACTGGCACGGGCAGCCAGGGCAGTGGTGGAGTCCTCACCCCTGCAGGGATTTCACAGACACGTGGGTGTGGCACTTGGGGACGTGGGTCAGTGGTGGGCTTTTCCAACCTAAAGGATTCCGTGATTCTCCAAGGAGCACGCTTGGACCACGTATGGTGCTGCACCTGCTGCGCCCACGGCATGCTCAGGTCGGAGGCACCTTCTGAGTGTGGGAGCTTCTCCCAGAGCTCCAAGGCACAGCCCAATCCCACCACAGAGATCATCCAATCCCAAAGGATGACTCTGCTCCCTGCCATACCCAATTAATCTGTTTGCCCCCGGCTCCCAGCAAGAGCTGCTGCTGCCCTGTTGTGTGGAGACCCCTCGGAGTTGGTGAGGAATTTGTTTCCCCCTGAACTCAGCTTCCTCCATCCTGCTCCGAGTCCTTGACAGAACACCCAGCCAGCAATTCCAGGCCAAGGACAGACCAACACCCCCACTCTCAAATGAATCTTTCTTTTCCGTCCACTGGTGCCAATGATCACAGGAGGGCCTGAAGTCTTGAGACTTAAGGGTTGAAGTATGGTGAATTTGAGCTCATCCCAAGGCAGAGAGTGGTGTCAGGAATTCCTGCTTTCCCTGCAGGGTCTGTTCTCTGCTAGCACTGCTGAACAGCCTGGATATGCTCCCCACCAAACGGCAAAAACTGGAATGCTTCCTAATTAATTGCATGGGAGAGGATAAAAATTCCCTGCTCTTCCCAATCCTGCAGAAGTCAGGGATGTGAGGGAAGACACCAGAGCAGGAGAGATGGAGTGGCCGAGGTGGAACACGTACCCATCAGCATGGCAATTCCAGCTTAATCACCATGGGCTCGTTAGGTGGCCATTTCCATGAGGTGGAGCGCGCCCACAGGACCAAACAGCAGGGCCTGAAAATTGGAAACGTCACAGCTCGAGGCACAGGGATGTGCTCTGCGAAACTCTAATTGCAGGATGCTGGGCAGGACTGTCAAACAGCTGGCACAGCCACCCTGTCACCTCCAGGCCTTCTGCTACCTGACCCGGGCCTGCAACCACGGCATCCCTTCCCAGATCCATTAATTCCTGCCAAGCACAGCAGCTCTGAAGAATGGCAGAGAGGAAAGAAGGCAGCTTGCTAATGCTCATCACATCCCCAGCCCAAAGCTGCGGCAGAGCTCTCCACCAGCCCCACACCCAACTCTCAGCTGCTGGAGAGGATCTGATTTTTGAAAGGATCTGCCACTGCCTGACCTTTGGCTCAGGATCACGAAGGTCACAGTTAAGGAGGCGCTGGGCTCCTTGTGGCTGTCACTGCTCCTCGCTGAAGCCGTTTCATCCTGGCTGCTCTGGCTGCAGGAGCTGTTGCTGGGTTCAGCTCCCAGTTTTCCTTCCCGCTGTCCAGGCGCGGCACGTCCCGCTCTGACAGGGAAATCAAGGCGCCGCAGCAGCAATGAATTATTGCTCACTAAAAGGGCCCGGTGCCCCGCAGTTCCGGGGTGAAGTGACCTCCATGAATACCTGCACGCACGCTCCCTTTGAGGATTTGGTGCGCGAGTGCCAAGGCTGCACAGTAAACCAGAGATTAATGCTCAGCTGAGCAGAGCATTCCTAGGCAAGAATACAAAGCAGAACAAAGGCCTTGTCATGCCTTCAGTTCCTTCCCCAAAGCTTTATTTTATTTATTTCATTCACTTTGGAAAAAACTTCCTTTGCACAACTTCCACCTTACAGCCCTGACTTTGCAAAACTCCAGCGTGCAATAGGAGCCTCCTTCCTTTGCAGGAAGCAAAGCTCCCAGAAAGCCAAATCCCCAGCAGACTTTTCAGGCAGCCAACACACTCTGGAAGCTTCATGCTGCTTCCAGGGGGTCTGTCAGGCAGAGCCACTCAGGAAATCTACCCCTTAATTCCAGTCATCTGCACCAGGGAGGTCTAGAGAGCACCTGGTCATTCAGCAAAACCCGTTAAATTCTCTGGCCCTTGGCAGAAGCCAGGGAAGGTATCTTAGGATCACTCTTCCACCTGGCTTCAAAGCATGGCAAAGCAGAGCCAGGAGCAAGAGGGAGAGCACAGCCGAGTGTGGGGCTTCACACCTTAGCAGAAGGAGATATTCAGAGTCACTGAGTCACTGAGGTTGGAAAAGCCCTCTGAGATCATCGAGTCTAACCATTAACCCAACATTGCCAGGCCCACCAATGACCCACGGCCCCAAGTCCCACACCCACACTCATTTTGTCCTTCTTGGGACAACCTCCTCCACACCTTACTCAGCTTATAGATCACTCAGAATGCAGTTGCTATAGGGGTTTTCCTGTCAGAAAAAGGTTTTCAAGATCTTCTGATTGCATCCAAACAGCACAGAATCAGAGGATGGTGTAGGTTGGAAAAGCCCTTTAAGACCATCGAGTCTGACTATTCCCCCAGCACTGCCAAGGCCACCACTGACCCATGTCCCCAAGTGCCACATCCACACATCTCTTAAATCCCTCCAGAAACGGGAATTCCACCACTGCCCTGGGCAGCCTGCTCCAGTGCCTGACAACCCTTTCAGTGAAGACATTTTCCAGAATATCCAGCGTAAATATGATCCTAAGGCAGGTTTTGGGATGGCAGCTGTCTGCAGCACAGGTTAGGTGCTGGCAGGACAATCTCTGGAGAGGAGCACAGAGACACAAGCACGCTCGTGTCTGTTTTCCAAGCAACAACAAAGGGTGGAAAGCACTCTCCTGGATTTGGATGGTGGAGGAGCTTGATGCCAACACAACAACTGGGCCTGACCTATTGACATTTCTGCGGGCTCCCGATTCCTGCGTGGGGGCTGTCACTTTCAATTTGAATTGCCTGGGTCTTTTCTATCACAACAGCCTGATATTTTTTTGCTCGTGAAGAATAAATATTTACAAACCTTCACTCTCGCCAACAAAAGCATTCTGTTCCAGAATTTTCTTGGGGCTTTGTTCTGGTTTTAAACAGTTTTAGAAATCATTGCCCAACATTTTGATTTCTCTTATTAAAACAAGCGAGACAGTAAAAGGAGGCACAAACCGGGGGAGGGATCACAGCAACTCTCGGTTCACATTCAAGGGTTTTCAGCAACCTGCTGCAAAACGGCCGAGAGCATCTGTAGGAAACACAAAGGATAACAGCACAGCAACTCCAGCCAAGGACAGGTCACCAGGCTGTAGGAAATGTGTTTTCTTGGTAAACTAATGAGGGTTCAACCATTTCATACAATGTGAGGTCGTAAACAGATTAAACAGAACGCGGCAGCGCTGCTCCTCCAGCCAGAGGAGCCGACTCCACGTTCCTCAAACATCTCAAGAGCTGCAAACAGAAGCGGAGCCCAGCAAAGCAGTGACCAGCTCACCCTTTATCCATCCCAAAGCCTGTCAGACCCAAGTACCTGACAGCCCACCCACAAGCAACATCCCTGCCAGAGCAACTCACTTCAGGGGGACGTGAGGGGGCTCAGCGAGCCCCTCGTGGGGCAGCGAGGGAAGGTCAGGGTGGACACCTGGCTGAACATGAGCTTGCAGCACCAAGCTGAGCCACCCACACCCCCCTGCCCCGTGGAGTACGAAGGGAGTCGTGTTTCACATCACTGCCTGGTGCTGGCAAGAACATTGTGTCCAGCTCTTGTATTCACACCTGCAAAAAAAAGTATTGTCAGAAACAGTGAGTTCAGACAATAGCTACAATAATAAATTTTGGGTGTGAAAAACCAGCCTTGAGGTGAGAACCTGAAAGAGCTCAGTCAATTTAGTTTGCTAAGAAGAAGGTTAAAAAGCAACTTGACTCCTGTCCATGCATTGCTACCCAAAACAATGGTTCGAGTTAGTGGCTCTGCGCTCTTGCTCACTGCAATCCAACAGCCGCAGGCTGGAGTTGCAGTGTCCAAATCCAGACCTGAGGTGAAAATTGTTGCCATATGGGGTCCATGAGACTCAGATGTCTTTCCAGAGGGGATGTTCCTACTCCATTGACCACACAACCAAAATTTGGGGGTGTATCCGCCTGCCTGTGTGATGCTAAAGCCAAGACAGCTCTTCCTGATTTCCCCAAAGTCCCATCCCTCATCCATCCCGGCTCCAGAGGTGATGCTGGAGACCAGCTCAGACCCTACATGGGCTGCAAAGCCCAGGGTGAGGAGGTCCCTCAGACCACACAGCCACCAGAGCCTCTGCTTTCTGGGGGTTTGTTGTAGGAAAACCTGTGGACAATTAAGGACATGGCCATGGCTGAGCTGCTGGGGGACAGCCAAGGGACACCCAGAACAGGAGCAGAACTCCAGCACTTCTCCATCACAGTCACTGCCAGAAGGGAGCAGCCAGAACGGGCAACCAGGCAGCTCCTGTGGACAGAGAGATGGAGAGCCCAGGCTGGGAGCGATGAGATAAATTCTGGAGATAGATGATTTATTGCATAACCCCCACAATAGGGAGCTGCTTGACTCTATTAGGTGGATGGATGGCAGGGAATTTAAGAAGAGAAATAGATTTTTTACTCAGCTAATTAGCTAAAAAGGCTTGTCTGGAAACACGGGCCCCATTGTGTCTGAAGTCTGCTGACACACGGCTCAGAGCCACATTTTTCTTCCCTGTTATTACTCTGCCTCTCAGAACATCCCTCAGAGACACAGAGAGTGGGGTGGGACCCCTGCACCAAACCACAAACCAAACACCCAAAAAATGCTCAAGTGACACAAAAAATACACGAGTTTATGTGTTTATACATAGAGATGCACACACTTTCAGGTATATGCATGCACCTACAGCTATACACAAACATATATTACTTATGAATACATTTTGTACATGAAAATATCAGTACACTAAAAAAAATAAAGTCCATAAAAGAGCCAAGTTTGCCATCAAAACCAGTTTGCTGCTTCACATTAGCCTGCCCCATGATTTAGAAGCAAACTGGGGGCACCTGATGAAACAAAAGGCCTGTAGATTGAAGAGAAATAAAAGAAAAATACGACTTGACCCAGCACAGTCACTCCTGGAATCCACTACCCCAGGAAGTCATGGAGACGCGCACCAGTGGAACAGACATTTTAAAGGACTGGATAATTTTATGAGCATTAATAACATTTGCAGCTATGCAAGCTAATAAAATGTTACAAGGGCAATCAAACTTCATGCTTCAATGTGTAAGTTGATCACCTGTGAGCTCTGGGAAGGAATTTCCTCTCTGGTGCTGTGGCGCTGAGCAAGTAGCCAGCTGCTCCACAGGGGTGCACTTTTAATAAAAAAAAAATTAAAAGACTAAAAAAAATAAGAATCAGTGTCACTGCTGTTGCTGCCATGTCTTTGCTTTGGTTTTCTCCTTCTGCAATAGCTGGCACTCACTGGAGACTCCGAATATCAGGGAGAGCTTTGATGTCAACTCCCTAAGGTTTCCTGGTGCAGCTTTGGGACAGCATATCCGACACGATCCAACAATAATATCACTTTACTCCTGGAGGGTTGTTCCTATGAGCTGGCAGCAGGAATTACACCAAGCTTAACCTGTCATCCCCGCACCACGGATCCCACATTGGCTCTTTGTGCTCCCATACTGGACAAGTTGTGTCGGCCAGCTAAGCACAGGCTCTTCCAGTAACTCTGAGCCCCCTCACGGAGGAACTCCAGGTATTCCTAGGAAAACTTGGCAGCTTTTGAGCTCTCTACCAATTCAAAACTAGCAGAAACCTTGGTGTTTCCAGGGTTTTCCAGCCTCGGAAGTTAATGCCCTCGTAATTAATGAACTGACAGCAAACGCTGCAATCTGCTGCCACAGGCTTTGCAAAAGAACAACAGACTTTGCTCCTGTGCCTACCCTTCTGTTCCAAGGAATCCAGGCTCAGTGCAGCCAGCTGGGGAGGAGGCTGAAGGGAGGATGGGACATAGCAGCAGTGTTGAAATGAACCTTTCACTTCAAAGTAACAAGCACGGGGTGGGGGGGTTCCAGATACAAATCCAAAGGGCTGGAGAGGACGAGGGTGTGCTCGAACAAGGGACCTGCTCCAGGAGCCTGCCCTCTCCAAAACAAAAAGAGAAAACAGGAATATTGGTAAAACACGTGCTCCAGGCTCTCCACTGTGAGCAGGCCACAGCAGGGTCTGGTGAGCTCTCCTGTGAGGTACAGGCCTTGGGACCACACGGGATTACAGATCCCTGCCACACCCCTGCCGTACCCCCACCCTGTGTATCACCACGGTAACCAAACCTGAACCATTCACTAAATCCAAGCAGCCAACAGCCAGGCCCGGCTTTGCTGCTTGTGCCCCCCCTGCCCTTGGGAGCACCTTCTCCTGGGTCCCAGAGCCAGGGGTTGGAAGAGGCAAGATACACTTTCCCAGGACAGGAGGAAAGTGCATCTCATTCGAATGAAGAGGTCCGTCACTGGTCACCTGGGGGGGTTATTCACAAACTCCTCCTTTGAGCACAAGGTGAACGTGAGGATCCATCAACCAGCCTGGCCATGCCTGAGTCCATATTTCCTCTCCTTTCTATCTGGCCTTAGAAAAAAGCAGTTCAACATTCCTTTGGGAGAGAGGAGGCAAAGGACACAAGGATTACATGCGTCAGTCACCCTTTCATCCCCACACAATCATTCTCACCATGACAGTGTCCTCCAGGCCACAAAATCCATATATTTCTGAATACACAGCACTGAGAATTGCACTTGCTGCTCTCCAAAGACCTTTCCAAATGACATTCCCTCCTCAACCATGGCAGCATGTGGCCTGGAACATGATATGCCCCAAGGAAGCCATAACTTTTCCATCAGGACAGGAAAGCACTTTAAATCACGATTAGGAGAGCACCGTCATCAGAGACTGGAGCTGACACCCCGTGTGATGTCACACACATGAGCCCAGCACGCTGACAGCAGCCACGGGGTTTAGAATTACAGGCAATAAAGTATGACATCATGATGACATCATGGAAGGAGAAATTCAATTCCCAGCCCAGGGGCTATCAGTTACTGCTTTATTCGAAAACCTGTCACTATGTGCGTGAGCAATGAGCAGAATCCATCATTTCCACGAGTTTTTATGGCCACCATAAATTCGGAGCACTTAGGCCTCAGCCACCTCCTCGTGTCTCTCCGAGCCCATCTGTCGGCTCCCGCGACGCTCCCTCCAGATCCCGGCACTCCAAATCCCATTTCAGGGGAAATCAAAGCAGCTCAGGTCTGCTGTGAGATCACACAGGTTTGGCTTGGGGGTGAGCTGTTAGCTCTGCACGTGGCTTCCCTCACCGCCGGGCTGGCACAGCTGCATGCACCACGGACAGCCCCTCTGCCACTTGCACGACCTCTAAAAGCCATTTAAAATCTGTGTTGATGAGCACTCTCAGGCAGATGCTTCAAGAAGGTCTCCTGGTGCAGGCTGCCCATCCCACCCCCTGCCAAGGCACTTATCAGTGTATATTAATAAAGGATTAATTGCACAGATAGATAAAGAATGAGGCCTAGCAGGCCGCAGAGGCGGAGGTGAACTTGCTCTCCAGTGAGGCAGGTGGAATATTTTGGGGTGTTTTTATGAGTAGTTGATATCTGTCTGTCTACTCTCACAAAGACCACGTCTGGCTCATGTGGTCATACTCACATTTAACTCAGTCCTCATAATGCCTCAGGCAGAGATAAGGGATGGATTTTTCATAAGATTCCTGACATGGAAGAGGTGTCCCTTGTCTTTGCCTCCTTTTATTGTTTTTATTTCACCTGTTCCTGCAAAAGACAAAGCAGTGTCATGACCCAAAAGATATCTCCTGGAGTATATCAGAGACTCCTGACTGTGTTGTTTCCAGTCATGAGCTAAGAAACTGCTCCACTGCAATGAACCCCTACTTCCAATTTCCTGACCTCCATAGCATTGGATTAGGCCAGTCTGATCTTTACCAGATACCTTGAAAATACAGAAATATCCTCTGCTTGCTCCCACCCAGGACACAATTCCCCAGAGTGTTAAAATAAAATTAAAATGACCCATTTCCATCCACTGCAGCAGCATTTGTCCTGCTCACCTCTTACAGGACCCCTGCAAAAATGTCATCCCATGCAAAAGTGACCTCCCTGCATTATCAGTGTGATTGCCAGGCACGTGGGGCCTTCTAGATATCCTTGACTGATCCAAAATCCCTGCCCAGGATGCTTAAAGGTGGTGCCTTTAAGGGAGTTCAGCTGATAGACATCAAACACCATATCAAGTTCTGACACATTTTTAACTGTTGTTGATCCATAGAATAACCTTGTTGATGCACAGAATAACCTTGCTGATGCATAATCCCTGAAAAAAAAAAGTCACAGTGACAGCTGGGCACAAAATATTCAAGTTCTGCCAAGGATCTGGCAGTATCAGCTGGATCATAACCTGGTGCAGAGTTCACTTCATTTTCAAGATATTTCATGAGATAGTCTTTACACTATCTTAGTTCATTACTTCTGTGGAAACATCAAGGATAACACTGGGGTTTGGAGATGAAAGAACCTGGCAAGTCACCTTCTCTTCTCTCACAGGCAGTGAATAACCAAAGAACAAAGCCACCTAGTTTAAGAAGGGCTGTTGGACAAGTCACTTTTGAGGGAGTCTGTTGGTATTGAGGGAGGGCAAAGAGCTGCTAAAATTCCTCACATAACCACCCCCTTCAGTTCCCAGGTCTTGCAGTCCCAAAATCCACTGTATCATTTCAGCTCTGCACCTCTGATTACTTGTAGGCTTTACTGAAGTGGGACTCTGCACTCATAGCCAGCACTGAGAACGATTTTAAGACGCCGGTGAGTTTTTCTTAACCCGATTTCCACTGTCCCCATCAGTTACACACAATTAACAGGTAATTATAGGCAGGTTCCGAGACAGCAGCCTGCATGCAACACTCCCCTTGCCCAACGTGCCTAACACACCGTGCAGCTCCACCTTCACCAGCCAGGAGACAGGAAAAATGGGAAAGGGATTGACTCAATAACCTGAGACTTGCTGCAAAAATGTAGCTCCGAGTTAAACATTCAGAGCATACACAACCAGAGCACCAGCAATTACTGGATTTGTTATTGCCTCAACTATCATGACAGGCATTGAAATAAATCTCATTTATATGACATACAGTCATCTAGAAATGCCTTTTTTTTTTTTTTTATAAGAATTCTTTTAAGATGTCAATGCGCTACACATGGCTCCGTTTTGAGACCTCTCCAGACTGGAGATCAGACAAGATATACAAGCCTTTCAGCCTGCCAAGTTCCATACTTGTTAGGAGCAAGCCTGAATTTGGCATTTTCTACACGGTGCCTCCATGAATGCGATTAAGGAAGGCCTCTTGCCGTTAAATGTTGGCTGCAGGGCTCCAGCTCCCCCTCTCCCATCATCCTGCGCTGTTCCCTAAAGGCCGGGCTCATCGTGGCCGCGCTCCAGACGTTCACGTTGCATTTCCCGCTGTAGCTCAAGCCTGGGATGTTTCTCTGGAGCCTGAAGCACAGCCCAGATGTTTCTCCTGGCGCTCCAGGCAGCCCCACACACGTCTGGTACCCTCCGTGCCCTTGCTCACCACGCTGGCACAACCACACTGGGCTGGAAGACAGAGTGGGCTGGGGAGTCTCTCAGTTGTTCTGGTCCACGGGTGCCAAGATCTGAACTAAAGGTTACTGACGTCCAGATCTGTGCCAGAGGAGAGTCAGGCTGGATCTCAGGGGAAGGTTCTTCCCCCAGAGGGTGGGCAGGGTTTGAACAGGCTCCCCAGGGCATGGCCATGGCCCCAAGGCTGCCAGAGCTCCAGGAGTGCTTGGATAACATTCTCAAGGATGCACAGGGTGGGATTGTTGGTGTGTCAGGAGCTGGACTTTGACCCTTGTGGGTCCCTTCCAGCTCAGGATATTCCATGGTTCTATGAAACTCAAGAGCATCTCCCTCAAGAGGTCCTGCCTCTGAGTTCAGGGTGCTGGCATTCCTGAAAAACGCGGTCCTGAGGCAACAGCTTCACCACATCACTCCTTCCTTTGAAACTTTTATAAAAGGGCCATTCTGGCAGATGCTGTGACTGGGAATCATCACATCCACTCAGCGAGCAGCAAAGAAAACCACTTGTTACCTTCCTCCATTTACGTATCGCGCTCCCTCAAATTACAGCTCAATTAGGGTCTCCTGGAATCCATCACACAGCTCCAGGAGAACGTGGTCCCAGCAACTGCGCTCTCCAGGCAAGTTGAGGCAGTAAATAGAAAGAGCTAATTGGGGAAGGGGGGAGATGCTGTTTCCTGATGTAAAAATAACTGACACTTCCAGGAAATAATGGTATAAATAGAAAATGAAGCCATTCCTCCTCCAAAAATATTTCATAATTATGTGTCATAAAAATAATTAGGTTATGGTGAATTAGTACAAATGTTTACAACAAAATTGCCATGCAAAACATTATGGGTAATAACATGCTAATTGCTGTAGAAGCAAAAGCTGATTATGTTTCAGCAATATTAAAAGTTGCCAACTCGGCGCTACCATCCAGGCTCTGATATCTCTCAGCAGCATCTAAGGACACAGAGAACTGGTGAGGAGAGGAGGACGTGGCAGGTGGGCAGTCTGTGCCCTGCCCTGCCAAGCCCTTCCCTTGCTGAGTGGCAATTCCTAGAAAGCTCCCACCAGGGAATCCTCAGGGAGCACCCACAGAGGACGAGGCATCGCCCTCGCTCCCTGGCAAGGCTGAGTGGACACGGAGCAGCCAGGAGGGGACTCAGCTGGGGCTGTCCAAGGGGTAGCTGAGCTCTGGGTCCTGCACAGCCAGCGCCCAGCCAGAGCCAGATGGGATCTGGATCCTGTTCCGTGCGGATCACCCACCTGAGCAGCTGCTCTGCCCCACGGCAGCCGGCCAAGCCTGAAAGACCCCGTCCCTAAGCCTGGGCAGGATGGTGCTGAGGTTGAGCTGACATGGCGTCCTGGGTTCGGGTTCACAGTGTATTCTATCACCATCCTCATGAGCTGTTGAGATCAGGTGGGGCAGTGTTTCCTTGCCTCCTCCCCCCAGACTATCTTGCTGTTAATGGCCCATCATTGTCCTGCCACATGACTCAGAGATAACTCCCTCCGGACCATCTTCTGTTAATGAGCCTAATCAACACTTGGCCTCATGACTCATTACCCCATTGTGAGATGCTCCACCCAGAGGGAGGAACCAAGCATCCCATCGTGGATATAATCTGAGACTCTGAACACCAGAGACAACCTTTCCACTGGATTTCCAGAGGACAGGAGCTACACAGCCACCACTGGACCTGAGGAAGAGCAGACCCTTTTTCTACAGGATCACCACTTCAGAGGACTGCAGCCACCATTCTAGCAGACTGCTACCACCACCCTGCCTAACAGGGTGTCAGGTTGTATCCTGACTCTGTCAATTTGAACCAGTGTTTTCTTTTAGTTTTTCCTTTTCTTTAATTTCCCCATTAAATTGTTATTCTGACTTGGTGCCTCCCACTGGTTTGTTTTCAAACTAGTACACATGGATTGCTCACGCCAAGGCCCCTGCAGGGTGGATCACTCTGTCTGTGCACATCCCTCTCCTCTGAGCACCTGCTCACTGCCTGGCGCATCCCAGCTCTCCCCACTGCTTCAGGGAACCTTCCTCCTGCTCCTGCCACACAACTGTCCCAGAGGGATCAGGTCCTGCCACCAAAGGATGGTTTCATCCCCTGGCCGATCCCAGAGCACCACCTCCCCTGCTCCGCCCGCTCAGTTCCCACTGCCCAGCAGGGCTCGCAGCCGTCCGAGGGTGAGCTGATGTGCCAGGAGGCTGCCACGGGATCTGTGGGATCTGCAGCAGCAGCCACTGCTCAAAGGTGCCTTTTTGACAGCATCAGTGGCCTCCTGGGAGCTGGGCTGTCTGCACACGCATCTCCAACCCACTGCTCTCCCAACTCATGCACCCAGTGCTTTTTGGGTTGGATCCCCTCAATCCAAGATGTCTCGGGAGAATTGAGGTGTGAGTATTTCTAGAGCGTGGGCAGAGGTCTTCCACAAATCCCCATAAATCTGTTTGGTTCTTCATCCCCTTGCCACCAGATGTGTCAAACTGCTCAAGGGGAGCACTGGGTAAAATTAAAGGTGTGAATTCAAAGCGCATTGCTTCAAAGTTAGGAAATCCCTGCAGAGTGTTCTCACTCAGAACTGAAGTGACATTAATTGGGTTTACCAAGCTCATTTCCAACACAAATGCCGGTAAACCGGATTACATTTCAATGGGGGTGTTCACACAGAACTTCAACACAGTTTAACTAATCCTCTTTCTGAGTACATTTGCCTTAAACCCTCTAAGCGTCCCATATTACAGTTTCTCCTGCAGGGGAGTTGCTGAGTTTTGCCATTGAAAACTTGATCATCTTTGTCCTTGTTTTATTAGGCTGGAAATAAGTGTCTTTCCAGAAGGCAGAAATTCCTCGTTCCCCTTTTACCAGTGCCTCGAGCCGAGGCAGTTCTCAGACCATTAGAGACCTGGGACAATGGTCCCAAGAGCAGGCAAAGCCCATCCCTAGCAGGAGGTGTCCCTGCCCACAGCTTGGGGCTTGGACCTGGATGATCTCTCAGTCCTTCCAACCCAAACCACACTGTGATCCTTCGGACAGGCTGTGGACCCCTGACACGTCCCCAAAGCCCGCACATGTCCGCAGGCTCCAGCGATGACCCCCTGTGTGACACCGCAGGCACTGATGCCACTCCCGAGTTTGCAAATACCGGGTGAAAGGCACCATGGAAATGATGGGGGTTACTTTTTCTTCTTCTTCTTCTTCTTTTTTTAACAAAGCGTCGTTTGAGATGTTAATTGCGGCACTGGCTAATGAGAGGCTGTGCCATGAATGGGCTCGGAGCCGGCCTCCGCTCCCGCTCGGCTCCGCGGAGCTGAGAGGCGCGTTGGGCGGCGCTGGAGCCCGGCCGTGCACTGCGCCGCACTCATTATGCGCCGAGTCACACCGGGCAGCTCCCGGCAGAACGCCGAGACAGAGGTAAACCACTATTTGGAAACAAAGGAGGGCTCTCTCCATCCTAATTAGCGGCAGGTTGCAGGGAGCAGCGGCGGAAGGCGAAGGTCACTTCCCACAAGGCTCAGCTCAGGATGCCAAAACACCCACTTAATTCAGGCGGCTCAGCGGGCAGAGTCAGACCAGAGCAATTACACTCCCTGGATTTCCCCGTGGAAGGGTTTAACAATGCAACTCTTGGAAAAAAAGGTGACTGCAGGAGCTCTTTATTCTGCCACCTTGGAGCGGGGGGAAGCGCAGCCCACTGCGCTGCCGACTCCAGCACCGGCACGGCTGTGTCTTTGTGCCTCTGCGCTGGGAGCCCAGCTGGCAGGGCTGGCTTTCTCTTTATTTTTAACTTGAGAGATGAATAAGAACAAATTTTAACATTTAAAAAACAAAGAGAAAAGGAACCACAAACGTGAAGACCCTTTGGAGTGGGTTGAGTTCCCTCTGAGTTCTCCAAGTTTTCTTCCAGATGCTGCCGGTGAGAATTAACCTTTAAAGGAACCATCTAATCGTGAACCCTGGGAGCCTTCCTGGGAGAAGCAGCTCCTCTGCTGGGACAGTCCCCGCGTGGCTCAGCCCAAGGATTCAGCTGTGCTGTTAAATGGCTCACTGCACCCCAGCCACCTCACACACACAGCTCTTCCAAAAGGTCAGAGCGTCTTTTTCGCCCTCAGCTGATACTTCCTCCCTGCACACACCCCGGGTGATGTGTGACCACATCTGCCCTCCTGCTGCACCTCTCACAGCTCCCTCCCACAGCAGCTCCCCCTCAGAGCATCTGCACCGCCCTTGGCACCTTCTGCCGATGGCAGGAGCATTTCCTGGGGGGAAGGAAACACCTTCACCCCTTCCAAAGACTCCAGCATGGGGAACTTTCAGTGGGAAAGGAAGACTGAGATTTTTCTAAAGTTCTTTATTTTTCGCCTGATAAACAAGGGATGCAGACACCATCTGGATCCCCCCCTCAAAGGCTTCAGATCCAGACCCCTCTCCCCTGTTCCAGCTAACAGCAAGTGATCACCAGCACATACTGGATAGGATCCACCCCAACCCGTCCTTGGATAGGGAACAGCTTCAGCCAGCAGCTCAGCAGGAGGCAGAGCAGCCATAGGGTGAGTGCAGCTTTCTTTGAATCACTTGTGAAATACATTTCAGATCTGACCTGCAGCTCTTTCCCTCTAACAGACTCCACACTGTTCACAATCATCTCCCAGTGTGGAGGAGTCCAGCAGACCTTCTGCTTCCCACACCTGAGCCACAGCTGCCTTGTGCTCCACAGACCCACCCTCAACAGGGGACCAGCATCGCCCAAAACATCTTCCAGAGCTGCAATGCCCCCTTGTTTCCTCTCCCAGCTGCATCAGCAGTCACTGATACCGAGCACTGACATTACAGGGCTTTCCAGCTGTTTCCAAGCAGCCCATAAAAGAGCTGGCAGCGCCCAGGAGGGCTCTGGTGTCTGTGTGTCTCAGCCATGCCCGCTGTTCCCAGCACAAGGAACAAGCTGGCCCTGGCACAGGGCTGGGGACACATCGGGTGGATCTCAGCAACGTGCCAGTCCTGCTCGGTCACAGGCTGGCATCTGTCCTGGCACATCTCTTGGCACCAGGCTGACTTTGCAGATCGGGGTGACTGCAGATGAAGGTTGGAGTTTTCTTGCTCAGGAGATGTTTCCAGCTCCTTTCACTGTTTTAGGTGCAGGCCTGCCAGGAGCAAAGATGCTCAGTGGGGAAGGGAGGTTTTCCAGCAGGGATGTATGGCTCTCCACCAAGGTGGTGATCCCATCCTGCCTCCCTCATTCCTATTAAAATGCTGTTTGCCCTCTGGCTGCACTCCCAGTCCCCCCTGGCCACTGTTCCCACAGGGATCCATGGGGATGTCAACTGCTGCCTCTATTCCTGGAGCTCAGGTTTGCTCATCAAAGCTCTCCCGAGTGATAAAACCTCCAGTCAGGTGAAAGCACATCAGCCGGGACAAAGAGCTGTTTCCCTCTCCTCCTCCTCCTCCACATCTCCAGAGCCTCTGCTCCAACAAACTTTGAGCTGCTCCCTTTTTCTGGGCAGCACTTTCTTCACGCATGTTCTCCCTGGCCCCACACGTTGCTGGGAGATCACTCAAGACACGAGAAGCTGCTCTGCTCACCAAACTTCCTCCCAGCATTGCACAGGGCATCTGCTGAGCACAGCAGCCCATCCCAACTCCACTCACACCCTTTTTTTAGTGCGTCTCTTGCCCCTGCCTGGCCTAAGGAGAGGAGACAATTGCAGCCAGCTCCCTCCCTTTGCACAGCACCGGAGCCAGGAAAGGTTTTTCCCAAGGGTGCTGGTAGGAGGTGAGCGCCAGCAAGGGGCCACCACCACCACTTCCAGGGATGTTCCTACACACCTGATCCACAGCTGCTGGGACTTCCACCTGCTCTCCTGATAGAAAACACTCTGCCTGCTGTCTCCAACCCTGCAGGTGCTCAGTGCTCTGCTGACCAGCACAACCCTCCGTGCTGATGGACCTCAGAAACGCCCCTTCTCCGCCGCCCACTCCTGCTCCCGAGCAATTAAACCCCGGCTGCCAGGGCTGGGCAAGATAAATGGTGTTTGTTGGGATGGCTTTTCTGCATGCCAAACATAAAACAAAATGCCAATCGATAGAGCTGCCTCACCTGATGGTTTTATTTCTCTTCTCCTCCCGCCCCCACTTTTAACTTTGCAGTGCTCTGGAGCTCTCGGCGGGGTTTGCACCATGGTGATAAACCAATAGATCCTCATTAACCCGTGGGCAAGAGCAAAAATTTGCCTTTTCTCTCTCTTTCCCTTTTCTATTTTTTTTTTTAAAAACTCTCCCTCTATCAATATTTGATGAGGGTAATTTCAAAGACTTGTTTAGTATGATCTCCACATAAGGAGTCCTTGGGAGTGTTTATCACGTTCGAGGTATAATTACATTCAAATGCTGAGACACAGTTGCCAGGGTTACAGCTGCTGGTGGTTCCTCCAGCTTTTGTGTGTCTGGGGTTTCTCACCGCCCCCCGCACACTCGCACACCCCACGCGCTCTGCTCCTCCAGGGAAGCAGGGGAGGGGGATGGATGGGAAGCTCAAGGACCAGCTGTGGCCAGGGCAGGTCACACCAGCACCTCCCAGCCTGAATGAAAGTCAGCATTCCCTGCAGGGTGTACCCAGTGCAGGGGTTTGGGGTCAGGGATGGGCTAGAGGAAGAGCTGAGCAGGGAGTTCAGTGCTGCTGACAAAAATGTTACAGTAAAATCCTCCAGCCATTCCCTTGGGTCCTGTCACTGGGGGAGGAGGGAGGTTTAAGTTGGATATCAGGAAAGGTTCTGCCCCCAGAGGGTGCTGGGCACTGCCCGGGCTCCCCAGGGAATGGGCACGGCCCCAAGGCTGCCAGAGCTCCAGGAGCATTTGGACAGCGCTGCCAGGGATGCCCAGGGTGGGGTTGTTGGGGTGTCTGTGCAGGGCCTGCAGCTGGGCTGGATGATCCTGTGGGTCCCTTCCAGCTCAGAAGATTCTGTTGACTCGATGAACCTCAATGACTGTAAAAGCTCCAAGGAAAGAGAGGCAGCAATGCCTTTTCCTCACCTCTGGAATCCCCAAGTGAACTCTAAAGAGCCAAGGCAGGAATTGCCAGGGGCAGAGGGCTGCAGAATCCCAAGGGAGAGGCCCAGTGGTGCCACCTCTGGGACCTCCTTGCACCCTCAGCTTTCTCTGCCCTGCCATGCGCTCCTCTGCTCCCACCAGCCCAGGAGAATCCTCTCAAGAGCTGGGTGGTGCTCGAGGACACCAAGTCTGCCTGCGCCAAAAAGGGGACACAAACTCCAGCTGACAGCTCCCCTGGGCAACGTTCCGGGCATTAACCTGGCTTAAAGCAGACACAGAGATAGGTAAGTGGATGGATGGAGGGATGGAGGGATGGAGGGATGGATGGATGGAGGGATGGATGGA
>NW_024581079.1:2997305-3087871 GCF_017639235.1 Corvus kubaryi
AGGAGGGATGGAGGGATGGATGGATGGATGGATGGATGGATGGATGGATGGATGGATGGATGGAGGGAGGGATGGAGGGATGGATGGAGGGATGGAGGGAGGGATGGATGATGGAGGGATGGATGGAGGGATGGGTGGAAGGAGGGATGGATGATGGAGGGATGGATGATGGAGGGATGGATGGAGGGATGGATGGAAGGAGGGATGGATGATGGATGGATGGATGATGGAGGGATGGAGGGATGGAGGGACGGAGGGATGGATGGAAGGACGGAGGGATGGATGATGGAGGGATGGATGATGGAGGGATGGATGATGGAGGGATGGAGGGAGGGATGGATGATCTGGGCTATCTGCTGGAGAGCTGGTCTCGCACTGCAGGCCCTGCAGAGAGGGAAGGAGCTGCCAGCTGCAGCTCTCTGCTGTCACTTACCCAAAGCCCAGCCACAGCAGGGCTGTGTGTGTGAAGCCACCTGACCACCGGGGCTGGGAGCAGCCCCTGCCCCACTCCCAGTGTGGACCTACTGGAATGCCCCCAAGACTCTGCTGTACTGGGAAAAAATTAAAGCCTGAGTATTCCCACCCCTACACAACGCCCCATCCCTGCTGGAGCAGCGGCTTGGAGATCTCCAGGCCAAGGGCAGTGCTGGAGGAGGCACTAACACCAACCCTCAGGGAAGTGGCACCCGAGGAAAAGCTGTTCCCTGCTCCTGCCAAGCTCTGGGGCTGAGCTCAGGCTGCCCAGCCAGATCCACCTCCCTTCCCCGGCCTGCAGACAGGCAGGGGCTCAGCTCCTACCTGGCCGGTGTCAGTAAATGCAGTTTCACCCGGGCAGCAAGGAACTGGGATTGAATCACCTTTGTTCTAGTTCCAACTTTAAATAATATGAACCTTCCTACAATAGGCAGCATTATCACTAATCCCTACAGCTGAGCCTGAAATAAGCTTACAAACCATGCAGTAGCACTGTGGGAAGAACAATTATTCCAACAAAGGATGGAGAGGGGAGGAAACAACCATGAGCTCCTTGGATTAGATGGAGGGTTAACACAACTGTTGTCAATTCACAATAAATAAATAATAAATAAAATTTAAAAACCGAAAAAAAACAACAAATCAAAATGCAAAACAAACAAACCCCCAAGAACAAATGCAGCGTGAAGGCCTGGTAAAATATTTACAATTATTTCAATGGAAAAAAGGTACCTGCTACAGTCAATAGGTTGTAAAACAAATTCAGATGGAAGCTATTGTTTACCCCTAAATCAGCTCTAATGCACTGGCAAATGTGATTATCAGCATTCTGCGGGGAGCAGCAGCATCAGCATTCATTCCAGGTGTGCTCAGTGAAGGCTCTCTTGGCCGCAGGTTCATTTGTAATTATTAAAATGCACCTTGTTAGCCATGCAGCAAGTCCCAAATTCCTGGGCAGCGGCACATGCAGTGTTTGCTTTAATTTATTCTGTGCCATTTCTGCATTATTTCACTGTGTCAATGCCACGGTGCAAATGAGAAACCCCATCTCAAAGGCTCCGAAGGGAAGAGAGCTGAGCACTCTCTGTTACCTGTGACTCGGAGCTGGCACGTCCTTCGTTCCTGGGGAAAGCTTTTCCATCAAGGACAAGCAGCCGGAGGAGCTGGCAGCCAGCATGGCTGCTCCCACTGCCAGGGGTGGGAAAGGGACCAGCGCAGCACCTGAGTGCTCGCCAGGGGGAAGGCAGGAGTGGAGGGAAGGGAAAGACTTGCTATCACCCTAAGGACTCACACCAGTGGCACTGCTGGGCCACCCTCGTACCCGAAATAACAGCAAACACAGGGAAGTGACAGAAAAACAGGGAGAGAACTCTTAAGATAGTTTGGGGCATGAGATGTGAGAGATTACAAAATGGTTTGGGTCAGAAGGGACCTTAAACCATCCAGTTCCAGCCCCTGCCATGGGCAGGGACACCTTCCACTGTCCCAGGCTGCTCCAAGGCCCATCCAACCTGGCCTTGGACACTTTCAGGGATCCAGGGGCAGCCACAGCTTCTCTGGGCACCCTGAGCCAGGGCCTCAGCACCCTCACAGGGAACAATTCCTTCCCAATATCCCACCTAAATCTTCCTCTGGCAGTTTAAAGCCTTTCCCTCTTGTCCACCAACGCCCCCAAGCCCTTTTCCTCAGGGCTGCTCTCCATCCTTTCCCCACCCAGCCTGTGTTTGTGCCTGGGCTTGCCCCGATCCAGGTGCAGGACCTTGCACTTGGCTTTGTCGAACTTCACCAGGCGGATGCAGGATGCCTCATCTCATCCAAGGGGAGGGCAAGGGCAAATCCACGTGAGAAATCCTGGAGCAGCTCTGCCTCAGCTGGAACCAGGAGCTTTGGAGGAGAAGAGCAGCTGGACACAGCTGCAAGGGAAGATTGGCTCTGGTTGTTAAAGGGTCCAACACAGGGAGATGGGATCCAAACACGTCCCCCAAAACGCCCATTTACATCCCCGAAGCAGAGGGCCAGGTGGAAACCTGATCCTCAGGGTTTTAAAATATGAGGTAGGGAGGATGAAGACATTGGGATGAGGGTCTGGAGTGGTGTAAAGAGCACTGCCTGGTGGCCTCACCTCCCAAGGCAGTGGCACCACGGACGCCACTTATCAGGGGAAGGGAATGGGATTGAGGTGAGCACAGAGCATGTCTGAGCATTCAAATTACAAGCAGGGCTTGTAAGGGACAGGATCTGACATTTAATGCCTCTGTTTGCAAAGTGCTTGACATTCACGATAACAGGAGCAGCACAAGCAGGTGGGGAGGGCTCTGGATTCCCGGGAAAGCGAGTGAAGAACAGCCTGGTTTTCCCTCTCTGCTAGGTGGGAACATCCCTGGGAGATGTGAGGGCTGCGTGTCTCACACAAACACCTGGAGCACCCCTGGGATGGGCTGCCTGCAGACTCCTGGAAAAGTCACCTCATCCCATCGTGCCTGAGCTTTCCTCCCCAGAAGATGGATCATCCCTCCCGGTTCCGCGGGAGGTGTGCCACGTGTGTGGAGCACACGCCCAAAGGAGCCAGGCTTTGGTCTTAGCTGGGGCTCTGAGGAGCCATTACAAGAGAAATAAAGTTCAACACTCAGTGTTCTCTTGGAAAGCTGCAGACTGGATGGAAATAACTTACTTTAAAAGGTGTCTCTCCTGACAGCAGTTCTGGGATGGAAGAGGGGAAATCAGAGTCACAGCGAGTGCTTGGCAGGAGCTGGAGGCTTGGAACCAGTTTCAATGCAGGGCTCAGCCTGGAGGTGCCACCACTGGTGTGGGCAGCTGGGTCCCCAGAAAGAGGTGCCAAGTCCTGGGAGGTGCCCAGGTTGTCTGGACAGGGCTTGGAGCAGCCTGGGCTAGCAGAAGGTGTCCCTGCCCCTGGCAAGGGTGGGACTGAAGGAGCTTTGAGGTCCCTTCCAGCCCAAACCATTCTGTGATTCCCTTCCCCAGGACAACTCTCTACCCCACACCAGCCTCCAGAAGTTCTCCTGGCATGGCTGGAGAGTGGCCTGCAAGAGCAGACCAGTCTCAGGGTGTCCCCCAACAGTCCCAAGTTTTACAGGGCAGGGCCTGGCAAAGCTGAGCTCCGGAAGGCTGATGACAAAATTACTCGGTATTGACACACAACGGTGTTGTCACCACACGTGAACACCTAATTCCACTGCGGTGGCAATGGACTGTCCAGCACAGAGACAGGACTTGTGTGGTGACAGGGGAGGGGACAGAGCCCGAGGCCCCCAGAGCACAGCGCAGATCCTGCTCTCTCAGCCATCCATCCAGCCGTATCTGCTCTTAATTACATTAAAAGAACACTCTCCCACCTCATTTTTTATTATTAGAAATGAACAGATTTGAAGCATTTCCCCTCAAATTATGGTTCACCTGAGTAGATAATTAAGAGACTATAAAGGAGACACACTTTTATGTGTAATTACGCCTACCTCTGCTGCTGTATCAGGGCTTCAAAAATATTTGCAAAACAACTCAAAACTTTTATTTTGTCAGCGCAATAATTGCTGCTTGTCAGGGCTATCGGTGCCAGCCTCTGCTCAAACAGGAGCAGCATCTCACAGGCAGCCTTGCTGGGAGAGGGAGGAGTGTAGAGCTGCAAAGAGTCCCAGGAAATCTGCTGGCAGAACAGCTGTGCACACCGTGCCATGGAGCTGGCGCTGAGCTCACCCCTGGAAAGGAGAAGGATGTTTGTTTGAGTTGTGTGGGGAACCAGGAGGACGGAGGGAGGATGCTGGCCTGAGCCATGGAAGGTTTGTTCCTTGTCCATCGTGGTTGTGGACACCCACAGGGACAAATCTCCACACGCTGCTGGAGGCATCTGCATTGGTTTGCACACGGAAGGCTCAGCACAGAATCAGAATCCCAGGAGGGTTTGGCTTGGAAGTGAGCTTAAAGCCCATCCATTCCCACCCCCTGCCACCCCCTTCCACTCTCCCAGGCTGCTCCAAGCCCCAGTGTCCAGCCTGGCCTTGGACACTGCCAGGGATCCAGGGGCAGCCACAGCTTCTCTGGGCACCCTGTGCCAGGGCCTCCCCACCCTCACAGCCAAGAATTCCTTCCCAGTATCCCATCTAAGCCATTCCTTCTTGTCTGGTCACTCCATGCTCTTGTCCGAAGTCCCTCTCCAGCTCTGTTGCCCAGATCTCCCAACCCTGTTTGTTTCTTCCCTGCATTTGGCGCTCCTGCAGAGGAGCTGGATCTGTCCCTGTGTGCAGAGCAGGAGCAGAGGTGCCTTCATCTTCCTGACGAGGACAGTGGCTGTTTGCGGCTCCTCGGGAGGCTTCCTCTGCCCCAGGGGATGCAGCACTGGCCACCTCTCCCCGCAGAGAGGGGTGCCGGACACTGGTACCCGGTCCGGGGAGAGCACAGGTCCCTCCAGCCGCCCCCAGGCACCCACCCTGGGGGTGACACCGCACAGCTCAGCCCGGCTGGGCTCATTAACTGAGGCTCGGGATGCCGAGGGTAATTAGCACAGCTCAGCGAGCGGGAGCAGCGCGTGGCACTGCCAGCCCCAGCCCGTCCCGGCTGTTGCCCACATCCCACCGCAGGTAACAAACAAATCCTCCCGGCGCTAAGGGCAGGGCTGGCCCGGCACCTCCCGCCCCGGCTGCTCTCCACAGCCCCGGCAAGGCCGCCCGGGCTCGGCAGGGCATGAAATCTAAAGCAAAGGAGTCCAGAAGAGAGTGTGGGGACGCCAAAGAGGCAAACGAGGGCAGAGCACGGAAAAAAGATGCTGACTCAGCACAGCGAGGGAAGAGCGAGGGGACGTGGGCAGCGGGCAGGACAAGGAGCCCGGCGGCCCCAGGAGCTCTGGAGGGCAGAGAGGTCCGAGAGAGCGGCAAGGAAACGCCCGGGGCCCCTGATGTGACTTGAGGGGAGCAAAGCTTATCAAGGAATGTCTGCAGCAGCAAATGGGAGAGGGGATGAGGCAAGGACAGGATGCTCCCGCAGCCTGGGGAGCTCCCGGTGGAATCCCAGCGGTGCTGTTACAGCCGCGGACAGACCATGAATGCTGGGGACAGCGGGTCCCAGACAATCCACCAGCTTCTCCCTGACTTAGAGTCACAGAATCACGGAATTGGCTGAATTGGAAAGGATCCACAAGGATCAAATCCAACCCCTGGCCCTGCACAGACCCCCCAACAACCCCACCCTGGGCATCCCTGGCAGCGCTGTCCAAACGCTCCTGGAGCTCTGGCAGCCTCGGGGCCGTGCCCATTCCCTGGGGAGCCTGGGCAGTGCCCAGCACCCTCTGTGGAAGAACCTTTCCCTGCTCTCCAGCCTGAGTTGTCCTGGGGGAAAATCCCCCCGTGGTGGGTGAAGCTGCCGAGGTGATTTTGTGCTGCCCCTGGTGCCACTCGTTTTAAGGCACTTAAAGGCGTGTGCAGCCTGCTGAGCCCCTCTGGTCAAAACAGGAGCCACGTCAGGAACCATCCCCCAGCACAATCTCCAGCTGGACACCGCTCTGGGGGCCTGGTCAGCTCCACAGAGCACAAACACCTCAGTGCAGGGGTCACCCACCCCCACCCGTGACATGGGACCCACGTGTTCCCAGAGCCAAGTGACTAAGCAGATACCAACCAGAGGAGGGAAGGTGGGTTCCCGGGGAGGATGGAGCTGCTGGGATGAAGGGTGAGCAGGGACCACCAGCATGGGGCCAGCACCAGGCTGGACATCCCCCCTCTCCTTATGGGACACCTGGAGCCAGCTGATGCCCACGGCCACTGCTGGGTGCCAAACGCCCCCGGGTGCCAACGTGCTTTGAAGTCCCCAAATCGACACCTGAGCTCGCTGTGTATAAAGAAGATATAATACCCCATCTCCCTCATAAGGGCATGGGGAAATAAATTCATTAGTGTTTATAAGGAGCTAAGAAGCTCTGATTAGAGAGCCAGGGAAAGGGCCCACGAGGGAAATGAATAATTCGGCGCGCAGGAAGAGGGTGGTAAATAATGCATGGGCTGCCGTGGCACCGGGGGAGGAAAGGCTCGGGAGCAGCTCCGGGCGTGGCACGGGGCCGGGTAGGGAACCCTCGGCTGGGGTGGGGAATGCACCTACAGCCCTGCCTGCCAGCACCGATATCTTGGGGTTTTGGGGAGCTTTCCTCTTCCCATGTTCCTTCAGAGGGGCACCGGCATCTCCAGTGGGTCCACAAGCAGCAGGGACAGTCCCCAAAGCTGGGGTGGCAGCAGAGGCAGTTTCCCACCCAGGGTAAAGCCAGCGCCCCGGGGCACCTTACAGCAAAGCATTCCCACTCCTCCGGGGCCAGGTGGGTGTAAGAGGTGTTTCTGAGGGGCTGGTCCTGCAGGGAAGCATCCTGAATCCTCCTCGTGGCTGAGGGCAGGGGCAGAGGAGCCCAGCTCACAGCAGAGGAGCAGCTCAGATGTGTCTTTCACCCTGCCCAAATCCCAGAAGGTGGGATTTGCTCAGTCAGCAAAAGCTGAAAAAAGGGTGAGAGTGTGTATCTGGGAGCTTCCTGGAACGCTAGGATGGTTTGGGCTGGAAGGGACCTTAAAGCCCATCCAGTCCAACCTCCCACTGTCCCCGGTTGCTCCAAGCCCTGTCCAGCCTGGCCTTGGACACTGCCAGGGGACCAGGAGCAGCCACAGCTGCTCTGGGCACCCTGTGCCAGGGCCTCCCCACCCTCCCAGCCAGGAATTCCTTCCCAATATCCCACCTCTCTCTGTCCTCTGGCAGTGGGAAGCCATTCCCTGTGTCCTGTCCCTCCATCCCTTGTCCCCAGTCCCTCTCCAGCTCCCCTGGAGCCCCTTTAGGCCCTGGCAGGGGCTCTGAGCTCTCCCTGGATCCTTCCCCTCTCCAACTGAACCCCCCCAGCTCTCCCAGCCTGGCTCCAGAGCTGAGGGGCTCCAGCCCTGGGAGCAGCTCCGTGGCCTCCTCTGGACTCATTCCAACAGCTCCACATCCTTCTTATGCTGGAGGCTCCAGAGCTGGACACAGCACTGCAGGTGCTGAGCAGAGCAGAGGGGCAGAATGCCCTCCCTGGGTGCTGCTGGTGGCTTTGGGGCAGCGAAGGGGGCGGCTGTGCAGGTTTAATCAGGGTGGTACCTGAAATCCAGCTAGAAGCAACTGCCTGCAGTAAATCCTGCCCTGTCCCCATCACCCTGGAGCAGAGGGAGGATGTGGTGTCACTCAGGACGGATATGTGGGGTGACCACATAAACAGGAACAAGCCCCTTGGCTGGCAACAGGAGGTGACTTTCTTGGGAGCATCCCCCAAAACCTGTCCAGAGGGCCCGGAGGAGATTTCGACACTGCAGCAGCCTCAGACCAGCTCCATCCGAGCCCTCCTGGCTCTCCAGCACCGCCGAGCCTGCCTGGCTTGTCCTCCAGGAAAATCCCAGCACTTTTAATAGGTGGTGAGGCATCTCCAACAACTCCAGCAGATGCTGCCAGTTAATGTGGGTTGGCACAGAACTTCATCATCGGCCCATATTGCTCCAATTACAGTTTAGCCTGTGGTGCTCTTGGGCTCATCTTTTATTTGTCTTCCACTGCCGAGTGTGGGAGGGAGGGGGTGTGGGAGAGGCCGGGGGATGCGTGTCTGAGCTCTCCCTCCTCCACTGCCACACCTCTGCACGGCCAATACATTCCCAGCCCCTCTCTTCCCGTGGGAAGGGCTGTCCTCGGGCCAGAGCTGTGCATCTGGAGTAAGAGCAAGTGTCTCCCACCAGACGCCACATGTGAACTGCCCAGGGAAGCCCCTCCTTGCACCCCATGGAGCTGAGCACAGCCCTGGCTCCATTTTCTCCTTGCAGGGGGGTAAATAAGGATTTATTTATTTTATTAGCCAGAGCTAGGCTGGCATCACCCTGGTGTGCCAAGCACAGGGTGCACTGGGATTTCTGGGAGCTGCTGTGGGGTAATTGGAGCCAACACGCTGCTTCCATTTTTCAGACCTGAGAGGCATGAAGGAAAGATTTTTCATTCTGAGGGTTAGGCTCTGTTCTGGCTGTGACAGTCGCCTGTGTCTCTATTCAAAGCTCAGGGAAAGTTTCTTTGGATGCTGTGTGGCCTCGGAAATGACATCTCGCTCCAGCTGGGACACAGGTGGAGATGGTGACTGGTTATCCCCTGGGGAAAATAAAACCCAGTTTCCAGAGCCCGCAGCTGTATAAACCTGTATCGGGAGTGAGGGGCAGTCAGGGACTGGCCAGCCATACCCAGGCTCTGCCGAGGGGCTTTGGGCTCCCCAGGGTCCTTCAGAGCCCCATGAACCATCACAGTGACAGCAGGGCTCCCCCAGACCCCGTTAAAAGGCTCTTCCAAGGCAAACCACTTCGGGAACGTTAAGCACTGGGTGTAAATGTCCATGGGTTACTTAAGGGGAAAACCTCGGAGCAACCTGTGTAAGGGAGACACCCTCCCAGTGCCCCAAAGCCCAGAGGATTCAACAACCATGAACACTCATTTAAACCACACCAGAAGCCCACTAGATCAAGTGTCTACTCAATTAAGGACACACAAACAACTTCACTCTGCCCTCCATCAGCTGCTGCCTATTTGCCTCTTGCATAGCCGAAGACGGCAGAGACTCTCTGCTTTCATCACTCGGGATGGGCTCGGCAAAAAACACCCAGAACACCCAAACCAGCAGTTCTACCCCTGTGTAAAGAGGGAGGCAAACCTCACTGTGTATGTGAGTCTGGGGCAGTGGAGTCCTGCCTGCAGGGACCTGGAGCCATCCCCATCAGCACGTGGAACTCACCCACTCAAAAATCCCCGCAGTAAAAACATCCCAGCTATAATGGCCCTGGAGAAGCAGAAAGGACTTGGAAATCTCCTGACGGGAGCTGTGAGAACACCCCACATCAACACCACCTCTGGTGGGACAATTACAGGATGCCAGGGACCGCAGGGCTCTGCCAGCCCCACCTACAGCTGAAGCACCGCTTGCCTCCCTCCCCACGGCTCACCCCACAACCCCAGCGCATGGGAACCCCCACCCCCCCTCCAGAGCTCTCTCAGTAGCAGCTCCTCTTTCCGAACCCCAAGAATCTCGTTGGTGGCTGTGTATTTTCAGTTTACAAAACCTTTATCCCCCGTTTCAGCCCCCGCTGCCGGCCGGAGGATGTTCCCAGTGCCGGCAGGACCAGCTGCTCTCAGCATCACCTGGATCCGAGAATCACAGAATAGCCTGAGGCGGAAGGGACCCACGAGGACCATGGAGGCCAAGTCCTGCACAGGACCACCCCAGGAGCGCGTGTGGCAGAGCCGGACGGGCTGTGTCATTGATCCCAGCAGGACAAAGTGCCCAAGCGCAGCCAATGCACGAGGAAGAATCCATTTTCCAGCCATCATTTACAGTAAGCCTTAAGGAAAGCAGGCTCAAGAGGAGCATCAGCCTTTGCATGGACAGGCTCCAGCGGGACTGGGGACGCGCGGAGCCAGCAGGGACGGCGCTTTGATCCCAGCCAGCGCTTCCAGCGCGGCTTCCCTGAGCGATCGCACACGAGGGCTTTGAAACGCGCTCCGCACCAACACCCGTGCCAGGAAAACTCCTCCCGGCTTTTCTGCTGCGAGCAAGCTGCGATAGGGATCGCCGAGAATAAAGTCACTTCATTTACAAACCGGGGAGCCAAATCTGATAGACATCAACATTCGAGGTAAGTCAAGGAGCGGTGGAGCGCTGCCAGTTCCCCAAATGAATATTCATGGCGAACACTCCCCCAGCTCCGCGCTGAAGAGAGGCCGGCAGCAGGAAGGCTGCCCCGGGGAAGGGGAAGGCGAGGGACCAGGCTTATTTCATCCTTTTTATTGAGTGCAATTTTCTCTTTAGTACAATATTCTCTGAAAGATACTGTTACAAACTCCGACAATTTCAACACAATCAACAAATTGGGGAAGAAGGGGAGGGGGAAGGGGAGAGGGGAGCAAAAAAAAAAAAATTCCAAGGGTTGAAATCTTTTACAGACATCTCACTGGTTATGTACAGGACAGGGTAGGGCTGGCCCGGGACACGCCGCGGCTCGGGGGGACCGGGGCGCTGCGGGACCTCCCGGAGCATCCTGCGGTGGGAGGAGGGGGAGCGGCCCCGGGGGCCCCTCTCCGGCGCTGCCGCCCCGCTGCAACTCGACGCCCCTGCAAGGCAAGAGGGAGAGGAGAGGGTGAGAATTGGCACGTCCAGAGCTCCGAGAGCCACGCGTCCTTCCCCGCCGAGCCCCAGCCCCGCAGCCCTGTCCTGCAGCCGGCGGGGGCCGCGCCCGGAGAAACCCAAAGGTTTCTTACAGCACATACAGCCTCTCAAAAAAACCCCAAAACCCAAAAGAAAACCAACCCACAAAAAGCAGGGATTAATTAATATGCTGTCAGAAAAGTGATGATTTCACTGAAAGCTCTCCATTTCTCCTCGGGGGAAAAGGAAGGAACGGAAGAGATGGAATTCTTTGTGAGGCTGAGTTGCTTTAGGGAGAGGAGGCTGGGAGGCGATTTTGGAGGTGGGAGGGTTTCCGTGTCCCCCAGGAGCCAAGATGCCCTTCCCCCCCCTCCGACTGCAAGATGAGCCCCCCCGGGGTAAAGCAGGAGCAAACCACCAGGCACCATCAAATCGCTTTTTCCAATGTAACAAAAAGTCCCCATTTTCTCCACTGCCAGGGGGAAACCAGAAGGGCTGGGAACCAAAGGAGAAGCCCCAGGAGCACCTTCTCCACACCCTGCAACCAAGAAGTACCGCACAGCAGCAAAATCCCTTTATTTAGCCACTTTGGAGAGGCAAAGATGCTTTTAATATACAATTGCATCTTGGAAACATAAAGGCAGCACATTAAATAACAAAGCAATTGACTGCTGGGTCCCTTTGCTGGGCCACAAAAAGCCGGGGCTCACTGGCTAATTATTGCCGGGCATCCCTGTGCCTCTCCAAACATACCAATGCTTTCAGAAACCCACTCCAGCTGTGCCTGACATTTCACTCCTATTAAAATTCATCATACTCCTGAATGGAAATAATTTTTTTTTTTTGCAAACCCAGGTAGTAATGAAAGTTTTATTTAGTAATGTCGTGTTTGGTGGGAAAAGGGGCAGAGAAAAGGGAAGAGAAATTGAGATTATCTTTTAAAAAAAAGGGAACTTCAGGTGGGGGAAAAGATATTGCTGGGTATTTCTTGGGCAAAGGGGGCCATTTTCGCTGCCGTGCTTGGAGGCTTGGTCTCACAGCTCTCGTTGATGGGACCAGAACCGCCAAACAGCTGGAAAAAAGCTGTGACAGAAACACAACCGATGAACGATGCTGAACTCGCTGCCTGAGCCGGGCGGGCCCGGGGGATGGGTGCAAATCGAGGCGGGGTGGCGGCGATTCGTATCAGCTCCGGATTCTGCCACATTAAAGCCGGACGCGAGCGATGGCTCCGGCCCCGGGCGCTGCTCCCGGCTCCGCCACCGCCTTCCCCCGCGGCATTCCCAGCTCTTCCAGCCGTCCTGCCCCAGCCCGCCCGGCAGCAGCACAGCGGGACAAGGCTTTGGGGGTTATTTTCCCTGGGGAACCCGCGCCCTCCCGGCGGTGGCTGCCGGCTCAGCCCTGCCACACGAGCGCAGCCCTTCCCTCCGTCAGGACAAAAGCGATCCGGGGACAGCTAAAGATGATTTGGGCCGACCCCAAAGGATGGATCTCAAGGGACGCGAGGGACAGGTCACGAACAGCTGGAGGAGGATGGGGGCGGGCAGCGCAGCTCATCCCCAGGTACGCAGCCACCGAGTCACCCCCTCATCCCTCATCCCTCATCCCTCCTCCTCCTCCTCCCGGAGCGCCGGCGTGGGAACCCCTGCGAGGCGGGCGGAGGGCTTTGATCTCAGCCCCCGAGGGCTGGCGTGACACAAGCAGCGATCCAAAGGCCACGTTTGTGATGAGAAGGCGTCCCACGAGGGAAGGAGTTACCGAGCAGCGCGCCTGGGATGCGGGCACCGTGTCAGCCCCGGGGCGCTCTCCTTTTCCACACTCACGGGAATGGGCAGAACTGCAAATACCCAAAATAATCGGATGGGTGGCACTGCAAACGCAGCTGCCGTGCCCGTGTGATGCCATGGAAAAAGGGAGCAGCTGGCGGGAACGGGGAAGGATGGAGGCAGCTCTGGGAGTGACCCAAAGCCATCCCTGCATCCTGCAATCCCTGTATCCCTGAGCACAGGCCCATTTCCAAACCCTCTGCAAAGGGAGTCACACCTCACCCCCTTTTCCCTGGGGCCTCCCAGAGCCACATCCCCACCCAGGCACCATCAGGAACATGACATGGCACTGCCACCCAGGCACTGACCCCAGCCTGAGTCCCTGACCACAGCAGCCTCTGGCTGGCTCCCAAATATTTAGGCTGGGGAATCTGAAAAGTTCACCCAAAACGTGGTGGGGAAAAATAAGTAAACCAGCCACTCTGTTCCACATCTGCCTGTCCATGGAAGCCCCCACGAGGGTGCCATGTGAGGCTCACCTGGCTCCTCAGACAACACTTGGCATGGGCTGCACCTCCCGCTGTCAGTCCTGCTTGGCACTAATTAGCATTGATAATTGCACTGATGGTGACCATAATTTTCCTGCCCTCTCTCCCTGCCTTCACACAAAGGTTCAATCACCTAATGAGGCCCCTGAGGATAATCAGAGAGGAGCAGGTTCCCCCACCACGATGGCAGCTCGTGCACAACGTGAGGGGATGAGAGAGCGGAGGAGGGAAAGGCACGGCCCAGCTGCTGGATGGGGAAAGCTGCCGAGCCTTGTTTACTTGGGAACACAGAGAAAAGTTCACTCCAATTAATTTTTTTAAGTGGATGGGCGTTAATCCCCCTACACTTATCTAGAATTAACACAGCCTTAAGGAGATTTTTGCCTAATCCACTCCCACATCTGCCCCAAAAGGGTGCTGTCTGTGTTCGGGGAAGGAGCAGAGTTCAGCTAATCCACTTAAAATTCACTAGGCTGGTTTGTTCAGATTAACCTCCTCCAGCACTTCCCTCCAGAGACAGGCCAGCAGACCTCAACACCATCCTGCCTCTGCCACTGGCACGGCCACCCCCTCCGCGGTTGTGTCCCCTGCAGTGCAGCTGTCCATGTGTTGGCGTCCACAGGGACCCCGAGATGTCCCCAGAGCAGCCACCACAGCAGAGCAACGAGCAGGGTGGGACAGCCAGGCTGTTTAACATCCAATGGCCAGAGGAAGGAGAGCTGAAGCAGCAGCGATGCTCGGACGCAGATGGGGGAAGGGGGCAGCTATGCCCAGGCTGGAGAGGTACTCACAGTACTGGTCCGTGGAGGACAGCCAGACAAAAGGGACAGCCCTGGGTCACCATCCAGAGTGCCAGCAGCTCTGACAACCCCAAAAGGTGCAGGTGAAGGGCACCATGGTCACCAAGACGGGTGCACTCCCCTCCCCAGCACCGATCTGCTGCTCTGACGGGAACCCAGACACCACTTTTACTGCCATGGATGCTCATGGTTCCCACCTCACATCTCTTCCTGCCAGGCAAAGCAGAGCAGGGAGGCCCTCTCCTGATTGGAGCAGCTCCTCTTCCCATGTCAAACCTCCCGGTGAGGGACATGAGCCAGCAGATCTCCCCTGAGACACAGAGCCAAACCCTGAGGACATCAAAAATGGGAGAGCACAACCCAGCAGCAGCTCTCACTCCTCCCAGACAGGCTTTGGAGGAGACTGAGCTCAGCTGGGACAGGCAGAGCCATTCCCCCATGGCAGGAGGGTTGATGATCCAAGATGATCCCAAAGGACCCCTCCAACACACCAAAAATATCAAAAATATAAGCCAAAACAGGAGCAGCAAAGAAATCACTGATGGGGTGAAACAACTCGCCACAGGAGTCCCGTCAGTGTGGACTTGGCTTCTCCTCCGTCATCACTCGAGAAGTTTCTGGTGCTTCCAAAATCCTGAGGAGACTCACTGGGAACGATCCAAGTATTGGATCACTATCCACCCTGGCGGGATCCTTCATGGAAGAGGCATCACAGCAACGATGACTGGAATGTGAAATCCCCTGCAGCCCCTCCCGCAGCGGGGAGATTGGGGCAGCAGGGACGAGCAGCACTGGCTGAGTGCTGGAGCTGGATGTGACTCCCTGGCCCCCACCCTTTCCCAGCAGTACAAGGAGGATGGGTGGCCTTGGAGCGACAGAACACTTCTGGGTCTGTAAATCCATTCCTCACCTCAGAAGCTGATTGATCCTTTTTTTTTTTTTAACTCAAATTCAATGTTTAAGAGTAACGATTTCCAAGTGAACACAGAGTGGCTCAGATATATCGGCAGTTTTTATGGATCAGAGGCAAAAGCCTTAATTCAGACCTTAACGAAGGGAAACGTGTCTGTCCCCACCGCAGAACAACAGCAAGGGCTGATGGCAGGGCAGAAAAACCTGTCCTAGGCAATGCCCAATGATTTCTCCCAGACCATGGGCCAGCTGGGATGTTCCCACAGAGATGTCCTTGGGATGCAGGCAAACTTACCGACGAGATTCTGCAACCCAACCCCAAGCCAACCCTTCCCTCTCTCTGAATCAAAGCAGAGAGCAGCAGAGATCCCATGGGACTCAGGCTGGCACAAGGGGCGCAGGGGGAAGGACAGCCGTGGTTTCTCCTTGGCAAAGGAGCATTAGAGGCACCAAAAGCTGGCAGGCTCAGAAGTAATGGTTTGAGATCACTCTTATTTAAAAACCGGCTGCCTGCTGTTTTCATCGCAAGCCCTGCTTTGACTTGCAGCAACATTTAAAATTAAATATACATAAGTGCTTTCAAAGAACTGTTAATTTGAAGGTCATTAAATGGCATAAAATACATTCCTTTTTTTTTTTTTCTGGAAAGAGGCACATAATTATGCCATTAATACACGCTCTTCTTCCATGTTCAAGCCTCGGATGTGCGAGGGGCTTGGGTTCACCTTCCTCGGCAGAGGCACCCCATCTCCTTCTAATTACTGCCATTGAGAAACCAGGGATGGGGCTGTGGAAAAAGCATGGAAAAGGCCCAGAGGAGAACGATGCAGCTGAATTGCAAATGGGGATTTTTGGGGGATGAGGGAAGTAACAGCCACTTGGCAACACCCAGTCCAGTTGTGAGGATCTCGCCCACTGATTCTCACACAAGACCTAGGGCCAAGCTCAAAGCAGGGGTTTGGTAGCCAAAAGTTCCTTTTTTGATTTAATGCTCTATGCAAAAAGGACAAAGCCAGCCCAGACACACACAAAAAGAAAACTCTAAAAAAGACACAAAAGGGCTGAGGTTTTTACAGTTGCCATAGAAATGGAGAGAGGGAGCTGACGACTGCAGAGTGCAGAGTGAAAGGCCAGGATCAGGGGCGAGGGTGAGGTGGGCTCACCCGGGCGAGCAGCCACATCCATGTGTGGATATTCATGTGGGATGCAGCCAAAGGAGCAAGGCACCGTGACTGAGCTTCACCCATGAGCAGTGGCGAGGGTCAGGATCCAACCCAGTGGGGTTCACCAGCAATGGGCATCTCCCAGTGATGCCATGAAGATTTTTGCCTTTTCTTTTATACCCCTGTTATACCTTTTTACAACTTCTGTATTCTCAGTGCTTTTTCCCTACATTCTTGGATTTGTTTGTCAAGCTGAGAGACTCAACATTTTAGAAGCTTCGTAGTTAGGGATCAGTGTGCCCCAGACCCCATGGTCCTCTCCAGAACACATTCTGTAAACCAAGATAGAACCATCCAGGGGAAGGTTCCTTGGGGAGGGGGGCTCACTCAAGCCTCTCATTGGGGAATCTTTGATAGATCTGCTAATTAGTAACACCCATAATGTTATACCCAATCTTTTTGGGGTGGGCATTTTGCAGGGTGCATTCGACCTGGACGTGTGCACCTAAGGATTCTTAAAATAAATACCAAGGTAAAATCCCTTTTTCCCTTCTAACCGTGCATGACTCTTGATTTTAAGACCAGAAAAGGGCATCACCCGCCCTTCCACATGGCACAGGAACCCACCAGGACCCCGTGTGATGGACGGAGCCCAGCCCAGAGGGAAGGCCAGTGCAGTTGGTCCTCTTTGATCCAACACTCCTTTTTCTTCCCTTTAAACCAAAACTCTGCAGGGAGAAAACAGTTTCTGAGCCATCCCTTCTCCTCTGGGATCAAAGAAAGGAAGTCCAACACCAACCAGTGTGGATCCAAAGACGTGAAATCGGAGTGTTCATCTTTAGACCAAGGAAGAGGCTCCCGCTGGAGCAGGAGCAACAGGGCAGCATCAGAGAGGCACCACCCAAGTCAAGGTGAGAGCCTCTTCCTTGGCATCTGATGAAGGAAAAGGAGGAGCAGGTCAAACACAACGCTGCTGCCATGGCCAGGCAGGGACAGCACTGTCACTTCCACACAGAAAGGCTTCACAGTTTGGAAAACTGATTTTACTCGGAAGAAAGGCCTCTAAAGAAACAAAATGGTCTGTCAGAAGTCATCTGAAATTTTTATGCTGGTTTTTTTCAATAAAAAACAAAACCCAAACATGGCTGGTTTGGACTTTCCCCGTTGTTTTCCACTAACAGATTGATGGTGAAATCTTCTGGTTTGGATGAAATGACTTTTATTGAAAGGCAAGAGAACAGGTGGCCCCTGGTGACCCTCCCTCAAGTATCACCTTGACAGCAACTCCCTCGGCCCATGATGCCTCTTTGCTGCAGGGGTTTGGTTGAGCCCACCTGCAATCTCTTTGCTCAGCCCTGAGCACCACCAATCTGCTGCTGGACTCTTGCATGATCCTGGAGGGGACACGTCCAGGTCCCAGCACGAGGCCAAGATGTGAGGACAGCTGGTTAGGAGTGGAGGGATATGGGAATCATCTGCTCTGACACAGCTCAGGAGACAAATGTTGGACAGCTGGGAAAGAGCAACAGAAGGGAAAGGTCACCAGCCCTGGCAATGCCCAGGGGCACTGCTGGTGGCCCAGAGCCAAGGAGCATCATTAGCCAAGATGGTCTTGGCATCTCTGACAGCACCTGAGCACCCAGACAGCCTGTTTGATCCCTCAGGGGCACCTGGTCTGCTGGGTGGGATGGGCAGGTCTGAATGTTTCACATTTCATATTCACGATGAAATGGCCTCAAGGTGCACCAGGGGAGGTTCAAGTTGGACACCAGGAAGAATTTCTTCACTGAAGGAGTGGTTAAACATTGGAATGGGTTGCCCAGGGAGGTGGTGGAATCCCAATCCTTGGAGGTGTTCAAGGAGCGCTGGGCATGGCACTCGGTTCTCCGGACTGGCTGACATGGTGGGGATCAGTCACAGGTTGGACTCGATGATCTCAGAGATCCATTCTCACCCTATGACCGTGGTTCTGCACTGAAGGGTTTACATTAAAGCAGGGTTGCTGTGGTGTGGCAGGGCAGGGACAGCACCGAGCAGGCAGCAGCAGCTGCTTCACAGGTGCTCGCGGGGCCGGCGACAGCGGCAGGGGAGCCGTGAAGGCGCACTATTGATATTTAGCCTCTGTGGCTGTCACTCGTTCCTTTAAACACCTTTAGCTTCCTTCTCATAAAAGAGAAATCATAAAAAAACCCCACAAAGGACCCTTCAGCAGCGGCGAATACCAATGTGGCGGGGCAGCGCATTAGCATGCGCGGCGCCCGCTCCATCTGCATGTTGTGTTCCGTGTGACAACATCCCGGAATACAGATTTGGGCCGCCGGCATCCCGAGAGGTATTAGCAATTGTCTATCAGACAGGATGAGGAGCAGTCCCTGCTGTTGTAAACAAGGGGTGTTTTTCTCTGCCTCTTTCTCTGGGGGGAGTTCAGTGAATTGAAACAAGCTCATTCCTGCATCTTGTTACTTCCCCTTCTTCTTCGGCAGAGCACAGGTCATCTGCCTTGGGCAATGCAAGAAAAAGAACTGGAGGTGGAAAGTGCACCCCAAAGGGTCCTTCACCTGCTGCTGGTGATGGACCATGAGCACGACCCAATGAACGTGTTCCTCACAAACCACCACGAACTGAGCACGTGCTCCTCACGGGATACACGGGGGTCCCCCCAGCCACAGAGCACCCTGACAGCCCCAACACAGGAGGGACAGTGCTCCCACCCAGGACATGTGGACAGGTGCTGGCAGCAGGCAGAGCACAGGCTTGTCCCCTTGTGCTCAGGGGCAGCAAGCAAATCTGGTGAGGCATCTCCAGGCATAGATGGGAATACGATGGGGCAGATGGACGTGGAGCAATCCCATGGTGTAGCTGGATGTGGGCAGCCCCATGGCAAGGACAGACATGGGGAAAACCCAGAGCCCAGGTGGGCATGAGCCATCCTCACGGCAGTGATGGACACAGGGCATCACTGCAGCACAGACAGACGTGGGCTGAGAAGTAAAGCAGCCCCTGTAACACAGCCGGATATGGGGCATCCCTGTGGCTCAGGAACACCCCCAGGACATGGATGGATGCAGGACACCCCCATGGCGCTAGCAGACGTGGAGCATTGCCACGGTGGGGATGGAAGAGCGAGGAGGATGGAAGGTGAATGAGAGGGTCTCCGTGTATGCGTGAGCCACCGCGCCACCAAATCGCGGCTGGCACCTGCAGCCCCCGAGGCACAGCCACGGCCAGCCCGTGCCAGCGCTCCCCCACCACGTGGGTGCCAGCACAGTGATGGATCACTGCAACTCGCACACAGCCCTCTAAGTAAAAGCCTTATTAAGAGTTCATTCGTTTTATACACTCCCGGCGCGATCCGCGGGGGGAAGTCAGATGGCCCAGCCTTACAATATTCTGGGTAAACACTGACACGTGTCGGGCAATTTTAACCAGATCAATTTGCCTAGGAGACCAATGGAGGAACCAAAAAAAAAAAAATAAAGATCAAATTAAATACGGGGAAACATCCGCTGGGAGAGGCTATAAAGAAGAGCAGAAAAATACAGAGCAGGATGGACGGATGGACAGAGACACACAAAACACTTGGACCTACCTCTGAAGCCATGAAACCTAAGTCCATAAATCAATATCAAAATCCTTAGGTCCACAAGATGGGGGAAAAAGTCCTCCATAGCCATCTTCCAGACATCACCGAGGCCCTGGAGGCCTGAGCAGTCCATTTCCCAGAGCATCTCTCCTCCTCCAGCAGCCACCAACCCCGTCACAGCCACGCGGCGGCTCCTCTGGTCCCGTCCCATCCCCGCGGCGCCGGCCGGCCCTTGGCATCCTCCTCCCCACGTGCAGGATGCCGAGCACTTCCTTCACCGCCGGGTGCTTCCCGGCTGCCTCCCACCCCTGGGGGCTGTGGGCACAACCCCTGTTCCCCCCAGGCTGGGGACCGGCCGGCTGCTGGCCGCAGGGTCAGCGCTGGTCTTCGGTCACGGACAAGCAGTGAGTCCACGGAAGGTTGACAACATACACAGGCGCACGAGCGCGCACACACACATGGGAACACCTCTTTCCATTTTCCAGGATGGAGAGTTTGTTTTTTTTTTAATCCTCTTTTTTACCTTTTTGCAAAAAAAATGCAAGCAAAAGAGAAAAAAAAACCAAAACCCAAGGTTTTCTATTGAAGGTACATCTCTTCTTCAATATGAAGACATTAACTGGATTGAGTCGGATCCCCCATGCAGTGGTCAGCGAAGTCCTTTGGTAGTTGCCGGAGCGGCACCTGGGTGGGATGGCAGGGAGCTGCAGAGACATCTGAGGACACTTCCTCCCAGTCCGTGAGCAGAGAGGGGAGCGGGGTGAGCCGGGAGGGCCAGGGCAGGGAGGGAGGGCAAAAGAAGAAAAAGGAAGGTGGTTTCTCCGGACAGGATGCTCCATCTCATGTCTCTCCCTTCCCCAACAGCCCCTTCCTCCTTCTCAGTTTCGACCACTGCTCACTGGTGGCAGGATTGGAGTCTGGTCTCTAGGGTTTGGGTTTGCTTCCCCAACGCACATTGGTTTGTCTTCATCGTTTTTTATGATTTTTTTTTGTTTTGCTTTGCTTTTTAAATATATGATTTGTACATATTTATATGTATTTATACGCTGTTCCCCATGACATTGGTAAGTGTGCTTCTGTTGGTGAGGAACGGAAGTCACCAGTCAGAGGTGAGTCCCAGGAACGTCCTGTGGCTGCGGTCGCAGTCCCCAGGCAGCGGCAGCTCCTGTCCCAGCGCTGCCCCGCCTCAGTTCCTCCCCTCCCACCTCTGCCCTCCGCTGCGCACCCTCCCCGGCCCCTCCCCGTGGGACAAGGGACGTCATGCCATCGAGGTCGGAGACTGGCTCATCTGTACTCGCATGGACTGGACGCTGTTCAGGATCTTCTTCTGGTGCCCAGCCAAAGTCACCCCTATTCTCAGGAGGTCTCTGGAAGACAGACAGACAGACAGAGGAAGGTCAATGGGCAGCTGAATTTCCTCCACAGAATCATGGAATAGGCTGAGTTGGAAAGGATCCACGAGGATCAGAGTCCAGCCCCAGGCCCTGCACAGACACCCCAACACCCCCACCCTGGGCATCCCTGGCAGCGCTGTCCAAACGCTCCTGGAGCTCTGGCAGCCTCGGGGCCGTGCCCATTCCCTGGGGAGCCTGGGCAGTGCCCAGCACCCTCTGGGGGAAGAACCTTTCCTGATATCCAGCCTGAACATCCCCCGAGTTGTCCTGGGGAACACTGTTCTGTTCAGGTGGTGAACCTGTTTTGCTGTTGCTAAGGGAGGTGAGGGATGTAAGCTCAGCTGGAACATCCACAGAGCCCAAACACAGCCCTGCGAGCATCACTGGGTCTGAAAGCAGGGAGACACCCACACGTTGACCCCCAGCTGGTGACTGTGGCCTCCTCCACAGGAGGAGCCTCCACAGGTGGCTCACACCTGTCCTTTGCCCTGAACTGACCTCCCCACCTCCCCAACTGGGCAGCACCCTGCTTTCAGGCGGCCCTGGCACGGCCAACTCACTCGGACGTCATCTGGGCCACCAGCTGCAGGGAGGTGAAGCCAGCGGTCAGGAAGCTGTCCCGGTACTGGCTCATCTTCACAGCACTCAGCCAGTCGTCTACTGAGGTAAAGGCAGTGAAGTCGGGGATGGAGCGGTCGAGGAGGGGCTGAGAAGGCCTGAAACAGGACACACTGCTGGGGACGAGCCCGGCCAGCACAGGGACACACTGCCCAGCCCACCCCTGGCACCCCTGTGCTCCCCCCAGCACACACCCATGGGAGGCCATGAGGAAGGCGTGTCCCATGGGAATACCGCTGTGCCAAGCAGTGCTCTGCAAGCCCGCACATTGGATTCCAGCTGCGGGAGCCACCGGGATGAGGCGTGGGCAGAGCAGCCACCGCACCCAAATGGTCACACGCCACAAAGAATCAATAGCAAAGAATTATTGCTGTTGCTTGGCTGAAAACTGCATGTTCTTTGTCCGACTGTCAGGCAGAGCAAATACAGAACCCCCCCCCACCCCCACCTAAGGATTTATGGATTCTCGAGCCGCTCGGGGAGCCTTTCCCCACGGCGTGGGATGGTGACAGGGAGCACTCACACAGCGGTGATGGTCGCCACAGTTTTGAGGCTTGCCGGGTTGCGGATCATTTTGTCCAGGGTGTTGACGATCTCGGTGAAGCGCGGGCGGGTGTTGCGGTCCTTCTGCCAGCAGTCCAGCATCAGCTGGTGCAGGGCGGCCGGGCAGTCCATGGGCGGCGGGAGCCGGTAGTCCTGCTCGATGGCGTTGATGACCTGAGGATGGATGAGGACGGATGAGTGAGGGGGAAAGTGGATGAGGGACTCGGGAGGCTCCCTGAGCTGCCTGTGCATGCAGAGGGGCTGCAGGCAGCCGGGAAGGCACGGCCAGCCCAGCTGATCAGCAGCCAAGGGAGCGGGAGGAGCCGGGGGCTCCTCGAGGTTAATCTCCGCTCTGATGCTCCGCGGCTGCAGTTCCTCCCAGCAGAGAGCTGCCACTCATTATCTCGGCGGATCTCGCCGGAGTACAGCAGTCACACTTCCAAAGCTCCTTCCCTGCTTGTAAACCCTCTGAACATTTTCAAAGGCCCTGCAGCTTGCTGAAGTCCAATTACCAGCCCACTGGCTTTTCTTCCCAATTTCCCTCCTTGCTCACCAGCCTGTTTCATCTCCAAACCAAGTGCTCCCAAGGCTCCTGGAAGGAGCAGAGAGCCCTTCAGGCAGGGATTTCTTTTGGGAATGAGCACCCCCTGGCCCCCAGAGCGGTGTGGATAACTCCCAGTGCTTACGTCTTGGTTGGACATGTCCCAGTAGGGCCTCTCCCCGAACGACATCACCTCCCACATGACGATGCCGTAGCTCCAGACGTCGCTGGCCGAGGTGAACTTGCGGTAGGCGATGGCCTCTGGCGCCGTCCACCTGACAGGGATCTTCCCCCCCTACAGAAAAAGGGACTTCAGCTGAGAAATGTCTCCCTAGGTAGAGGAGGCTGGATGCCCACAAGCCACAGTTGTGGGGTCATCCCACACACCCCAAACCATGGGTCCCTGGGGACCCCACCAAGGAGTGGGCAGGTGGCACCCAATGGGATGAGGAGGCAGGAGCCATAAACAACTCCATGAACGTATCTTGTACCTGCCCAAAAGGGCTTAGCTGAACAAAACAAATGGGTTTAGCCAAGGATTTACCCCACTGACTGACACCACCCCACTCCAGCAGGACCCAGCACATCAGTGGCCTGTCCCCCAGGCCCCTTGCCAGGGAGTCACTAGGTGACAAGGCTAAGCATGACTGGGCTAGTGCTCGTCACAGGTAAGGAGCCACAGGCATCCCCATCCCTCAGCCTTCAACAGAAACACGGCTGAACTGAAAGCATCCTCTACAGATTTATCTGAGCTCCCACAGCTGCCAGAAGATCCTTCCAGCCCTGCTTTTGGAGTGGAAGACAAAAAGAAAAACACCTTTAAAACCCAATGGAAAGCACTGGTGTAGGAAAGTGCCTTTGGCAGAGAGCTCCTCATTTCTCCCAAAGGCTCAAAATCAGGCTCAGCATCTCAAGCCACCCCGCCAAGCCAGGGCAGGTTGCAGGGCCAAAGGCCATGCCAAGGGCGCAGGGATGTGAGCAGGGGCAGCACGCACAGAGGGATTGCTCCCTGGAAAAGCTCCATCAAATAACCACAAAAAAAGCCAAGGGATAAGGAAAACCACAGACACGCACAGGAATTTTCTGGGGGCAGGACTGCTCTGTAAATCGTTTAGCACAATCGTTTTCCGTAGCCTTTCCGAGGACGCGTCAGCTGCTCTTGAAGGATGAATGGCAAAAAATTTGATTTGACTAACTACAAATGGAGAAATTAACTGCTAGGTTGTTTTTCCTGCCTTTTCCCCAGAGCGAAAAGACTGCTGTGGGAGGCAGAGTGATGCAATCGCAGGCACAGCATCACTTCCCAGCTGCCGAGGAGATCTATTATGGCCTAAATTAAATAAAAACACAGATGAGATAATCTCTTTTTATCTCTGAAGGTGGGGAAAAGACTAATTCATGCCTCGTCTCAGCAGCTACCGCTGGGGTATTTGAAGGAAAAATAAAAGCTGGGTGTCTGCTCAAAGGCTGCTGCCTGCTGGAAGGGTCTGGGCAGGGAGCGGGGCAGGTCCCGGGGGGACAGGAACATCCCATTGAGCAGGGGAGGGGCAGTGAGGGGCTGCAACTGGGCCAAAACATTGAGTCAGCCTTAAAGGCATGTCCCTGGCTTTCCCATTTTGGCAGCAGGAGCCAGCCCTGGCACCTGGGCACAGCCCAGCAGCCTGAGGAACTGCTTTGGCAGGAGCTGGTGCAGCCTCGTGCTGGCACCCACTGCACGCTCTTCTGATTAATCCATCAGATGAGGCCAGCGAGTTGCTCATGCCTTTCCCCTCTGATCATCCTGAACACCTCTCAGGGGCTCACAAGCAGGACAGTGGCCATGCTGGGGAGCTGGGGGTCCCCTGGGGTAGCCAGGAGCAGGGGGAGAACAGAGCTGCCATTACCTACAAATGAGTTAATCAAGGAAGAGAAGGGTGGCTGGGGAATGGCAGAGCTCCCGTTAGGCTTGTCTCTTTAATTTATGCTTGGAACAGGTTTCCAGCAGGGAAAAGCAAACCAGACCTGGAACACTGGGGGAAGGGGAGTTAAAACACCAGGAGTTGCTGTGATCTCCCTGCCTCCCCTTCCTGTCTCTCCAGGGACTCCTCTGTGCACCTTTCCTCCACAGAGGAGAGGGAAGAGCCTTATCTGGAAACTGCAGAAGGCAGAAAGGTGCTTAAGGGAGGAGAGAGCTGGAAAACTTCTAAAAAGGAGGAAGAGAAAGGAGGGAAAAGAGGATAATTTGTGGAAACCACAGCCAGGACCTCTGGATCATGAACCTATGTGGTGGGAACACTCATGAGGTGCTCCCACCCATGCCAGACTGTACACCCAGCACCCTTCTGCCAGGTTCAGCAGGTGCAGGGCACAGGGAATGCCAGGGAGGAGAACATCCTGTGGGAGGTACCTACCAAGGAGCTGGTGTAGGTGGGGTCAGACGTGTCGTCCTGCAGGTAGCGCGAGAGGCCGAAGTCGGACACTTTGCACACCAGGTTGCTGTTGACCAGGATGTTCCTGGCAGCCAGATCTCGATGCACATAATTCATCTCTGCCAGGTACTTCATCCCAGCAGCAATCCCTCTGAGCATTCCCACCAGCTGGATCACTGTGAACTGCCCATCGTTTTGCTGCAACCAGAAAGAGCAGGCACTGGGTGAACATGCAGACCCCACAGTGGCACCAGGGCCACTCACCACGACCTCAGGAGGATGCTGCACCTCCCCAGAGGACTCCAGCTGCCCTGCCTGCTTAAAGCAGAGGTAACCACCCCAAAGCACACATTTTCGAGATGTATGGCACACTCCAGCCAGCTCCCAAGTTAAGCAAACAGGCTGGGATGTACAAACAGCACACCAACATCCCATTCCCAAATCCCACGGCCCACGTGGCCCCGCCTCGCCTCACCCGCAGGAAGGAGTCCAAGGCTCCGTTCTCCATGAACTCTGTGATGATCATGACCGGGCGGCTTTTGGTGACCACCCCTTCGAGGCGGATGATGTTGGGGTGGTCGAACTGCCCCATGATGCTGGCCTCGCTCAGGAAATCCCGGCGCTGCTTCTCCGAGTAGCCGGCCTTGAGCGTCTTGATGGCCACGTAGATCTCCCGCTTGCCTGGCAACTTCAGGCGCCCTTTATACACCTCTCCAAACTCCCCTGCGAGCACGAGATGGAATCATTTCAGTTGGAAAAGACCTCCAAGATCACTGAGTCCAACCTTTGATCAATCCACGCCAGAGCTACCACCTCCTCCTCCTCCTCCTCCACACTAAACATTGCAAAGAGCAAGGGGGCCTTGCCCAGCCCACTTGTCCTCTTTCAAAGGGCCAATGTCTGCTGCTGGGGACATGTTTAGGTTTGCAACCTTCTCCAAGGTGACAGACACAGGCAGAGGCTGCAGCCGCCTGTGCAAACCCCCACAAGGAGATTTGCAGGGAAAGTGCATCAACATTTAAGAACTACCTCAAATACCAAGTGTCAGCATTGACAATCTCAGCTGCCTTTCTGCACATCACTTATCTTGGGGTGGGAAATAATTGGGCTGTTTACATTGCTGCTCTCTGATTTAAAATACAGAGAAAGCAGGACAGCTTTCACTTCACCAAAGCCAGATTTGCCTGTGGAGGGATTACATTTAAGCCACTTTTGCAGCCACTTTGCCTTGATGAGCAGTGATACATCACTGAACCTGATCCTAACCAAACTGACTCATTGCTTCCTCACAGCTTCCCCTCCCCGGCTTCTCACTTTCTCCTCTATGAGTATGACACAGTTATTTAAAAATGGCAATAGAACAGCACAGATCACACACACACACATGCACATGTGTGTATCTACACACACGTATGGGAATATGGCACAGACTACAGTGAGATCGGGCCTTTCTTGTTATCTCATGGAAAAGCCACATGGGAAATCCCAAGAGGCCCCGTGGTCAGCCAGTGAATACATTCCTGGAGCCTTTCCCACCTCAGAGGAACTTTGAGAGCATAAAACAACCTCGTGTCCACCCTAGCCCCTCACAAACCCAGGAAAGCTTGATGTTTCAAGGCTTCATTGAGGGCTTCCAGGTGAAGGACCATGTGTGTTCCCCCACAGAGCTGCTCCAGGTGGGTGTCCGGCCACACAAGAGCAGCAGAGAGGGCAGAGAAGGATGGGCAGCAGGAGACAGAGAGACCCACCTGCCCCAATGACTTCTTCAATCTTCACAAAGGACACATCGATCTCCTTGGCGAACTCTCGGACGGCTTCGTTGGGGTCCTCGTAGGTGAAGGGGTCGATGTAGATCTTCATCCCCGGAGACCCTTGTTGCAGGGACAACAGGGACAACAGCAGAAGGGAGACAATTACAGAAACAGAGTTAATAGAGTTGTTTGGGTTGGAAGGAGCTCAAAGTACCCCCATGAGCAGGGACACCTTCCACTAAACCAGTTTGCTTCAAGCCCCACCCAACCTGGCCTTGAACAATGCCAGGGATGGGGCATCCCCACAGTCTCTGGGCAGCCTGGAAAACCAAGAGCAGTTGTACCATGGCCAAGGACTGGAGACCCTTCTGTCCTCACACTCTCCACTAAGTGGCTGCTATCACTGTGCTCACCTTCACAGACCCTTCTCATCCTCTTTGGGCCACCAATTCACCCAGATCTCCCCTGAACCTCCTCCTCTCCCTCTCTGCCCTCCTCTCCTCCACCATTCTCCTTCCTCTTCCTCCTCCCCGGCGACGGGAGCAGTTACAGAGCTGAACTACAGCGCACCGGCTTTACGGTGAAGGCTTTATGAGGCTCCACGCCTTAGTGAAGAAATATTTATTTACCCAAAAAGGCCTCTGATGGCTTTGTGGCGGCTACTAAATTGACAGAGTGCAGCAATTATAACCAACAAGCTGGATGGATCCGTGAAATACGGCTTGGCTGGACGCCGGGACACGCGGGAGGTCCCTCACCTGGGGCAACGCGTGGTAGCAGGATCTGGCCACGCTGCAGGGACACACACAAAGTGGGCTCTTGCCCCTTTCCAAGGGGGAAAAAGCAAAACCAGCTCCCCAGATTTCCCAAATGGGGTTGCAGATATCGAGTTTGGATGCCGGGGGCTTGCGGAGCTGCCAAGGGGCATGGTGGCGGGGCACGGTGAGGTCATAGGGCTCAGCGGGACACCGGTGTTGTACCACCACCCAAAAGGGACCTACAACGGGCTGTGGTGTCCCCCTGGGCGGGGGTCAGCTTCCTGTGCCATTTCTCACACAAAAAGAGGACCATGGATGGCACAGGAGCCCCTCAAGGTCATCTCTGGTGGAGACCAGGAGGGACATCACTGCCTGGTCCCCTCCCTAAGGCACCTCGCCCTTACAGGGACTAACAGCACTCAATTACACTGCTCAGGACCTTTTCAAGGCCATGATTCCATCACACTGGTGCTTCCCAGAGCCCTTCCAGAGCTGGCATACAGATGGATGCATGGACCACAGCATCACCTCTGCACCAGGAATCTAAATCAGCTCCCAGCTGTGAAACAATTCAGGAGAAGGCATGAAAGCCTCTCAGTGGGCACTGCTGGTGCCAAACAGCCACCAAGGGAGAGCTGCTTGTGGGGCATCGAGGACTCAGGAGGGACCAGGCAGGAGCATCCTCACCCCCAAAAGGGGCCTTTGGGGCAAAAGTTCTGCACCTCAGAGGCAGGGAAGGCTGCAATGAAGCCATCTGTGCATCTCCCAGTTCATAAATCCCTTTATGGCTCTGTCTCATACACTTTAACTGCCCCATAAATTCTTTTACAAGAGCAGCTGATGCTCCATCCAGGATTACAAAGGGATTTACAGGATCGTAATGGAGACTGGCTCACTGATCAAAATATTGAAAAAATAGAGGAGAAAACAATGCCCAAGTTTCCTGTCCGCTGTCAACACAGGCTGGTTTTCAAACACCCTCTGACATGCCCCAGGCTCTGTCCACAGGCTCAGTAATCAGCAGGATGAGCTCCCCCCTCATCCTCATCCCATCCAAATGAGGGATTGGCCACCCAAACCCATTCCTCATCTCTGATGACCTCAGCCCCCGGCTCACCATTGCCACACCAGCAAAAGCTGGGTGAAATTCTGGGTACCAGAGCACACCACCAAAGAAAGGCACCTGTGGTGAGCCTGCCTGCAAAGAGCTTTGTGCTCTTAAAATCATCCCAAGAATCCTGAAAGCTGGATTAGGCCATTTTTCACTGCTGCAGACAATGGCAAATTTTTTATCACTCTTCAAAAGTTGAAGCGCTCTGCACCACGACCCTGACCCCAGCGTCCAGTTCCTTCTGGCATCAAGTTTCCTTGGCAATAAATATCATGGGGACAGAGAAAAACCCTTCCTGCTGAATTGCTGCTGCTCCAACAGGGCGTTTTCCCAATTTCCCCAATCTCAAAGCTCCCAGCAAAGCAGTGGAAGGGATAAACCCTGAAAAATTACACCCCGAGAGACCCTGTCTCACCCCAAAACCCACTCAGAGCACTCTGCCAGCAGCAGGTGATCCTGGGGTCCTGCCAGAGGGATGGCAGAGCTGCTCTGGGAGGCTGTAATTGCCATGCCACTGAGCACACGGTGATTTGTTCCAGAGGATGCTCTCATTACTCCAGCAGTTGCTCACCACAAATTTCCCACCTGTTTTGCTCCAGCCTCTGCACTGACGGAGCACCCAGGGGCTCGCTAACCTTGGCAGAGTATCACTGGCACCCTGGATTTCTGACACCAGTCCTCACAGCCCCCAGATTTAGAAACCCAGGACAGGCACATGCTTCATTGCTTCCCTACCTAGGCTGAGCATCCTGGATTTCGGGTGCTTGGGGCCAGCTAGGGATGCGCATGGGGTTGGGGGAATGCTTCAAAACAGGGGGAAAACGTGAAAAATCAGTCTGCCTGCAGCCTGACATGAGTTTATCCATCAGGCATCAAATAAATCTTGCCCTGCCCCCCCACAGTGCAGAAACGTGGAGAAAAGAGGGAGGAAAAGCACAGCTCCATTGCATTTCGGGATCACCCAGTGATGTTTGGAAAACAGTTTATTGTTTGCCAGGAGGTTCAGGGCCCCCCACAGCGCTGCCACCACGTTGGGAGGGTTCAGTGTGATGCCAAGAAGGTCTAAAGAGATCCAGTGTGCTTTGCTGGCTTGGCTGGGCTCTCCTGCTTGTCTCCAATCCCTCTCCAGACCTCCTGATTTTCTCTGCCAGGCCGACTGCTCCATGCCCATTCCTCCCCTCTGCTCACCCATACTGCTCCCTGCCTTTCCCACCCATCCTTCCTCCACCCCTGCATCCCACACCTCTTTCCCCCAAGCAGGCACCCAGGACCCAGAGATGGTTCTTCCCACAAGGTAGCAAATTGTACCTGGGAAGCATCTCTAGGAGAGCGTAAATGGGATTTATTTATGGGAAAATCCTGCCCCCCAAAGCTGCTGTTTTGCTGCTTTATTCTCATTTGCAGTGCTGGCTGCTGGAGGGGCACCAGAGCAGCCATTCCACACAAATACACCTGGAATTAATTCTGGTGCACAGCTCCACTGGCCGCAGAGGTCTCCTAGGAAAAGTTCAGGCTCTCCTAATTGTTTGCCAAGGGGATCAGCAGCCCGAAGCCAGTTAAATGTTCCCAGTCACTGCCTGCACATCCTTCCCCGAGCAGGGGACAGGGCAAGCATCAGCCACGCAGCCAGGACAGCAGCAGTGCCAGCCACCAGCACCCACACCCCAGCTGTGCTCCCAAAACCCAGAATCCCCCCAACAGCCCAGCCCCAGTCCAGGCCGAGGCAGAGCCTGTGGCAGGAGATCAGGCGCACATCCTCCCTCTGATCACCACCTCTTCTCCTTCCTTTCCTCCTCTGGGAGTCTTCACAGCATCCTCTCCCCATCCCTTGCCCCCTACATCCTCCCTGCCCCTGACATCCCCCCAAATCCATCGCCATCCCCGAAATCCCTCCTGGTACTCTTCTTTTCCCACCCACAGTGCTGCACCTGCCCTCCCCCACACCCTGTCAGACACGTGTGGACATCTCCCCTCCCACCCTATGGTCCTGCCCATCTGCCACGGGGGTTCCCCCACCCCACAGCCCCCTTGGAAGGGGATGAGTGGGGCACATGCCGGGTGCAGGCTGGGGAGCGTCTGCCCCGTCTGCTTTTCCCGCGTGTGCTGCTCACCTCTGCCGGTGCTGTAGTGCTGCAGTTTATCGCTGTACACCGCCTCCTTGCTGTAGGCACGCTTCCTGCCAGAACAGGGGACAGAACAGCCAGGTTCAGGGATCAGCAGCTGCTGGGGGCCCCAAGCCGCTCCCCTGCCAGCAACACTCCATCAGCAGCGGCATCGTGCTGCTCCCTCTGGCAGCACGGGTCCCCCATCCCGCCTCTCCGACCCCTAATCTGCATCTTACCACCTCCACCTCCCGGGGACACTGATCCCACAGGGACCCACCTGCTGCAGACGATGGAAATGGCCACCAGGGAGACAATGAAGACCACCCCGGCCGCTGCAGACCCCGCAATCAAAGGCAGCTGCTCTCTCAGCTCTGACTTGTAATCGTCTGCGAGAGAAGAGGGACGGGGTCAATCCTCCCTGGCACGTTCAGGGAGCGAGAGCAGCTTGTGGGAAGGGATCCCCTCCCATTCCATGGGTGCTGCTCCCAAGGTGGTGGGACAAGGGGGATGCAGGCAGGGGGCTCAGCTGAGGCAGGCGATGAGCCCATGCCATATTGCACTGGGTAGGACTGCCATGCTCGGCTCACACATCTTTGGCTTAAAGACAGGGGAGAGAAGATCCTGGAAATAATGGCAGACCAATGTGCACGGACCCAATTTCCCAAAGAGATGAGGTTCACAAGGGGGTTTTGCCCATGGCTCTGGCATTTCCCTTTCCTCAATAAATTCATTTATTGAGCAACCTGATCTACCGGAAGGTGTCTCAGCACATGGCAGGCGGTTGGAAGGAAATGAGATTTGGGGTCCCTTCCAACCCAAACCTTTTTGAGACTCTGTGATTTCAACCTGTTGGCCACTTCGACCAATTTTAACATGGGGTCTCACAGACACAGAATTCCCACAAGTTGTAGGAAAGGAAGAAAACACCACTAATAACCAAGCCAGCCAGAGAATGCTGTGCCAAGGCTTCACCCAGACCAGACATCAGAGAGTCCCCTGCACAATGGTGAGCTTTGGGAGTGAGGCTCAGGAGAACCCGGGAACCCTGGCTGCAGGTCTGCTTATAGGTTTTAATATCTCAATGTGAGACAAGTCCTTTCACAGAGCCACGGCACCCACAGCATCCCTTCCCCACTAAGCATCCCTCCAACCCCCTGCATCCCTCGGAACCTCCTCTGTCCCCTCAGCCACCCCCTGCATCCTTCAGCAGCAGCAGGCTGGGAAGAAAGCCAAGGTGGCACTGGGAGGACTGGATATGCCTGGGGGAAGCCCAAAAAAATTACTGGCACCCTCCATGTGTCCCCCCCATTTTTCCCTGCCCCTTCAGTGGTGTAGGTACTCTCAACAGGCAGTATCCAGCAGATCCCACACTCCTGGGGCTTCTGTAGCATTCCAGAAATACCCCTCCCTCCAGCTGCCCCAGAGAGGTCTGCCAGGCTGTGCCAGCAGCCACATGCAAGGGTTAAAATGAAACTCATCCAAAAGAAAGCATTTAGCACCCTTTTATCTGTATTTTCTACTCTGCAGTTAATTACTGGCAACTAGATTTATCTCCTGCATGCTGCTCAAATCCTGAGAAATTCTCATCTAACAATCAATTATTATTTAATAACCTACACAATCCATTCTTATTAAATTTCAATTAATTGCTTATTTGAGGCAGGATTTTTCTCCTCGCTTCTCTAATCCTGAATATTTGAGGCATTGGAGGGGGGTTTATTACCATTTCCTTCCCTTTGGTCTCCCGGCATGGTTTTCCTCTTCCCACCCCAGCTGGCACTCAACATGAATGCAAGCATGGGGTGACCCATTTTGGGGAAGAAGAAAAGCTTTAGGAAAGAAGAAAAGCTTTAGGAAAGACAGGCAGTGAGGCTGGGAGCCATGGATGCCACCTAAGCAGAGAAGGAGCCACGCCAGCAGCAACAGGGAACGGGCTCTCAGCTGCCCCAGGGCCAGGAGGACCTGCTTCACTCCCCAACTTCTGGATTAGTCCTGAAGCTGGGATTAATGACAAACCCTCCCCTGATTTAGTAGTTTCCAAAGGAAGCCAGTGTTTGTGGGTGCAGGGAAGGGCCAGAAGAAGCCACGAAGGTCATGAGCTGGCCCAACACACCCTTTTGGCATGGGAAACGAGCTTTCACATGGGTCTGACCGCCCCAGCTTTGCCCCAGCGGCTCAGATGGACCCCAAGCATCGCAGGGAAGCAGCCCAGACTCCTTCCTCCAAAGCTCTGCAGCCCTCCTCCCACCCCATCACACCGTGCCAGGGGGTTCCGTGTCCCCACAGCTGAAGGCAGCAGAGCCAGAAATAAACAGCGGGGGAGCTCCCGGAGCTGGGAGCCGGAGAGCGGCTCGCTCCTGCCGCTGGCGGATAACGAGACACCGCCGCAAATCCGCCGGCTCCCGGCACAGAGGCTCGGCAGCCAGGCCCCTTTATCCCCCCTGCCCGGCGCACTCACCGTCGGTGAGGGTCTGGAAGCACATCTTGCCGCTGTACTTGCCGTAGCCGGCCACGGTGCGGGCGCGCACCTGCACCACGTACACCATGCCGGGCCGCAGCCCCTCCAGCCGCGCCGTGTTCGTCTGGCTGCGAGCCATGGACGAGTTGTACTCGTTGTGGTCCTGCGGGCACCCCGAGAGAGTCACGGTCAGTGGGGCGGGGACAGCGGGGGGACAGCGGGACTGCAGCCCGCCTGTCTGTGTTGAGGGGTTCGGCTGCTGGGGGGGGGGGAAAGGAGAGGCTCTGGTTCTGCTTCAGGAGAGTCTCTGACACAGAGGATCCCACAGGAAAGGCTGGGAGAATTGGGATTGTTCAGCCTGGAGAAGGGCTGGGGTGATCTAATTGTGGCCTTCCAGTAGTTGAAGGGAGCTACAAGAAAGATAGGGATGGACTATTTATAAGGGCCTGGAGGGACAGGACACAGGGAATGGCTTCCCACTGACAGAAAGTACGTTTAGATGGGATATTGGGAAGAAATTCTTCCCTGGGAGGGTGGGGAGGCCCTGGCACAGGGTGCCTAGAGAAGCTGTGGCTGCCCCTGGATCCCTGGAAATGTTCCAGGCCAGGTTGGACAGGGCTTGGAGCAGCCTGGGATAGTGGAAGGGGTCCCTGCCCATGGCAGGGGGTGGAACAAGATGAGCTTTAAGGTCCCCAGGCCATTCCATGATTTTATGAAACAGGACCCACAAGGCACCTCCCAGGTGCCTCCCAGGTGGCCCCCTGGTCCCACCAGAGCAGGGAGCATGGGGTAGCAGAGGGAAACAACAAGATCATCCAGAGCAAAAATAATTTATGAACAACAAATTCCTCATCTTCAAATGATTGATGTCCTTGTGCATTTCAAAAACATCCCACAGTTACGGAAACCTCGTGTCCCTGCCCACAGCACGGGGGTTGGAACTGGATGATCTTTAACCAAAGATCCAACCTAAACCATTCTGTGATTCCACAAAACACTATAATGTGCCCTGTGAGACCCTGCTCAAGCAGGTTCAAGGGCAACTCTCTGCCGAGATCCCCAGCCCCTGCAGCCCTGCTCTGCTGGCACAGGTCCTTGGCCTAGACCTTGGTGGAAACCTCATGCGTCTCCGCTCTCATTTGTTACCACGTTCCCCAGTGCTCTGCTGGTGAGAGGCCGCTGGTGAGATCATCTAATTATTCACACTTAGAGGAATTCATTAGAGCTGGCGAGACACAGGAGGGATGGAACAGCTTGGGCCGGGCACGGTTCATCGCAGGGGTTGGGAGCGTGTCCCCTGCAGGGCAGGACAGCTGCCAGGGACAGGAGCAGTGAGAGGCAGTGACCCGGGGCAGGGACAACCCCCATAACCTTCCCTGATCCTCTCCAGCTCCCTCCCCTCCTCCTTATGCCATCCCCATGATTCAGGTCCTAGCAAATACCAGCGCCAAGGCAGCCACGGGCACTGATGTGCTGGACAAATGCTGCCACGGGGAAGGAATGGCTCAGGTTGGACAGGGCTCTGAGCAACCTGATCCACTGAGAGGTGTCCCACGGCAGGGGGGTGGAACTAGATGAGCCTTAAGGTCCTTTCCAACTCAAGCTGCTCTGTGATTCTCATTCTGTGATTTAGCAGCTGCAGTCACAACTCACTCCCACCTTCTGGAGGCAGCTCGGGTGACCTGGTGCCTGTCCCACCTGGCCATTCCCAGCAGAGCCTGTCTCAGAGCCTATTGATGTTCCCCGTGCCCCCGTGCCCCAGCCCAGCCCCCATGACAGGGCTCCCCTGGGCTCACCGGGGCCGGCCTGGAGCCCACGGTGCTGCCGACATCGGGCGTGCAGATGCGGCTCAGCTTCTCATAGTAGCGGATCTCGTAGTCCAGGATGATCCCGTTGGGCTGCTCGGGCTGGGGCCAGGACAGCGTGATGCTCCTCATCGTGGCACTCACCTGGTGCATGATGGGCACGGTGGAGGGGGCTGCCGAGGAAGCGGGGAGTGAGGGAAAATTAATGGAGAGGGGTGGGAAAACTGGCCCTGAGAAGGGGGAAAATCCCCACGGCATCCTGAATCTCCCGTGCCTGTGGCTGGCTTCCCCATGGGACCAGCTTGCTCGTTAGCAGTGGGAAGACCGGCGTCTCAGCAGCTCTACATGGAAGCAGAGCAGCGAGGCAGTGAGGGAATTCTGCTGTTTAATCCAACTACTCCCTTTAATTAGGGTCTTGGAAATCCTTGGCGTGGCTTCTCCCTGGGACTGCTTGCTCCAAGGATATCTCCTGTGGTGGGAGAGACACAGCAAAGCTCTCCCCAGTGGGGTAGACCAAGGTTTGGTGACAGGCTCCAGCTCCGTGTGACATCTTTTGCTGTAACAGCCTCTCTGGGGAGCCAGCACTCAGCACCCAGGGAGCTGTGCCACAACTGCCACCCCAGGTGCTCTCAGGAATGGGCTGTGGGAGCAAAAATTTGCCCACTCTGAGGACAATGACAGCAAATCAGGGCAGGGACACGCCAGCCCAGCTTTGGCTCCAGAGAAGCTGCTGGGACTGCTCTTAGGGGCTCTCAGGGGATGCTCATCCTCAGCACCCAAATCTGCTTCTCCCAGGAGAACAGCAACACTGTCCTTCCACCATCAGGGACACTGAGCCACTAAACCAGTCAGGAGACCCTTTTCCAAATGCTTTGTGCCCTCCAAGCTGTACTTACAAGGGGCAGAGCCAGCCAACACAGCCCTAATCCTGCACTTACTCCTAGCAAAAGAAAGGTATCCAAGTCTGTCCACACCCAAAAGGACACTGGCATGACCTGTCCACAGAGTCAGCTCCCAATCCAGCCATCTCTGCCCTCCTCCTCCTCCTCACCATGCCCACAGTACAGGCAGTGCTGAGAAGGGAAAATGCCTTCCCTGTGTGAACCCAGGGAATACCTGAACCCGGCACAACCAGCCTGGGGCACGGGATCATGCCATGGAGGGAATCTGGGGGTGGCAGGAGCCCCGTTTCTCGTGGTTCCAGTGGGAGATGTGGATAGTTCAGCATTGCCTTTGTTTACCCAGAATACTTAATCCTATTTTTTTTTTTTTTTTAATCTCTCCACATCTGCTCCAGGAAGATGATCGTGGGCTGAAATTAAGCACTCAGCTTGACTGCTGCTTTATTAATTCCCATTAGCTTGGATGGGGCTGGGAAAATGGTTGGAAAACCCCACTGCAAAGCCAAAGAGATTTTAGAGGGAGAGCACCAATGCCCTGGATATCCCTGGTGCATTTCCATCAGGTTACTCCACAGCCCAGCATTTCCATGTTTGTAATCAGCCTTTGCAAGACAAGCAGGGACCCCTGGGGTACAGACAGACAGATGAGGGTGACCTGGCTGTTCCCAGCTCCCCGTGGTGGGAGAAGAGCTAAGAAACACCCCAAAAATCCACCCCAGGAAAAAAAAGGCCTGGAAACAAGAGGCAGGTTTGGCTGCACATGGTTCAGCAGACAGTGATGCCAGCCAGGCACAAGTGTAGATTTGTATTCCCTGGAGCCAGGAGACTGAAATGTTTACACTGGTTTACACTGAAATATTTACACTGAAATATTTACACCAGGTTTCTCCATTGTGCTATCCAGAGGGAGCAGGATGGCAAAGGCTGCCTGGCCTGGCACAAAGCAGGAGTTCCCATCCCCTTTTTAAACCCAGAGCACACGGGTTTCCCTCTGATCCTCAGTGCAGCCCAGGACCAGTTTCCCCCTTGCCATCTGCACACCCACCCCACAAGCATCCCTGTTTGACCCAGAGCTGCTCATTCAGCTCCTGATGCCTGACTGGGGAGAGGAAAGGGAGCAGGGGAGCCTGGAAAAGGAGACAAGAGGAAAATGATGGCAGAGGGATGTGCCAGAGGAGACAGAGCCTGGACTCAGCCCCAGCATGCTGCTCCCTCTGTGCTGTGACACAGTCAGACTGCATTCCAAGGCTGGATTCACCCCATCTCCCTTCTCCCAACTGGGAAAAGGGGCAAAGTGGTGATGCCATTTCACCCCCAAGCAATCTAGAGCGGGATAAAAGCAGGTATCAGATATCCCTCCCACAAGCCAACCCTCACCCTGCCCAGGGCACAGGCAACCATTCCTCTTCCCCCCTCTTCTCCTGGCCTTTCTCCCCACTCAGGGCTGGGGGCACCACAGCCATCACACACCCTCACACCCCGGGAGCCTTTCCTTTGGGACACAGACCTTGACTCCACACGGAGCCTGCAGCAGGCAGGGCGCAGCCAGCCTGCGTGGCGTCACGGCGGGACTCACCGGCCTGGTTGGTGGTGATGTTGACGGAGACGTGCTGCTGTGGGAAGGGGCTCTTGTTGGACACGCCGTTGACGGCCTGGATCTCGAAGGTGTAGGGGGTGTGTGCCCACAGGTTGCTGATGAAGACGCGGGTGTCGGTGAGCCCCAGCTGGCGGGGGACGAAGTCCACGTTGTCGTCGCAGCGGGAGCAGGCGCGCCGGTCCGAGCGGCACTTCTTGCACACGATGTTGTAGGTGACGTCGTCCCGGCCGCCCGTCTCCCGCGGCGGGTGCCACTCCAGGATGATGGACGTCTCGTTGACGATGGAGATGACGTTGCGGGGGCCGGACGGGACACCTGTGGGAAAGGAGAGGCATTGAGACAGCTCCCTGCCCTCCTCTGGAGGCTAAGGACACCCCAGGGATCGGCACTATCCATCACCTCCTCCCTCAGGGAGGGATTTGGTGTCCACAGCTTCGCTTAATTCAGGGTCAGACTTTCCAAACTGGCAACACCAACCACCTGCACTGCAAACAAGCTTCCCAGATGGAGATGAGGACTCCCATGCCACAAAACCACTGAAGTCTCCAAAAAAACCTCCATGTGGAACGCACACAGATCCAGCCATGAAGATGGACCCATTTCAATCCCATCGGGAGATGCTGAGATAACTGAAGTGCTCACGTGGAGAAGCACCTCGAGCAGATTATCCCAGCAAGAGAAAAGTCACTTAGCCAGCACCATGGAGAACCAGAGGAGTAGCAGGAGAAGAGAGAGTCAAAAATGGAAAGTGGTTATTAAGGGTTGGAAGGTTATCAAGTTGGAAACCTGGGAGTTTCCCAGCATGGAGGAGAGCCGGCACCACTCCACGGTTTGCAAGCAGCTCCCATGTTGGACAAGAGACGAAAACTGCATTGATCAAACCAGCCAGGAGCCATGGCAAATGCTTCGGAGGATGGGAATTGAGCGCGGCTCCGATTGCAAGCGCTGCTGGATTGGGGCTGCAGTCTGTTCAGGAGGAACCCAGGAGAGCATCACTGAGGCACAAACACACGTCTGCACTGATCTGGGGAAGGATCTGGGGTCAGCCAGGACGGCTCCGCAGCCAAAACCACAAAATTCAACTGCTGGGTTATATTAAATAAGGAAAGCAAGGAATTCCTGATGCTGGCTGGGCTGGGGGCTGCACTTCCAAGAAAGAAAAAGGACTTTGCCATGATACAGGGAGCAATAAAAATGATGGAGGACTTGACCTGCAAGGAAGGGTTAAGAGAGAGAAGCACGCTCTGTCTTGGGGAAACCTATCCCAGGGGAGCCCTCCACGTGTGTGTGTGTGTGTGTGTGTGTGTGTGTGCCAGGGAACATCGTTAGGGCTGTGGATAAATCAGCCCTGTTAGTGGCCGGGGATGGGCTGGACAGGGACAGATTCATCAGCACCATGGTGACGTGCCTGGTGGGATGGAGAGGTCATTCTGCATGGAGACACTCTGGGAGCCTCCCTGAGCTGCTGCCGTGGATAATGCGGATGAAAGATTTTGTTCAAATGCCCGGAGAAATGACAGCCTTAAAAAAATAAAGATAATAGAATTCCATTGCCTTTAACCCTTTTCCTCTTTAGGAGTAGAAGTGTCTGTTGTGGAGCAGTCACCAGTGCAGCATCCTCACTGGAAAGGGCTGTCCTGGACCTGAGGCACCGCAGCACTGCCAGGCTCCCCCGCGGTGGAGGTGTCAAAGAGAGTTACAGGAGGGTTGTAGGGCCCACAGCAGGGGCAGGAGCAGGGAGAAGGACCTTGATTCCCCAGGGGAACAAGACTGCAGGACTCACAAAGGCTCAACGGGATCAATATTAGTGAGTTACTCTCAAAAATCTGCAACCTGTCTGGATTAAGGAGCTTTAATCCAAATCCTCCCTCCATACCTCAAGCAGATAATATCTTTTCAAGAAAAAGGAAAAAAACCCTGTATTTCTTCCCTGTCCCAGTGGCAAACTGCTGCCTTCCCAAATTCCTCCCACTTTAATTGCAGCCCCTTCCCTCCTCTGCAGGGGCCCAGGAACTGCAGGGATCACCCTTGGAAGGGTTCCAGTCCAGGGCACTGCCTGCAGCTCCACAATGTTATGTACTCCTCTGGCACAGAGAACCTTTGTGGGTGAACAGCTGGCACCTCAAATTGGAGCACTGCAAAAGCAAGCACTGACAAGAAGAAATAAAAATCAGCAAAGAGACTTTTTTCCCAGTATTCCTGTAGCTCAGCACTGCTGTAAATCAGTTATGTAACAACACATAATAAAAATCTGTAGATTATCTGTAGTTTTGCAACCTGTCTGAGAGCTCAGGTGATCCAGCAAAACACACAAATCCTTTCCTTGTTTCCAATGTGTGCTTTGGGCACTTCCCAGCATGCAGGGTCCAGAGCATCCACGTGCTAATGCTCCATGATGGGCTGCTTCAAGGGCCTGGAGTGTATCTGGAGGGGAGTTGAGGCCTGAGTTCCCAGCAGGCTGAAGAGCACAGCAGCTCTTTCCTGTCTCCTGGGCTCTTTTCCCACCAAAAGCCAGGCTTGAGGACACTGCTGCTGATGCCATGAAGATTTTTGCCTTTTCTTTTATACCCCTGTTATACCTTTTTACAACTTCTGTACTCTCAGTGCTTTTTCCCTCCATTCTTGGACTTGTTTGTCAAGCTGAGAGACTCAACATTTCAGAAGCTTCGTAGCCAGGGATCAGTGTGCCCCAGAGCCCAAGGTCCTCTCCAGAACACATTCTGTAAACCAAGATAGAACCATCCAGGGGAAGGTTCCTTGGGGAGGGGGACTCGCTTGAGCCTCTCCTTGGGGAATCTTTGATAGATCTGCTAATTAGTAACACCTATAATGTTATACCCGATCTTTTGGGGTGGGCATTTGGCGGGGTGCATTTCAGTGCGTATGACCTGGATGTGTGCACCTAAGGATCCTTAAAATAAATACCAAGGTAAAATCCCTTTTCCCCTTCTAACCGTGTTTGACTCTTGATTTTAAGACCAGGAAAAGGCATCACTGCCATGGCAGGCAGCTCGGGCAGGCAGCCGAGCAGCGACGTATCGCTGAATACCAATGCTTAATGCAGCCTTCCCCCTATTAAAAAATACTCCATCTGCAAGACTATGAACAAGACAGCCAGAGCAGATAACTTTAAATCCTAATCTATCCTGGGGACTATCTCCCTGCCATCACCGCCGCTGCCGGGCTGATGGATAAATTCCAGAGGCTGCCAGCAAGGTGGGATGCGGGGCCACCCCACCCCTCCGCCTTGCCCACCCAGCTGCGCTCTCGCTCCCATCCACCGTGGGACGGGGGGAGAAAATAAAACAAACTCTGCATGGATTGAGACTTTATCCCCACTGCTGCCCCAGGGGCGAGGGCAGCGAGGCCCTGCAGCCGCCCAGCCCTGACCCCGTACTCACTGGTGCAGGCGGCGGCCGGCGGGTCGAAGTCCGCCCGGTAGTAGCCATTGCGGCAGGCGCAGACCGGCGAGGCCTCGGCGGTGGAGCGGCTGTTGGGGGGGCACGGCACGCACAGCCCCGCGCCCTGGCTGGCCTTGAACGTCCCCACGGGGCAGGCTGCAAGAGAGAGCAGAGCAGGTGGGTTCTGAGCCATTCTGGGATGCAGGGAAAGCAGGTCCTGTCATTGGAATGGGGCAGGAAGGAGGAGAGGAGAGGAGAGGAGAGGAGAGGAGAGGAGAGGAGAGGAGAGGGAGAGGGAGAGGGAGAGGGAGAGGGAGAGGGAGAGGGAGAGGGAGAGGGAGAGGGAGAGGGAGAGGGAGAGGGAAAAGGAAAAGGAAAAGGAAAAGGGAAAGGGAAAGGGAAAGGGAAAGGGAAAGGAAAAGGAAAAGGAAAAGGAAAAGGAAAAGGAAAAGGAAAAGGAAAAGGAAAAGAACAGGGTGAGGAGAAGGTGAGGAGAAGGAAAAGAACAGGGTGAGGAGGAGAAAAAGAACAGGGTTAGGAGAAGGAAAAGAACAGGGTGAGGAGAAGGTGAGGAGAAGAAAAAGAACAGGGTGAGGAGAAGGAAAAGAAGAGGGTGAGGGAGAGGAGACACAGAAAAGCTTCACACTTGTATTAGTGCTAAATGGGGTAGTACCTTCTCATGAATCTAGGATGGCCAGAATTTTCCACATTGGCCATGGATTACTCCTGAAGCCACTAGACAAACACTGCAACCACACAGCAACGATCTTTAGTCAGGCAGAGCAAGGGGGCTGCAGCAGCTGCTTCACTCCCTACTGCTCGTACCCAGGCAGGGGGATGGCAGGGGGCTGTGGGACCCCCATCCCCAGCAGCACCCATGGGGACATGGACAAGCAGGGGCAGGACAGTGTTCCTCTTCTGCAGATCTGAACGGTGCCTGTCCACCACCCCAACAGCCTGGCTCAGGTTCCACAGCTCTTTTTCCATGCAAAATTTAAATATTTAATTAAAAAGTCGGTGTGATGCCCATGAGAGTGTGCTATGGGTCCATCCCGTTAATCCCCCGCAGCCTGCGGCTGGAGCTGCCCAGACTCCAAGTTCACTCAAGCAGGAAATGGCAACTAATCCATAACAGAGGAGATGCTCCAGTTACAGTGAGGGTTTAATCAGCCACAGGGGAGGTTTCATTAATCAACCATCTCGCTGCTCTGCGGAGAGAGGGCGAGGATGGAGTGACAGGGATGGGTCCCTCATCTCCGCCCCACCCCACCCATCCTCACCAATGGGCACTGATGAATGGATGCTCATCCATCCCTGACATCCAACAAAATCCGACGGAACCAAAGGCTGCAGAAGGGAATATCTGTATTTTGGCACACGTACCCGAGGGATCAGACCTCCATGCAGCCCAGGAGAGACTGTTCCTGGCCTCACACCAGGGTGGTCCCAGCCCGATTTGGCTCCCAGCTCTGGCCCTGGGATGCCATCCCCCCCAAGGCACAGCTCTGCAGAGAATCACGCGACGTGTCTCATAAACACAGCGATGATTGAGATAATGGAAAGTGCCTCTTAGCCCCTGTCTGCTGCATCAGGATATGAGGCATCTCCTAGCAGCCATGAAGAGGAAATTAATAGGAGCAAGCAGGAGTAACCACTTTGATGCAATTTCCTTGGGAGATAGTGGACCATCTAATCTTTATTGGAGCCCTTTAACCTGTCATTCAAAACTCATGAAGGCCTCCTGCTCACACAGCCTTTCCAGATATTAATAGATGATAGAAAAGAATAAATCAAAACAATATTTTACAATTTTATTATTCAGGAGCTCTTTTGCCGCCCCACAGCCTGAGGCACACAGCTGGCTGCAATGAACTGTCTCTTTGCAATGGCCCTGCCAGCTGGGTGAGGACGTGGCATTCCAGAGGAACCAGCCACCATCTCCCACTGCCCTTCCTCTTCCCCACCACAGGAGGACTGCCAAGTCCTCCACATCCCACCACAGCCATCCCATGCATGTGGCATCTTAAGGAAGCCCATAACCCACCACCTCATGGGGTGGGCAGTGAGACACACGGGGTCACCACGCAGTCCACAGCATTTGAGGGGGACCTTCAGGACGCAGACCCTTCCCCCCCACACACATACACAGCCCTATTCCCAAACCAGCACAAGGAGGCACAGAGCTACACAGACACACGAGGCAGGAACCAACAACACCACAACTGGACACCAAGGCTTCGAGTGTATCTCCAGCTCCTCACCTCTCCCTTCCCACCATCGCCTCCCCATCATGTCCCAGCAGCCTCGTGCTCCCACTGGCAGGGTGAGCATCCATGAGATGTGCAAAAAAACCTGTGGGCTCTGGAGCTGGAGGATGTGTCAGAACACACCTGAAATGTGCCAGGCTCTTTGGAGGGGCAGGAAGGGAACCAGGGAACAGTGGTACCAGGGAACAGCCACCTGTGTTTTAAGGGAAGAGGATGGAAGGAGGACGATGAGAGGATTGCAGTGCAATGAACACGCCTCAGTTTTAAGCTTGAGGGCATGTCGGTGGGTTGGTTGAAGAGGTTTGTTAATGTTTAATTACAATTAATCCAAGTGATGCTTTGTCAAAACACCTGAACATGGCACCCTGCAACCCAGTGTCCGCAGGTTTCCGTTATCACTTTGCTTTTCCACAAATTCCTATAATCTGCAGGCACGTGGCTCTTAATTGCTATTATTACCAATTAGCTTTTCTCTCCTGTAATTACACTGTGCTCGCCTAAAGCCTCCCACAGTTTCGGGGAGGTGGATGCTTTCTCCTCTCTCCCAAAGCTGCCGTGGGTGCAGCACTCCCCTCTGGCTGCTGCCTGTGCGTCCCCTCTTTCTGGGGGAGCTGAACCATGAGCCTCATACCGAAAGCACAGCACAAACCCCCAGGGCCCTGCAGTGCCACGGTGGGATCCATAATCCTTCACACGGCAAACCCACAGTCCGAGGGCAAGGCTCAGATGGAGGGAGCAATAAGTCACCCCACTAATGGCCAGTGCAACATTTGCCCTAATTTAAGGGCTGCTCCAAGAGCTTCCCAGAGCTGGCAAGGCCTGCATCCATGATAGTGTGTCAGACAAGTGCAGGATGAGGCTCTGCCTCAGCTTTCCCTGTGGGAAGGGGCTCTTTCTGCCAGTGCCCAGGCTGCAGCACAACCTTCAGCCCGGAGGAGAATTAATTGATTGTTGATTATGGGGGCTGAATAAGATTAATGATGTGCTTAACTATCCACTTCCTCACATTTAGGCACCAGGGGCGTGTTTGTAAATGCTGGGGCACAGAACTCCTCCGTGCTGCTCGGCAGGGAGGATGCTCAGCACTTAACCCCCCCACAATCCAAAGCTGCCCACAGATCCATCATCCTGCCTGCACACCGGGAATGCTGCACATCCCAGGTGTGAGTTTGCCAGCAGGACCCCTTTTCCGGGGCTGACATATCTGGGGGGGGGAGGGAACATCACTGAGGGGCTGGTGAAACTCAGGCTTCTTGCAGGGAGACATCATCAGTGGAAGTTTGGGGGAAAAATAGCTACAAGTTGCCCTTGTGTCCGAGGGGTGATTGAAGGATGTGGCCACAGGGCTGGATACTACTGGGGGCTGCCAGCCAGAGCTGATCCTCTCCTACTCACCCCAAAGGCTCAGAGGAAGGATGTGTCACGACTCACGCAAGGCAAACGCCCAGTGAAGGCACCACAAAGCTGTGGCCCCACTGCCACCTCCCTCTGCAGCTCCCAGAACCACAGAATCATGGAATCACAGAACCACAGAAACATGGAATTACATAATCTGAGAATCACAGAACCACGGGATCACATAATCACAGGACCACAGAATCTGAGAATGCCAAAACCACGGAATCACAGAACCACCAAATCTCCTGAGTTGGAAGCAACCCCCAGGGCTCATCAATCCTGCACCCCAACAAGCCCACCCTGCATTGTCCAAAAGCTCCTGGAGCTCTGGCAGCCTCGGGGCCATGCCCATTCCCTGGGGAGCCTGGGCAGTGCCCAGCAGCAGGATGGACTGTGGAAGCACTCGTGGCACACAGCAGCACTGCGAGGGCTTTTTACTGCTTAACACTCTCCTGTACCCTGCATCATTGCATTCCAGGTGCCAGGAGTCCTAGAAAGAGCCAGAGATAAGCAGGATCTCTCGGCTCATCCATCCCTGCTCCTGCCTGAGGCAAGCCACCGTCATAGCCTCTGTGGGAAGGGTGCAAGCATGGGGATATTCAAGCGTGGGGGCATCCAAGTGTTTCATACTCAAACTAAATCCTCTCAGTTAGCACCTGGAACTTGCACTTTTTAATTACTCTCTCAGGGAAGCTTAAGTCAAAAGGGAAAAAAAGAAGAAAGGAAGAAAGGAAGGAGACATTGCCCCTACATTAACTTGCTCTAAAGCTCCCTGGGGAAGCAGAGTGGCATTTTTCCTTCGCAGACTTTAAAATAGGAGCTTCTCCAAGGAATTGAAGATTCAGAGCCTTGACCTGCCCCAACCCTCGCTGGAACCCAGCAAATCAAGCTGGCAGTGCCTCATCCTTCCCGTGCCCCTCTGTCCCTGCTGTGGCACAGCTAACCCCATCTTCCAGGTATCCCCAAATTCACGCCTGTTTTGGATTCCCTTTTGGGTCCAGCGCCTTTCCAGGGCAATCCCAGCGTCTTCAAGCACACCTGTGGCACTCTGGCACAGCAGGTGATGAAAAGCTGCGTTAGAAGCAGCAGTGCTGCATGAGATGATGCCCCCAAGCAAGCTGGAGGTGTGGAGAGCACTGTCAGGTGCAAAGGCACTAAAGAGCCTGGATGATCCAGCCTTGCTCCAAAAAGACATGTGGAAGCACCTAGCAGCACCCTCTGGGAGATGGGCAGCAGGGTTTGAGGACAGCACAGGTCAGGAGAGAAGGAGGAACTGTGGCTCACTGCTTTTGCAGCCTGCTGGAAAAAGATTCAAGGCTCCCCTTTCTGTGAATAATAGTTTATCCTTAAGAAAAAATACTGGCTCCTCAGCCCAACACCTTCTGCACAAGGTTCACAATTTTTTGGTGAAACCCCCCCAAAAAAGAGAGAAGATGCCTGCCAGAAACACCTTGTGCATTTTGTAGACACCATCGACACAGAATCTATCTTTAAATACATTAAAAAATGAAATAAGAAAAAAACCCACCAGTTTTTCAGCCTTCAAACTAGTTAGCTCCAGAGAAGGGTGTTTTAAAATGCTCTCCTTGCCATCCTGCTGTCACCCTGAGCGGTCAAATGCCGGCTAGGACACCCTCCCAGACACTTTCAGCTGAGAGACACCACCCAGGCAAATAAACACCCACACGAAATTGCGTGCTATGGAGAAGTGCCATTGAGAGGATGCTGTGACTACAGGGCCAGGCTTCCCAGGGCTCCCGCTTGCCCTCTGGGGCAGTGCCAGGGGCATTGGTGACACCGTGTTCCCCGGGGACACACACAGACCCCGGGCTGCCAGCCCATCCATGCATTTGGGCTTCAATGCCTTTGATATGATGATGACCCAGGCTGCAGGCTGGGGGGAAAAGCAGCAGAATTGGGCAGGCTGTCACCCACAGGGGGGGGTTGTCATCTCCCACCTTCAAAGGGTGACAAGGGCGCTGCCTTCCCACCCTGCTTTCATCTCCCTCCTCATCCTCCCTGCACACATCCAAGCAGGGAGCAGGCGCATGGTGCCGGAGGTTTAATTGCAGCTCTACATGGTGCTCTCCTGTCATCCCTTCCCTCCTGCCTCTCTCTTGGGGAGGACCTGGCAGGTTGTTTTGTGAGGATTTTGTCCCCATTCCTACTTTTTAATGATCTGATTCCCTTTTATCTTAAGCCAAGTGTTTCTCCAGGAATGCCCCAGCCTGGCACGGCCACGGCGAGCCCAGCAGGCAGCCAGCAGTACCATGGGGTGCTCTGCCACGCTGCCCTCCACCAGGCAGCCACAAATCAATCCGGAGAGCTTTCTGTACCGGGAGCAATGCCAACCCAGGAGGGCTGGGAGGGTACCCAGCACACGCATCCTGCCTTCCTGACCATGCCAAGAAAGGAGACTCAGCCCTAAAACACCCCATCAGCCACCAGATCCCAGCATCCAGTCCTCAGCGTAGGGAGAGGAGCGCAACCCAGATGGAGGAACAGGGAAGTCCAAGCATTCCAGCCCTAAAGTATCCTCCTGCTCCCAAGGAGGGAGCTCAGGTCAGGACCCCAAGCCATGCCAGAAACCACAGCACAAGGGGACAGGACATCCCAGCAGAGCCTTGTCCCCAGATCCTTGTCCCAAAACCTCATTTTGGTGCAAACTACACCGTCTTGTAGCTGAACGCACGAATTTTGGATCACCCAGAGATGCTCCCGCCTCGGGACCATCTGAATTACAAACAGCACCCGCCCCGTTGTGTTCCCTTCTTTCAGCACTGCATAGGCAGAAACTCATGAGATAAACTCATGAGATAAACTCATGAGATAAACATGAGCTTCCCAGCATCCAGGCTGGCATCCTGCAGGCACGGGCTCCGTCCCTCCCGCTGCACAGAGGAATGCGGCCCCAGCTCTGCCTGACGCAGACACTTAATTAAACCAGCCCTCCACCTCGAGAGGAATGGGCTTAGATCCGCCTTGGGACACATGTAAATTAAAGTCAGAGCTGGCCTGCCATGGTTTATTCATGGAGGGAAGTAAAATTCAATGTGGTTTTACCTTTCTCGGGGGATTTTTTCTGCTTTTCTTCTCATGGATGAGAAATGAATCGGAGCAGGGCAGGATTTCAAAGGTGCTTGCAGGTTAGGGAGCTGTCCAAGCCATATTAGAGGCAACAGGATTGGATGCATCCCTGTTCACCTCTCCCAAAAATCCCACCCCTTGCCCCAGGGGAGCAAATCCCTGGCTGATGGAGCAAGGTGCTCACAGACTGAACTGCTCACCAGAGCAAGCCCCGTGTGCTTCACTGGAAGCAAAATGCAGTTGATGTTCACCCAGAAGCAGTTTTCCTCCAGAAAGTCTTGCTTGGAAAAATTAAGTGCCTCTGGATGCAAAGGAGCTTCAACACCAACTGTTTAGGTGACATCATGGCCCTAAACAAGGGGTTTAAGCCTCGAGCAGGGCACAGAAGCAGCTGGTTCAGGCTCCCACGTGCCTGGCTGCTCACTGCCTGCAGCTTCCCGACAGGTCCACGCTTACCCATTTAATCACCACTCTGGGCTTCACTCTCTCTGTTTTTCACGGCTGGGGGGATTCTGAAGGTCTGAAGAGAAAATCTGTCCCAGATGGATGCAAAGAGAAGAGCAGGCACGCCCTGGGCAGACGGTGCCGCGGGGCTGCCAGCTTGCCACAGAGCAGGGAACTCGCTTCAGTCTCCAAAACAGCCAGCGGGGGGAAAAAACCCAACACTTGTCATGGTCATTTTTCCAAATCACTGTTCTCCCACTCAGGTTTTGCTCTGTTTTAGTTTCCACTTGGCTCCAGGCTCACTGCCCAGTCCCATCCCACAGCTCCCTCACCACAGCTCCACCTCCTTGCCATAAACCAGCCACTTCGAGTGATGAAGGGGAATAAATTGATCAAACTGCAGACAATTCATACACATACACAGGGAGGTTCACAGCAGAGCGAGCAGCAGACACGTGGCCATGGCAGTACCAGGCACAGGCTGCTCCTCACCATCCTCACTGCCCCAGCTCATTATTCTGAGTCAACAAATGAAAGGGGGATGAAGTTCTCATCAAGGATTTGGTGCTATTTAACCTCCTGACAGTCTTCTTTAAAAACAGATTTAGCAGCTGCAGCCCAGCACAGGCTCTTCCCTCTACCGGGGCTGCCATCCCTGCAGGCAGGAGCTTCCAGTGCCTAAAGGGCTCCAAGGGCCTGGAGTGACAGGACAAGGGGGAAGGGCTTTACATGGACAGAGGGCAAGGTTAGATTGGATATTGGAAACAAATTCTTGGGTGGTGAGGCCCTGGCACAGGTTTCCCAGAGAAGCTGTGGCTGCCCCACCCCTGGAAGTGTCCAAGGCCAGTGCCTCACCATCTGTTGCCCACAATGAACCTCACAATGAGTTTGGAGTAAAAAACTGGGGGACTGAGATTCAGGCCAGGACACAACCCCCAGAGATGCTTTCTACCCCCACTCCAGGCATCTGGAGGCTCCATGGAGAAATATTTTTTTCCCTCGTGAACTGCAGCAACGTGAAACTCCAGAGTCAATGGACAAAGACTGGAAGAGACAATACTACCATGTGCTCCCTAACCCAGCACATCATGTTCACCCCTCAATGCCTGTGTGAGCTATCGAACCACCTCATCAACAGGGAAATGAACCAGCACGAAAATTCCTGCAGGATCTCTGGGAGAAGCTCTTCCTGCAGGTACAGAGCTGCTGGCAGGGGCTGCAGTTAGAAGCCCCCCGAAAAAGATGCATCTTTCCTTTGCAACCAGGGATTTTGGGAACCACCGATGTCACTCCGTAATTCCAGCCCCTCTTCTGACTGGGAAATTGGGGTGGCATCGCCACTGGGCTCCCCAAAGCACAGTCCCCTCCTGGCTGGGAAGCAAACATCTCCCGTCCCTAACAGGAAGTAATTAAGCCCCTCTTCCTCCTTCTCCAGCTCATGCCATGCAGTGTCCCCTCGATCTAGAGAACATCAAGTGCTCATTAATTACGTCTGAAGTAGTTCCTCGTTAGTGCTGATACCGTGAAGGAAGAGCCACCCCAGGATGGGGCTGGGGAGAGTTTCAGCCACAGGGCCAGGCTGGTGCTGCCGGCACGGGCAGGGCCGTGGGGACACACAGCTTCCCTGTGTCCCTGCCACAGCACTGCGGGACATCGGGGTCACACTGGGGTGCTGAGGTGTCCCACCATGGAGCAGGACACTGCCATCGGGGTGGAGGTGAGCCTTGGGGGGCTGTGGATTGGCTGACTGCCTAAGGACTGTGCCCAGGAATGGATTTGCCATGGGAGGATATCCCAACCAAGGCACATTCCTCATCCACCCCAAGAGTGCCATGCATGGAATTAATTAGAAAAGCAATTAAGAGAGCTTCCCTATGAATATTTATAGCAGAACAAGCCATAATTGCTGTTCCTGGGAGGAAAGGCGCCTTCCTACCCAGCTGCAGAGAGGAGAGAGGACCCACGGCACTGACAAGGGTGACACCTTTGAAAAGCCCTTCCAGCCAAACCATTCCATGCTCCCATGATTCCCACACTGGCTCACCCCTATGCCACAGTGGGGAGGGCAGGCAACCTGCTTTGGACAGGAAAGGACCTCCTGCAAGCAGTGTGAACGCTGGCACTGTCCATGTTGGTGCCATCACCGGGGACAGGACAGATGCCCAGAGCTGCAGGGTGGGAGAACACTCACTGACCCCACCTCTGAGCCCAGACAGCTTCTTCCTGCCTAAATTTCCACCTGTGTCTGTGCTGGTGATAGCAACAAGCAGGCACAAAGGTGTGGTCTCCTCCATCCTCAACATCTGCTACACATAAGTCAAAGCCCCCTGAGACTGCAGGGATTTACTGTACGTAAGCAGCTCTGGAAGCTTTTCTTAGCTGTGAAACATAATTTGCACCTTGGGCTCTCTAAGAATAAGTTGCCTTCAATAATAACAGATGATTAAGAGCTCAGGAGCAGATCCGATGTGGAGCAGGAGATCTGTGATAACCGCAGGTCTCTCCTGTCACCCTCCTCCAGCACTGCCACCCTCGCTTGCCTGGTGTGCTGAAACAGATGCCCATGGCAAACCCGGAGATTTGGGTTTAGCCAGAGAATGACAGTCCCTGGAAACACCCAGACAGCCAGAGAACCTTTCTGCCATGCCCAGAACCATTTCAAATTCCCAGTTTTGCAACAGAGCAAAACCCATAAACATCAAAGTAATCCCTGCTTGTAAGGAGGGTGACCAGGTCCCTCTGCACCACAGAGGGGACACAGTGCACACCAACCCATACCAAAGCTATGGCCAGGGCAGATATGTTGAGCCTGGATGCAATATGTACTATAATAAAGTACAAAATAAAAAATAAAATTCTAAGTCACTATCATGTCTCTCCTCAATGGCAATTTCCTCTCTGGGCTGCAGACCCGGCACAGCTGCTTGAGCCAGGATGGAAATTTAATTTGTAATTCCCCTGTATATCATTTTCCAGGATGCCCCTGCTTTTACAGACTGATGCCTTTTCCTGGTCTTAAAATCAAGAGTCAAACACAGTTAGAAGGGGAAAAGGGATTTTACCTTGGTATTTATTTTAAGGATCCTTAGGTGCACACATCCAGGTTATATGCATTGAAATGCACCCTGCTGAGTATGCCCCAAAAAAGATCTGGTATAACATTATAGGTTTTATTAATTAGCGGATCTATCAAAGATTCCCCAAGGAGAGGCTCAAGTGAGCCCCCCTCCCCAAGGAACCTTCCCCTGGATGGTTCTATCTTGGTTTACAGAATGTGTTCTGGAGAGGACCTTGGGCTCTGGGGCACACTGATCCCTGGCTACGAAGCTTCTAAAATGTTGAGTCTCTCAGCTTGACAAACAAGTCCAAGAATGTAGGGAAAAAGCACTGAGAATGCAGGAGTTGTAAAAAGGTATAACAGGGGTATAAAAGAAAAGGCAAAAAGGCAAGAAAAGGCATCAGACAAGTTTCAGGCAGCAAAGTCCAGAGACCAGGCCTGAAGGCTGGAGCTCTCCACCTCCAGCTTGGCACACAGTGCTGCACCCCAGGCTCCACAACTCTCCCCCAGAAGATCAAGGAGATGGCAGAGCTCTGCCAGAGCATCATCCCAGAGAGGCCCCGAGGAGGGAAGGGATGAGACAAGACAAGGACAGCGTTATCCCAGGAATATCCCTGCTCACAGGGGTGCTGCCAGGAGCCCAGCCACGCTCAGGCAGGATGCAGCCACACTGAGAGCACCAAGGTGACCAGCTCCTACCCCAGCCCACAGCTCTCCTGCCTCAAATCCATTCCATACAAAAATGTGACACAAGCAGGTGAGTCCTGGGCTGAAGGCAAAAACTAAGCTCCCTGCATGCCATTCATGCCATTTTCTTGGCTGCTGCTGGAGCCTAGGGTGGGAGAACAGCAATTCCCCCCTGGGGTGGGTGCAGAAGTCAATCTGGGGTGCCCACGACTCTGGTGTGATGCTCCCACAGCCAAGGCACGGCTGGTTCCTTGGCCGTGAGTGCTGCACTGGCTGCAGACGGATGGGTTTTCCCATGGCTCCTCCAAAGGCCTGCTCTTGATTTAATCGCCCCACTCCTCTCTCCACGCATCCTCTGCGCCGCGAGGCACCGGGCGTGACAAATGACCACTTGTAACACACTCGGAGCTGACACCCACGGCACCGCTCCATTTGTCACCATCCGAGCGCGTGGCGGGGCTCGGAGAGGGGAGCAAATTAAAACCTCAGTATCTGCACTGATTACTTTTCCCTCATCCTTCCTCAGCAGCGTCCCAGCTGGCCCATCCAACCCACACAAACCTCCTCAGACAGCCAGAGGAAAGCAGGGCAACTCTTTCCAGCTGGTCCGTGGCTTTTTCACCTCTCTGGGTCTCTCAGTTACTAAAACATCATCCCTTGAGGGCTGTTTCCCCAAGCAGGGGTTGCAGGAGACCTGCAAAGCCCAACTGCAGCCCAACTCAGCTTCCAAATGCTGCCTTGCACAGGGGACTGGTGATGAGTTAGCTCATGGCTTGAGGGGAAAAATCACAGAATCATTAGGTTGGAAAAGCCCTCCAAGGTCATTGACTCCAAACATTAACCCAGCACTGCCAAGGCCACCACTGACCCATGTCCCCAAGTGCCACATCTGCACAGCTTTCGAACACTTCCAGGGATGGTGATTCCATCACTTTCCTGGGCAGCCTGTTTCAGGGCTTGGCAGCCCTTTTGGTGGAGAAATTTTCCTTAATTTCCAGTCTAAACAGCTTGAGGCCGTTCCCTCTCCTCCTGTCCCTGTTCCCTGGGAGCAATGCCTGACCCCCCTGGCTGTCCCCTCCCATAGGGAGTTGTGCAGAGCCACAAGGTGTGGATGCTAAAAGGCAGGAGCAGAGGAATTTTACAGCTGCAGAAGCATTTTGTGAAGTTTTTCTTTCTCATGCTTTAGCTAGAAACAGTGAAAGATGGTTTTGTAAACTAATTCTCTATCTGTGCACCTGGGTTTGTTTTCCAGCCTTGTTTTGGTACTCTGGAAAAAATATTTTGAATGGGTGCTAGAGAACCTAGCCAACCTCAGCTAGGGGGTGGCTGGTCAAGCGGCCAATCATATCATGCTCTCTCATGTACAAAGACATATAACCTAGTGTGTAAATAATAAAATAATTCCTTTTCTCCTTGGATTTGGATTGTGTTGTTTCTCACCGGTTCTCGGTAGAACAGCGACAAGAAGGTCCCCCCTGAGCCTCCTTTGCTCCAGGTTGAGCCCCTTTCCCAGCTCCCTCAGCCACTCCTGGTGCTCCAGCCCCTTCCCCAGCCAGGGTAAAAAAGTCCTTTTTTTCCATTTGAGATTATTGCTGTTATCCTGCTGGGAGAGACACTGGCTCCTGGAGCATGCCACGGGCTGTAGGGTGCAGCACAGCCCCAAACACAGGTGACATTCCCACCCCCTTGCAAGCAAAGCACAGCAAGAGGAGCTATTCCCAAAGGAGTTCTCTCGTGACTGCAAAAAAAAAAAACACAAAAACCAAAAACCAACCAAAAACAACAAAAAGGAAAAAGTTATAGAAAGGCTTTAAAAGTCCCTGGCTGAGTCACTGGGTTTGCCAGGTGCTGGCTGTTTGCAAACAAGGGCGAAACAATGCGGGTGCCGGACACGGGCTGGATCTGGCGCTTCCTTGCGGCTCTCCCATTGTCCAGGAGAACAATCCCTGCTCCTGCCCGACAGCAAAGACCTCGGACGTGCTGGCAGCGGGATGAGAGCCAGGACTCCTGGGCTGGGTGAGTGGAGAAGGTTGGGAAAGATGGGTGGGTCTCACAGCCCACTGCCGCAGGGATGCTCATGGATACGCGCACACGGAGCTCTGCACCCCAAAATCCCCCCAAAAATTCATTTCCTCGGGCTCTTCAGCTACCACAGAAAGTTTCCTAAATGGATTATTAGCAGAACAAGGGCTTGGAAGCAGTTTTATGCCTCAATTTGCAAACAGTCACAAGGAAAGACCCTTTGCTGGGTGGGAAAATCAAAGGAGGATTTTTCTTCCTGTTTTAAGGGTGGAATCAATGTTATTGACACTCAGAAGTTCTCATGGTAGGGAGGGGAAATACACAAACAGCCCATGGAACAATTTAAGGAGGAAAAAAATTGATAAGGAGCAAAAAAATTGCTAAGCAGGAAAATAAAGCCATCCATGGAAGCCATGGAATTCCCTAATCCCTCTGAGGTCACTGCTGCAGCTCTGGAATCCCAACCCTGCAATGCTCACCTGGCCCCCACTCACACCCTGCCTGGGGTATTTTCTGCGTTTCTCCCTTTCTTCTCCTTGGGACAGGTCTGCATCACAGAGATGCTCTGGGGACTGGGACAGGGAGCTGTGGTGCCCAAACCTCCTCCCTGGCAGCAGCCAGGACTCATGGACCCTGCCCATCCCTGCACTGGGGGAAGGAAAAGGGCCTGAATCCACCAGAGGCACATTTGGGCTAATAATGTCTAATTAAGACGTTCATTAAAACCCATCACACTCATTAGAAAAAAAGTTAACAAGGTTTTCCTGGACATTTTCCTTGCAAAATTATTACAGAGGTTAATGGATGCCTTCACTAAGGCATAATTTAGGAAAAATCACACTTTTTTTCTTTTTCTCTCACTGTTTCTCCTCCACAGAGTGGCCGTGGTAAAACTGGGCTGCCTGTTCCACCCAGTGGTGGAAGCCGGGAGATCGCTGCCAGGCAGAGGCAAAGCCCCTCCAACAAAGGGGAGCATCCCTCCCTCCCTCCCTCCCTCCCTCCCTCCCGCTGCCAGGATTCGGCAGGAGCTGGGAGAGCTGCCACTTCCCAGCACAGCCCGAGCAGGGAGAGCAGCTTGGGTTGATGCAGGATGGGAGAGGGGCAGGAAACTTGATATTGTGCCAAAAAACAAAAACAAAAGGGGAAAGAAAAAAAAAAAAGAAAGGAGAAAAAGGCCCATTTTGAGCGGGTGGAGGTTTGTGGCTCAGCTAAGCCTGAAATAAAACACTCCCCGGACATCTTTGCTGCCATTTAGGGTGGGAAGTGCCCCAGCTGCTCTGATTGGGGTCTAAAAGCAGCTTTTGGGATGGTTAGTGGGGTAGTGTGTCCCAGGTGCCCAAGGCCCAGGGAGCAGAGGCACAGCACTGCATGGGGAGGAGGAGACCCACAGCCCCAGCGTGCTGACACTGCCCATGCTGGCCAGGAGGAAAGCTTGAAATCCCAATTCCAACCCACAGGGAAACACTGTCCCTGGAAAAACACTTCAATCATCATGAGCATCAGCCACAGAGGCTCCCTTCCAGCCAGCTGCCAGGCAGAGACCCCAGAGTGCATCAGCTGTTTGTCCACAGGTTTGGAAAGGTTTGGGAACAAACCAGCTGACCTCGACCTGGTCCCCAGGAAAGAGCTTGAAGAAGTGCTGATGGTTTTTAAGCCCAAGTATTTCTTTTTTGTCCCCAGTCCTTGTTCTGGGGTGCCGCTGGCCCCATCCTGTGCCCTGCTAAACCAAATCCAAGGGCAGGCGGAAGGAGAGAGGGGCAGGGCAAGCACTTTCTTTTTACCTCTTTGTTTTTCCCCTCCTGTTTTAGAGGAGAAAATCTTAAAAAAGAGATCACTTGTAGGCCAGGAAAGCTGCAATGAGATGCTGGAGTGGTGGGGAGGAGAGAGGTCAGCACAGAGGCTGGAAATAAAATGATTCCCAACCACGGGGAAGTGCACGGACCAGCAGATTGGAAAAAAAATTAAAATTAAGCCATCCTTAAAAGCAAAAAACAAGGCTTTTCTGCAGCTCCTGCCAATGCCTGGTGTGCTCACCCTGCCCCAGGCACCCAGGCAGCTGGGCATGGAGCTGCAGCACACTGGGATGGGATGGATACAGCCAAAGGCACGGGGAGCAGGATCCTGTGTCCCCATGACCTCCCTGGCTGCCATTCACCCATGGGACAAAACCAACATCACTGTCATCACCCAAGAAAACCTCTCCTGGGTGCCCCAAAATGCTGCACGGGCACCAGGCTGGACCACGGAGCAAGGAAAAGGCAGGCAAGGGCACAGCCAGAGACTCAAAAGTCCCAGTTCTCAACACAAGCAACAAATTCATTGGGAAAGCTTGACAATTCCCTTGTTTTAAGCGATAGCAAATTGTTCTACTACTAATTGCAAAATGTTCGCAATTATTTAAAAAATCGCTTTTTAAATCACATTGTTTCCAATCTTCTGTGATGGATAAGTAGAGGAAATCAATAATTATCACCAGGGCTGCTCGGCAGGAGGGGAGGATAACAGGGGAACCAGCATGGAGCTGCTCACTCCCTGACATTCAAGGTCGTTCGTGCCCCTCCCGCTGCTCCTTTCCCCAATCCACTCCTCCACACAAAAGGCAGGAGGGAAGGACAAACACGCAAAGGAGACAGAGAAATCAAAGGGATGAAGGAGATCAGGATAAACCCCCACAGAGCTTTGGCAAAGGCCGGGCACAGCCCAGCACATCGGCCAGCAGGTAAGGAAGGATGGGGGGACCCTGCTGGAGATGGGATAGGGGCCGGCTGCTCCGGGAAAGCCAGGGATGCCTGGAAGCAAGGCTTTGCATTGCAGGCATCCCAGCCCAGCTTTGCTCTGGTTTTGTGGGGTTTATTTTGATTGTTTCCCCCTGCCAGGTCAGATTTCCAGCTGCTGTAGCAGACAGGCCGGCAGGAGCAGATCAGAGGCTCCCGAACGCGCCAGCACAGGAATTTGCCAGGAGGGGAAAACTGAAAGTGAGACAAGGCCGGGTAACAGCAGGACCGCTCTCTCACCCCTTCCTCCTGGGTTTATAAATACAACAGATAAATTCAGCACAAAGCTGGTTCAGCCCCAGACTTCTTCCTTCTCCGTGCACCCGAGTCAGTGCCAGGCACGGGGAAGGTCAGAGAGAAAGCCAGCGTGATTCCAGCAGACAGAAATACAGTGCCCAGTCCTCAAAGTCAAAAGGGATGAAAGCCAAGAGACACAACTAGTGTCTGGTGAGGGGTTCCTTTGCCATCATCAGGTTTCAAACACCAGGAGGAAGGGTTTAACAATCTTCCTTGAGGAGAAAAAGCGAAATCCACCCAGAGCGCTCATCCAAGGTTTCCCCCGCCTGCCAGTGATCCCCGCTGCCACCCTCCCTCCCACCTGCCCCCGGCACGATGATGCATTGCCCGCCCCTTGACCACACAAGGAAGCCATAAAGCAGGGCTGAGGGACGGGGCAGAGCAAGACAAATGGATTTAATATCAGCCCGAGCAGAGCGTGGGCTCTCGAACGCACCAAATGAATTATTCATTTGGGATTCAGGCAGAGCCTCCAGCTTGCACTGACCCACCGCCCCCGCGGGCACGGGGTGTCCAAGAGGATGTGCTGGGCAGTCCACTGGGCTTTGGGGTACAGCTGAGAGCTGTGCCAGGGCACCTGTGCCAAATCAGCCTGGGATGTGAACAAATAACAGGGCTGATTGTCTGATAAAGACAATTCCCCTCTCCCACGCCCATCCTGGCGCGGTGGTGGTAGCAGCCCCCCATCCCTCTGACCCCAAACATGAGGATAATCTCCTCAGGGCTCCAAGTACCCCCAACAAAGATGACGTTGTGCCTGTGCCCCCCTCGAGCCGTAAGTGCCGCTAAAAGCCGGGATTAATGAATCCCTGAGTGCCCCAAGCTCCACTGTCAGCACGAACCTGCTCCGGTCTAATGGCCCCATGATAGGCACAGCCTCCTTCCCAGGGGAGAGCGGGATGAGACAGAGCTGGGGGAGCTAAACAACCCAACCCTATCTTTTCCCCCACCACGTAGGAATTAAGCCTATTTTTTCAGCCTTCAAATAGTGGAGGATTTTCTTTTTTGGGGTTTTTTTTTTCCCTTGGTGACAATTCCCACAGGCTTGTTAAGTGTCTCATCTCAGGCTGATGAAAGCTTGGAGCAGATGTTAGGAGTGTGTGCTTCCCAGGAGCCAGGGTGCAATCCTGGCAGCTTCCCTGCCAGGCAAACCAGGCAGGGGAATACAACCCCTTCGGAGAAAACAAAGCCTAACAGAAAACCAAGGAATTGTTATTTCTAAACTTTGCAATGCGGCACCTCCTGCCCACCAACCTTCACCTAAGTGGGCTTAGGTCTTCCCTTGCCAGCTCCAAGGTCCATGGGGATACCAGGAGGAGCTTCATGGCCAATGAACTACCACGGAGCCAGAGTCCAACCCAAGGTCAGATATTTATTCAAAAAAAGTTAATTTTCCAAAATTCCTGATGTTAACCCTGGATCAAGCTTTTAGGAGGGGTTTTAGTGAACTTCCAGGGATGGGGGATATCCTGGATTTGGGTTCCTCAGCGGCATTGAGCAGGGCCTTCAGTCACACGGGTCTCCTGCAATCCAAGCCTTTTCTCTGTCCTCCTGACATGGGAACTGGAAAATACTCGCACAGGACTGGGGAAGGGCAGCCATCAGAGCTCTCCTCCACAGACAGCACCTTACCAGCACCCCTGGAATCACCAAACAGCACCCTCCTGTTATCACAGACATGCCTGGTGCCATTTAACACCTATTTGCCCTGCACCCACAGCATACTCTGGTGCCTTTCAGGATCCTACATGCTGTCAGTCAATCTATAAAAGATATTTCTACTCCTCAGAGCTGCCAGGATCCCTAATCTTCGCCTCAAGGAGTCTGAATACAAAGCACGCTCCCCATGCAAAGGCAAAACGCTCACCAGGTGCTCAGCAGTTTCTCCTTGGGGATCAGTGCTGAGGAGTGGGAGCACAGCTGGAGACAGGCACTAGGGCACAGAAAACCCAACAAATCCCCAGTTTCCTGGGGTCTGCTTGGTGTAGCTTTGATGGCATGAACACTGCCCAACCCTTGTGGAGTTTGCACAAGAAAAGGAAACAAGAAAAGCCATGGAGATGGGTGTAACACCCACCCTCAGCAGGTTTGCTCCCGTGCCTCTCGTCCTGCTGTTGTCAATCCTCTGCCCTTCCCCAGGCATTGAGAAGGTGCATCACGGTCCTCCCAGGGGTCAGGAGCACTCAAGACCCCACCTTCCTCCAGCTGGCAGAAAGGTCAACACCACCAAAACCCACAGTTTTACATTATCACTGTTTTCCTCCATTTCTGGCAAAGTGACATTACTTCTCAATTCCAGTGTTTTGCTAAAATTAGTATTTGTTTTCCCATGATGAGAAATGTCATTTTGCCATACAACCATGTGTGCTTTCTGTGTGTTGGTTCAATAGCAGAGGAACGTCTCGCCAGGAACACTCCGTTTGCAGAAAGCCCTCCCTCCGACAGAGCGTTCGGCTCCTCACAGCAATCTCCTGGTGGGAACAAAACCACCCCTAAGGGTCAGCCACAAAACTCATAGGAATCCCCCAGCCATGCTGTTTGAGAAAGGATTCTCGGGGTTTCCTGGTTGTTGGAGCCCTGGCATGGGAAGGTGTCACCATCCCTGCTTTGGCCAGGGGGGAAAGAGGCTTTGTGTGGTGAAAACTTACACAAGTTCCCAGGTTTAGAGCAAACCATCAAACAAGCTTCTCCACAGCTTGAATCCCAGCTTTGCCATCTTCACATATCCAGAGTTACAGATGAAGAAACACCTTGGGGGGACTCCCCAAGGGGCATCACAGCCAAGCATGGTGGTACACACATTCCACCACCTGCACCAAAAGAGATCCAAGTTGGACCTCTCCCCATCACAACCCCCCAAACCAGCCCTTAAGCACTTTGACCACCTCCTTCTTCCCAACCCTTCCTTATCCTGGTGGTGTTGACCTTCTAGAAGCTATTTGGAACTGATGAAACAGGGTGAGCAGAAAGCCCTCTCCTCTCCCCTCCTTCCAAGCAGCGTGCAAAACCAATACCTTAATTCGGGAGAGGAGAAGGAAAAGGTGGCCCATAGAAAAAAAAATAATGCTTCAAAGGTATTTGGGAAATATTCACCACAAGGGCAAAAGGAGATGAAAAGCAGTGAGCACTGTTGCCATACTTATAACCTCGCACTGCAGGACTCCAGCAGGCAGCAGCACGCTGGTGGTGTGGCCGGGGAATCCAAAAACCAGCACAACAATTCCAATTAACGCCGAGAATCAGAGCAGCCCCACGGCAGCCGGGCCCCACGGCAGCTGCCCGGCTCTGCTGGGGAGATAACGAGGCAGATGAAAGAACCCGGCCGGAGAGCACGGCACTTTGAAGGCACCACATCACAGAGGTGACTTCCAGCAGGGTGGCAGCGGCACTGGCACCGCCACCCACACCCTCACCACGCTGCTCACCAGGTCTGGCCACTGACCAGAGCACACCGAGAAACCACAAGGCTGACCACTGCTCCCTGGAGCAAAACCACATCAGGGGAAGTACTGCCTACTGCACAAAACAGTTTGTTAGGGGACAAACATTTTACCCTGAAACAAACACCAAGGGCTTGTTGCCCAAAGCCAACCTTACCTTTGCAAGCCACGTTGTTCTCGGGCTCATAGCCAGCCTTGCAGGTGCAGCGGCCGATGGGCACCATCCACTCGCCGTCGCCGTTGCAGTACAGCTTGATGGGCACGTCCACCTCCTCGGCGTTGGGGATGCAGGTGCCGCGCGCCGTCACCAGAGAGGTGCTCTCCGCGCCCGTCATCGTCTCCGGGAAGATGGCGAAGTTCTGCACCACGCTGGGGCACTTCTTGAAGAAGACCCTGACAGACAGCAGAGACATGCAAGCCCCGTAGTCCTGGAAAGCCAGGTAAAAGCCATTGCGGGTCAGGGGCCCAAAGCTTCTCACTTCCGTGTTCACCTTCATCAGGCGGCCCCCAAAGTCCACCTGGGAGAAGCTCTCGTCAGCAGCGATGGTGTCCACTTTGAGGTAGGGTGCCTCCGTCCAGAAGGCGGACTTCTTGGTGGCAATGACAGAGTCTGTCTCGTAGTAGTAGAGGTTGAAGGTCTCCTTGCAGGAGCCGGGGACGTTGGGGAGGCTGCTGCAGTCCCGCACAGTGAAGCGCATCTCGGTGTAGATGCGGTGAGCCCCGCGCCGGTTGATGAAGGTGGTGAGGAGCCAGTTGTTCTGGTTGGGCTCGAAGACGTTGCACACCTGGTACGTACGGATGGTGTTGAGGTTCTCGTCGTAGCCACTGACTTCTTCCCACTGCAGAAAGGAGCAGGGAGAAGTGGTGAAAAGGAGGAAGAGGGGCCAGAGATGGCCGCTCACCCTGCATAGGGCAGGGCTGGGAGGACAATCCCAAAGTTCCAAAGGGGATGAGGAATGTGGTTATGGACACACAATGTGATGTACATGCGGACACCAGTCCAGGATCAGAAGAAATCCCCACCCTCTTACCCTTCCATGCCTCTCCCCATTGCTCCCAATTGATGTTAAGACGTCTTTTCCACGTGGGCAACTGCCTTATCTGCCCTGAGAGGATGTAAAAATGGGAAGAAAGATGGCCCAGGCACCTGGAGGCAGGAGGGAAGGCAGCACACAAGGCTACAGCTTCATTAAAGCCCGAGGCAGCACGTGGGCTGGAGAGCGAGCCTGACCCCAAGCTGCCGGCACAACGGGATCATTTCCCCCGGCAAAGAAAACCAACTAAATAAAACATTACTGCTGTGGAGAGAGGGAATATAGATTCGCAATTCGATTTATAGAAGGGCATTAATATAATCCAGGCTACAATTTCAATTAAGGGACAGCGGCAAACTGTGAATAGTCTATGATGGCATTAGAGTCCTACAGACAGATTTACAACCTCATAATCCATTCATTTTAACTAATCCATGTTTACAGTCTCCTCATAACAGCATTACTCATATGGCAATCTTTAAGCAGCTCCCTCAGTATTGGGGATCATTTCCAGGAGCGATGCTGCAGCAGCCCTCACGCCTGTGTTTACACGGGCACAACGGGTGATGCTACCCTGCCCTGTCACACTGAGTCCTGACGAGATGATGCACCACAACCAACCCTGAAACCTCACAGATTTTTCCCCCTCTTCCCTTTTCCATTGAACAACCACATTTCTCATCCCCAAGCTTCCCTCCTGTGAACCACAGCCTCGATGTAACAAAACACAGCTTTTTGTTTTGCTTTCAAAGCAGGGTCCTCCTCATGCTGCCAACAAGCGCAGCGGAACATTCACTCCCAGGCTCACCTCCTCAGCTCTGCTACGCTTAAGCCAAGATCAGAGCTCAAGGTTGCACGTTGTTGTTAAGCCATGGTTACCAAACCAGCAATAAAGCCTCCCTCATCCAGTACAGTGCTCTTCCTTCTCCTCCCATGCTGGGAAAGTGCTGTAAAGCCCCTTCTCCCCCATGCACAAGGCGTGGGGATTCAGTGCCCCTTCATTACCAGACACATTTTCAGAGCAGGAGCCGTACAATCCTCCCTGACCAAGGGGGTTGCCATTGTTTGCTGTTCCCACCTGGGCTTTGCATCACAGCCCTGCCTCCAATTAAGACCAGACAACGAGCTCTCCTCCAGCATTAACAGCAGTCCCATGGCTCTGCTGCCTTCACTGCAGGAATCCTCCTCTTCATCCTCAAAAACCTCAGAGCCTCAAAACTCAGAGCCAAAACCTGCCAACAAAACTCTGCTGCACTTCAAGGTTCCCTGCATTTAGGAACAGCACAAAATGCCCCTTGGAAAACCCTCAGTAGGGTCCAGGGCTGGATCCAGGCACTGCCTCGTGCATGCCTTGGGTTGAGCACTCCTGGTACCAGGCACTGGGAGCAGCAGGTCCCTGTGGCTGGAAGGACCCACAGTGCCAGCAGCTGCTGCCACCAACGCTCTAACAGCGACAAATGCATCATTTTGATGAGATGCTACTAAATAATTCACAGGGAGCTGGGGATTAAGTCAATGTTGTTCTCTGTCTCCACTGAGATTTAAAGCACGTCCATCAGGAAGAGCAGAAGGAGAGCCCACAGCCCGTCCTGGGGGACCACAGCCCCTGCAGCCTGGCTGGCACCAGGCCCCAGCATGAGCATCAACAGCCTGGGCCAAATCTGTGAGCTGGGGTGAGCAGCCCCTCTGGGAGCTCAGCATGCCATGGGGAGATGCCACCACCCAAAGGGAACCAAAAGGGACCCAAAGCCTGCACAAAGCCCATGCTGATGGCAACCCCAGGGTCAGGAGACGTGGCTCATCAAATCCCTGTGCCTCCAGCCCCAAGAGAGATGAGAACAGCCTCAGAGAAGGAGCTGAAATGCAGCAGCCGCCAGGAGCCTCTCCCACTGTCAGGAAAAGTGTGACCAGCAGGACCAGGGCAGTGACCATCATCCCCTGTGCTGGGCACTGCTGGGGCACCTCCAATCCTCTGTCCAGTTCTGGCCCCTCATGACAAGAAGGACATTGAGGGGCTGGAGCATGTCCAGGGAAGGGAACAGAGCTGGGGAAGGGGCTGGAACCCCAGAAGCGGCTGAGGGAGCTGGAAAAGGGGCTCAGGCTGGAGCAAAGGAGGCTCAGGGAGGACCTTGTGGCTCTGCACAAGTCCCTGACAGGAGGGGGCAGCCGGGGGGGGTCGGGCTCTGCTCGCAGGGAACAGGGACAGGAGGAGAGGGAACAGCCTCAAATTGGGCCAGGGGAGGTTTAGATTGGATATTAGGGAAAATTCCTTGCCAGAAAGGGTTGTCCAGCTCTGTCACAGCTGCCCAGGGCAGTGGTGGAGTCCCCATTCCTGGAGGGATTTAAAAGCTGGCCATACAGCTTTTGTGGCACCTGGGGACATGGGTCAGTGGTGGCCTTGGCAGTGCTGGGTTAATGGTTGGACTTGATGGTATGAGAGGGTTTTTCCAGCCTAAAGGATTCTGTGATTCTATGATTTTAGATAAGAGACTTGGCATTTAAAATACTTTGTGGAAGATTTAATACACACTCCTGTGAAGCAGAAGCCTCCCCAGGAACTCTCAGAGGAGTGAGAATTGGATGGCTGCAGGGATGCACAGAGGGATGGAGGGATGTGCACAGTGGGATGCAGGGATGGGGCTGGGGAGGGGCTTTACTCTGCTGCTCTGCAGAGGGTGAGACCACCATGCCTTACAACACAAGCTCCCCGCCTGCCTCGCACAGGCTTTCAGTGACAGCAGCTGCAGGCAGCTATTTATATCCCGTCTCCATCACCTGCACGTGCCCCTCCTGAATTTTTCCAGCAATTTATCTGGGCCCAGAATTTTTCCAAAGCAATTCAGTAGCAAAATACCCCAATTCAAGGGGCTCTGACATGTCTGGAGTGGATTTCATGCCTGCTGCAGGTGTGGCCCAGCTTTGGTGATAGTGTGCAAAATAATTTCTTTTGAAGACTTGGCCAAGCCAGTGACACCCTAACAAAGACACAGCCTGGCATCCCTTCCCCTCTGGTGCTACATCCTGGAGTCCCCAGGGGCTGCACCCAGCCTGCCTGTCCCACCGTGGTGCCCATCCATCAGCTCACATCCCCTCCCACCCGCAGCTCCATCTCTCACTTTTTCTGCCAGGAGAATGTGAGTCAGGTTATTTTATGCTTCCATTCCTCAAAGGCTCATATTATATAAAAAAGATGTTTTAAGTGCCTCAGGGTGTTTGGTTCCTCATTACTTCATAAAAGTGACATTAATAGCCAAGGAAGAGCACTGCCGAGTGCAATTATGGATGATGTTCCAGGTATGAAAGCTGGTTGGAGCCTGCTAATGTTTCCTAATTACAAGCCTTTTGGCACAGGGAGAGGGAAGGCACGAGCAGGGGGATGGAGAGCAGTGATGGGGCTGAACCCTTCAGGAGGGAGAAGGACAGGAAAGGCAAGGGAGAGCATGGAGCTGGAGAGATGGAGACAAGCTCCATCTTCACCAAGGCCCCAGGACTGGCTCAGGGAAGGGATGCTCAGACTGGCTCAGCCGGACAGCGATGCCCTGGCACCCCGTACCAGCCCTACGGGGCACCGCTGCTCCCACTGCAACTCCTCCGGCCTCCCACCAGCATTTTACCCCTATAAATAGGGGGATTAAAAGCATGGACCCCCCATAGATCACATAAGGGTCAGCTGGACAAGTGGAACTTACCCCTGAAGGTGGGTTGGCGGTCCAGCCCAGCTCGGCTGTTGCCGTCCGCGTATCCATCAAAGTTTCTGAGGAAACAGAAGAAAGTAAACCAGTTATTCCCTAAGTTTTCCATTACACTATAAGCACAGAGACGTGGGAAAACACTCAGTTGCTTTCCCAGAGCGTGCCCCTGACCTTTGGAGAGCTCGGGAATCAACAGCAGCTGCCCTAATGGACTCAAGGCAGTTTTGCTCCGGAGCAAATGGTGCAGGACAAGATTCTTTGCAAGGAGTCATGGCCTGAATCCAGCTCACACTGCCAGCTCTGACCCTTCCCTGCCCAGGAAAGGAAAATACTATCAGCAACACAAAAAAAATTTAAAAATTCAAAGATGCTGTATTTCACAGAGTCACATCATTCCCTACTTTTAGACGTAACAAAAAAAAACCCAGAACAACAAAACACAACGAGAATAATAGCGAGAGCAACACCATAAAGAAACAGATGGGGAAAACCCTCCAGGTTTTATTTATTTGTTTGCAGCAAGTAGACATGCAGATTAATTGCCTCAATTCCTGTGTCCCGACCAAACAGGAGGAGGAGATGTGCCGCTGGCAACTGGCAGAGCTGAACATGCCCCATCCCTCCTCTTTCCTGCGTGCTCCCAGGTACTCACAGCAGTGCCAGGAAAAGGGGTGCAACCAGAGAAATAAAGGTCAGGAAATAAAAATCAGCCCAGGAATCTGTGCTGCCACCGGGCTGCTGCTTTTAATCTCTCCACGGCTGCTCCCGCAATCACAAGCGGGAAACAAGACTCCGATTAATCTTCCAACCCCTCCCTTTGCCGGCCGCTCCGGGCTGCGACGCTGGAGAAGCATGATCAGGAACTCCCCACCCTGACACGAGTGATAAACGCTCCCAAAACCCCTCCCAGGGGTGAGTGAGCGTGGCCCTGGCGCAGGGAGAGCAAGGCAGTCCCCAGGCATGGAGAGAAAAGGGGCTGGGAGCTGGCGAAGCTTCTGCACCCAGAACAGGCCCCGGGATGCTGCGGTGGCACTGCCAGGGGGGTTCAAAGCCCACAGCCCCCCTGCTTTGCACGGTGCCAGGTCATTCCTGCTCACAGTGCCCTCGGAGAGGAGACGTTCCGCTCCTGCTGCATATGGCAAACACAAAAGCGTGGTGACCTTCACGCTATCACACGTCACTTTATGGTTTTGGTCATTTTCCATTTGGCAGAAGGCAGCTAAAAACATGGTATCCCAGCTGCAATTCCTCTCCAGCCTTAAATCGTGGAATCCAGGAATGGTTTGGGTTGGAAGGACCTTAAAGCTCATCCAGTGCTACCCCTGCCATGGGCAGGGACACCTTCCACTGTCCCAGGTTGCTCCAAGTCCTGTCCAACCTGGCCTTGGGCACTTCCAGGGATGGGGCAGCCCCAGCTTCTCTAGGAAGCTGTGCCAGGTCTTCATCACCCTCACAGGGAATATCCCATCCATCCCTGCCCTCTGGCAGTGGGAAGCCATTCCCTGTGTCCTGTCACTCCAGACCCCTGACGAAATGGGGCCGGGGGCTTGTGCTCCAGGCCTCCAGCAAGGTTCTACTCTCACCACCCTTCACCTTCCTACCACCTCCAGGCCTTCCTTCCCTTCCAAACAGCCCAGCCCCTAATTAGACAGCCATTAATCCTTGTAACAGCCCTTCAAATGAGCAGGAAGATGTGTGCAGGCATAAATGGATGAGGAGGTGGAAGCAACAGGCCATGCACACATCTCCCAGTGCCCCCTGCCAGTGGGGAGGGATGCTCTGAGAGCCCCTAAAACACTTGGTGTTCTCCCCCAAAGCAAGCAGAGTGTCCTTGTGCCACACAGGGGAAACTGGGGCAGGGAAGAACAAGGAGACACAGGGACCGTGGTCAGGCTGGGACCTGAGCTGGCTCATCCACCCTCTGTGATAAATAAGGACAGGCCCCATTACAGGAAGGGCACTTCTTCCAAAGGTTTATTCAGAAAGGCTTTTCACTCCATCATCTCCCTTCCTGCTCCACACACTTTCAGCTTCCTTCCCCGGGCTTTGACACAGGAATGTACTTTTGATAAAGCACAGCTGCCCTGTGGGACGGCAGCACACGAGGACCAGCTCTGCTCCAAGATGACACTCGCCAGGAGCCCTCCCAAAGTCTCACCCCTTCCCTTCTCTTGAGTTCCTCCCCAAAGGCTCCACGTGCTGGAAGGGAAGCAAGAAAGCACAGCAGCAATGCTTAAAAAAACCTCAAAATAATTAAGTAAATAGAGAAATTAATTAACAATAAATGAATACATGGAAAGGAACCAAGAGAAGCTTTCTCTTTGGATGCTTCTGGAGTCCCAAGGTGATTCTGTGGCCAGGGAGGTCGCACTCAAGAAGTTTCCACTGCAGATGCAGAGCTTGTGTTGCAAAATGTGGAATATGGAAAATTTTCTTAAGAAAGGATGCTCATTAGTGCTTGACCTTTGTAGCTTTCAAGCCTAATCAACAAGAAAGGAGATTTAAGCCGTGCAACAACAGCTCACGAGCTCTAAGTGGTGTCCTGGTGTTGGAAAGAGAAATTCCTTGTTGGTAGAATTGCCTTGCTAAGGTTTAGGGCTCCACACGTTTCAGTGATCTCAGTCCTGGACAGTGCCTGGGGAGAAGGATGTGCCACTGACAGTGGGCACACAGAATGCAGAACTTAGAGGCCACAAGGACATTTGGCAGAACCCCCACGACAAGGAAGAAACTGATAAAGGCAACCCAGCAACTGTGCTGAAATCAGCTCTGATGGGTCAAAGGCAGTTCTGGCAGGGGCAGATCATGAGCACCGACTCTCGGACCACTGACCCAAGAAACCACTGACCCAAAAGAAGAGAAAGACTGAGCACCTGGACTAATTAGCAGGAGAGAATAGTTAATCAGTAGAAGATAAAATACTAATTAGTAAGAGAATATTGTAGCCAATAAATGCTAATTCTTTTGATAGCTAAAATGTATAAATAGTAAAAAGCTTTTGGGGTGCTTGAACACCACTGAGCACCCAGGCTTGGGCAACTCTGAGATAAATAATCAATGTCTCTCTCAAGTGTGTAGTTATTGGCTTGCTGCACAGGGGATCCCATTTTTGTGGACAACACTTGCACTCCCATGGCTCCATGTTCCCAAAGCAGTTTGCAAAGCAAAGGAAGAAGAGAGCCTGACCCCCTATAGACCATCTCCTGCTCAGATCCTGTCCTATCCCTCAAGGACATTGCCACAGACAAGAAGATCCATAAACTGGCAAAATGGTTAATTTGGGAGTTTTTTGTTAAATACAGTAAGATGGTTAATTCCCTCCCTTCCAGTTCAAATTCCTGCTGAGTTCACCCAACCCTGTGACTGCAGAGGCACCGGCATCAGAAGGACACGGCTCAGCAGCTTCCTATTGACCTCTCCTATTTCCTCTTGGAGGAAACCTTGGTTTTTACTTCATTTTCTGGGATGAAAAAGTGACACTGTGACCTTGGTGGGGCATTTATGGACAGGCTGCTCGGGGCTATGACTGCTGAGCACCCTGCTTCAGCAGGAGAGGGTTTGCAGATCCCAAATCCTAGCAGAGAAAGTGGGAACAAGACAGAGATCCCAGCACCCACACCCCCAAAATATCCCTACAGGCTGGGGGACACAGGATCACCCCCCCACCTATCCATCACTTGGGATTGGGCAAGGAGGACAGGCAGGGAATGCTGCTAACAAGGGGATTAGTGCAGATCAGTGCCTGAGCAGCCCTAATGAGTAGAGAAGCCACATGGACACCTCGCACCTCCCCTTCCCACCTGCCTCGCCCTTCCGTGAGGACCAGTCCTCATTAATTGGCACAGGGTATTAATTAAACCCCCAGGGGTACATCCTTTCCCTGTGTCTCCGACATCCAGCACAGCATTGCTGCCCACGTAGAGTGAACCGAGTCACCTGTCACCTGGACCCAGCGGCCCCACCGTGCCAGGCTCCGTGCCCAAGACACTGCCACCCCCTCACCTGCCCCAGGCACCGCTCCTCCAGCATTTCCCTCCACACCTGCCCACCTGCACGTGGGCACAGCGGGTACCCAGGGATGCTCTGTGGTCGGGAGGGAGCTCAGCACGCTCGCTGGGAGAAGTCTCCAGGATCAGAGACTCTGCTGGCCAGGCTGTGATGGCCCAAGCCCTCATTAGGGAGAGAGGAGCTCTGCTACAGAGAGCTGAGCTTTCTTGGAGTGAAGAATCTTCAGCTGTATACAGTAGATTTTCTTTAATGGACACATTACTTTAAACTAAGCCTTCGCCATCTGTTCCAGTCCCTAATTATCAATACAAAAACAAACGTCTACTCACAATTACACTCATAACAAGTAAAGATGCCAGCAATTAGAATGCACCAGCTTCCCGTGCTGCGCAGCGCATCCATCTGGGATGGCACCCGCGCGATCCAGGCAGGGAGGACTCGCTGCTGTCCCGGGCTCCCCACACCCTCCCGGGCAAACCTGGCCAGGGATGACGCCTGCGGCAGGATAAGCTGCGCCTCAGAGGAGTGAAGGATGGGCTGGCATCCTTCCAACAGCAAGGAAAAAATAAGTTATTTGGGCGAGAATAGCCTTCATCTCACACCAGCTGATGCGTCTTGCCAACCACCCTTCCCGCAGGACTGAAGCCTCTTCCAGAAAAACCTTTCTGAACTGTCCAAAATTAAGCAGAACTTATTTCCCGAAATTCCCAGCCTGAAACCCGTATTTCAGACCTCCCAACGGCAGGCTCTTGCCACTCATGCCGTGAGAAGGTGTCACTTTTCCCTAGCAGGGAGCAGGATCTGGCTGCAGGCACAGACACACAAAGGGAGGCGGCCAACCCAAACTAACCCAACCCAATCGCATTTGGACGCTGTTATCTGGAAAGAAAGAGATACAACAACAAATTTTCTGCTCAGGGATGCCACAGACACTTCTACAATCACTCCTCAGTAACTGCCTCGGGTCCCTCTCCCGAAGCAAGGAACAGCAGCTCCCTCCCTCCTGCAAGAAGATAACGGCAGGAACCAGCCTAAGGCACTCGAAAGCAAATGCTTGGGCATATGTGGAGAGACACAGGCTTGTCTAAGACAACCAAGAGGAAAAAGATAGAAATTAAGCAAAATAAGGAGAGAGGAGGCTTGATAACAACAGATGGGGAGAGGGAGATTTGGAAAGGATGCCAGCTGCTGGAAATAAGCCCCCCAAGATGCGTGGGGAGCAGAGAGGTGGGTGGTGATAGCTGAGCCTTTGGAGGGAGGGGAGGCAGGAGGGCAGCTGAGTGAGGGGTGGGGCAGGGCACACAGGGCTTGGGTCCAGGGGCAGAGGATGCTCCACAGGTGGGATCCTCAGAGACTAATCCTGATGTGCCTCAGCAAGTGTCAATGGGGTCAGCGCACAGTCCAGCCCCAGAGCAGGTCCCTGGGCAGCCCCAGCCCCACAGCGTGGTTTTATGAAGGGGAACAATAGCAAGACTTCTTTTCCATAAGGAAAGCACTATATTTTGCCCTCTATTTCACGCTCATAAATGCCAAGCTTGCTTCCTACCTCTTCCTTCCCTTCCGAGAGCTTCAGCAAAATCAGCCCAAGGCAAGTGCACAGCTTGGGAAGCTTCTGTCCAAGTTTGGTGACATTACCAGGGAAAGGGAATGACAGGGAAACAGAGCCAAGACGCTTTATTCCCAAGCCTAGTGCTAAATAACATCAACCGCTATGGTATCGCAAGCTCTGCCTTCCCGGGGCTGTCGTGACTCCAAGCCATGCCCGTGTGCAGGTGGCACCACAGCTTCCAGCATCACCACTCCATACACTCGTGGTGTGCATCGCACCTCTCGATGCCAATAGAACTGAATTTAATTCTCACTGTTCCCACAGATCAATTTATCCTCCACTCCACTCTGGTGATATCTCACCTGCAGCACTGTGTCCAGCTCTGGAAGGACATGGGGCTCTTGGACAGAGTCCAGAGGAGGCCAAGAAGATAGCTAGAGGGATGGAGCAGCTCTGCTATGAGGTAAGGCTGGGAGAATTGGGATTGTTCAGCCTGGAGAAGAGAAGGCTCCAGGATGATCATAGATTGGTGTTTCAGCACATGACAGGGCTCCAAGAGAGCTGAGGAGGAACTGTGGAAAAGGGCATGGAGTTACAGGACATGGGGGAATGGCTTCCCACTGACAGAGAATACATTTAGGTTGGATATCAGGAAGAAATTCTTCCCTGTGAGGGTGCTGAGGCCCTGGCACAGGGTGCCCAGAGAAGCTGTGGCTGCCCCTGGATCCCTGGCAGTGTCCAAGGCCAGTTTGGATGGGGCTTGGAGCAGCCTGGGAGAGTGGAAGGTGTCCCTGCCCATGGCAGGGGTAGAACAACAGGAGCTTTAAGATCCTTCCAACCCAAACCATTCTGGGATTCTGTGATTCCATGAAAGCGTTCAAGCACACACCAGGAAGTTGCCTGAGTAATTCCAGGTTCCTCTCTATGACCACACTTCCAACCACAAGTCCATGTTTGTCTGTGCAAGTTTTTAATATATCCTGAAATTCAGATGGGGAAAAAGCAGGAATACAAAATCCATACAGCTCTGCCACATGGATTAAGGCAGTGAGCTGCTGGAGGCACATCCCACCCGAAATGCTGGAGGACTCCCCCTGTTTGGTTCCTGCTTGGAACTGTGAGGGGAGCGCTGCCGTGCCGGAGCCAGCGGCTGCGCAGCAGGAGCCTGTGGCATCTCCCAGATGGTTTAATTACAGCACTGGAGCGGCGGCAAAGGTACGAGCAGGATCAGCCTCTCCCCTCTGGCAAGAGCTGCTGCTCTTCACAGCTTCCTGAGAGCACCGACTTCCCAAAGCCGCTCCCAGCATCTCTGCGCTTTCAATCAAAAATATTACAGCAACAACTAATTACGTGCCATCATTCCCAGGGCTCTCTGCCTTTAATGGTGCATTTTGCTGCTACGGAACGGCGGTGGAACGGCTCTGGAAGTGCATAACGAGCTCTCCCCATCAATCTCCCGCGGGTTCGTTATGAAGGATTACCCACCGAGTAACAAACCCAGACATGGAGGGGGAGGATGCGCTGAACAACAACAAGTCAACACAAAATACTGCCCTCCTGTATTTTAAGGGTCTGTGCAAACCTCTCAGGAGAGAGGAGCAGCCGAGCCTGCTCTGCAAAGACATCCCAGCCATTGCCAGCGTGAGGAGATCTGCGGTGGCCAAAAATCCCCTCACTTCCAGCAGGAAAGGGAAGGAATTTCTATATATCAGGCAAGGACGAGCGTGCTGTGTCAATTTGTGATGGGATGCATTAAGCTGTGGCTGCACAGCACAGTCCCGGCCTCCTCCGGGATCCCCCGTCAATGCCACGGATTTCAGCGCGCAATGAAGATGCATCGCAGCAGGGCAGGCGATAACTTAATGAAGCTCAGATTTGGGGGTGTTTGCTCAGCAACTACAGAACAACTTTATCAATAAAGCGCTGCCTGCTGCGCCGCGGGATGAAACGCTCTAATTGCAAGTGGCAAACACTCCCCACATCAGGATACACTAAATTGAAATACGCTGGCTGATGTGCCTGAAAGCGCCCAATCAAACACCTGATCTATTTCTGCATTCACACACACGCGTGGCAAGAGAAAAACCCAAACCAAACCCCAGCCAAAAAAAGTTCAGGAGGTGATGCAAAGTCATCAAGTCCTGTTTACAACTCTCACTCCACCTCCAGCCCCAGCATCTCCCCTCGGTTTCCAGGCTCCAAAGGGACCTGACCCAGCGTGGATACGTGATGTTGGACAAGCTCAGAAGAAGCCATACAATCCATTTATCATAATCCTACCGAGGAGAGAGACAGTAAATCAAAGAGACAACCCGCCTGCAAATAAATTACCGAGGGGAGGGAGAGGGGGAGAGGGATAGAGAGGAAAAGAGAGAGAACTGCAGAGGGAGAGATAAGGGAAAGGGAAGGAAATGACAGAGAATTACCCAAAAATGCACACATCACAGGAAAAAAACAAACAAAGGGGACCGAATCAAATGGAAAGATAAGAGAGAAAAGATAAGGCTTTCAATACCTTTTGTTTTCCAAATTGCAAACCTATTTTAGAAAATTTGGAAACAAGTTTTCAAATATCAGGAACTCATTTGCTCCTGTCATGACAGAATCGGTTGCTGATATCACACTTTTTATAACTGCACACAGGCCCTGGATACCCAAAATCCACACACACCATACGCACAGATCACCGTCCGTACATCATCGTTTACAGTTTGGCAACTCAAAGTCAAGCAGCACCGAGGGCTGAGAGAGCACTTTAATGAACACCCTGGCCCCCCAAGACAGACCCAGCCATGCCAAGGGGCCATCCGGGGCAGGTAGATGATGTGGTTGTCTTTGAGGAGAACATTTTCCAGAACAATGTCACTATGCATTTAAATCTCCATCCCTGCTTTCTCAGGGCTGGGTTGCCAGCAATCCTCTCAGAATGCCGCAGCCTGCCCCAGAAATCACCATATGTCAGGCTTGGCATGTAACTCACTTCATCCTGCACAAGATGTGGAAGAGGAACTCGGCCAACCAGGGATGGGCAGAGGCTCTCCCAGAAACCTTAACCTCCAAAAAGCTTTGTGAGACTGCCTCAGAGAAGGTCCAGCTAAGTGGGGGAGAAGGTCTGGTTTGAAGGAAGGATCGCTTAGGTAGGGCAGAGCACTCGTCTGCTCTTCAGCATCCATGAGATCACCCTCAGGAGCACAGGGCAAAGCAGATGAAGGCTGAAGGTCGGGTGCCTGGAGACACTCTGTCCCTTGTCCATGTAGTCAGGTGGTTCCAGCACAGGCTGGGCACAGCGGCCTCGCATCACTGGACTCTTTGGGTGGAGACCAGCTGGCTTGGACACCCATCTCACCAGCTGAGAGAACAAGAAGGATCCAGAACTCCAACCCATCAAACATCCTGGGGGAGCACAAAGTCTTGAGAATAATCCAAACATTTTTGGGTAATGATGCCAACAACTTCCTATTTTCCGCTACTTTTCCGTAGCTCACATCTTGGTCAACATCCAAGTACCCACACTGGCTGCATGTGGTGTGCTCCAGCCAGGTTCAATGGAAGCAAGTGAGCTCACCCACGAGGACATTCTGCCAGGAGCTCCTCTCTTGGGAAAAGGGAACTTCATTACACTATCAGAAAGCAAAGAACTCCAAAAAGAGATAACAACCAATAAATACAAGCGGCGTGTGAGATTTTGCAGACAAGGGCCATTGAAGCCTAACGAGTTCTGTGGAAGTGGGCTCCTTATCAGCTGGGATTCTCTTGGAAATGAGAGCCTCTAAAGACAGAATTAGTCACCTGAGAAGACAGAGCTGCCATAAACATCAATAGCAGCTGCAATTACATGGGCTAGGATGAATTACAAGGATACACAGTCTTCATGCCTGGATCCATGGGACCCATAGGATTGCAGGGGATCTCCCCAGCAGCAGGCTCACATATGTCTTACAGGGGCACGTGCTTGGCTACAAAGCCAACTTCCAGTGCTGGAGTACAGTGGGTGCACTGAGCTTGGGTGAATTCATGTGCCAGACCTGTCTCTCCCTGTTCCCACAGCTCTCCTTCCCCACTGGATTTATTTTGCCTTACTCCAGGGTAGCACCGCCTGTGAGGAAAACTTGAAAAATCAAAACATTTATCCTGCGTTTCCCTACACATCATCACATCTTTAGATATTCAGGATGAGTCACTGTCTTGGACCACGTTCTCCAGAAAAGCTTCGCGTTCTCTACAGAAACAGGCGTCTCGTGGAGCCCTAAATCTGAAATGCCAGCCCTGCTGTCACAGAGCCCTCGCGCCCAGAGCTGCACCTGGCACCGCCCAGCTCCTATTTACTAGATCTTATTTTAAAATGTCAGAGGGATTCTGCGTGAGCCACAAACATGACAGACTGCTCAGAGCAAGCACCGCCAGGGGACTCAAGCTTAGCCTGGGCACAACTGCTCCCAGTGCAGCCGAGGGCTTGCTGCTCCCCCAGTCACCAACACCTGGGGGAAAAGCCTCACTTTTCACCCCAGCACAGACCAGCTGCAGCCTGACTGATCCTCTATTTTTTAATGCAGCTTCTGGCACATACTAAAGCCTTCTGGGGGGCCAGCCAAAAGTTTCATGAGTAAGCAAAAACTAAAAAATAGCATTTCTGTTCTACGCATGCACAGGGGATCTCCGGGGGAGAAGAGGGAAAGCAGCAGGGCGAGAGTGGAATCACACAGAGATGCTCCGGCCGAGCTGGAGACGACAAGCGATCCGCAGCTGCGGGAGCAGAGTCGTCAAGGGGAGGAGGTGGAAATATTGAACCTCAAACGGAGCAAGCTGCAAAAGCGCCGGCTCCCGCGCCGCCCCCCAGCCCGGCGCCGGCCGTGCCGAGCGTCGTCTCTGCGGCTCCTGCGCCATATGGAGTGAGCCCGCGAGTGCAAACGAGGCAAAGAGCGCGAGAGGCAAAGGCAAATCAATCTGTGCCACCACAGCAGCACACGGGGCTGCTGGCAGCACAGGGAAGCCTCCGTCAGGACACGGACGGGATGGGGGAAGGCTCTGCCTTGCGTCCCTGGGAATGCCTTGGTGGAGAAGCCCATCACCCACCCAGTCCCCCCCACCATCCGAAAGGGATGTAGCAAAGGCAACAGGTCCATTGGAAAGGGCAGAGCACCCCATCAGCAGACCCTGCTGGGTTCTTTGCTCTGGCTCCACATCCAAATGCCACTTCCCTAAATGCCCTGGAAACTCGTCCTGGGCTCTCCCAGCTTTGCCTTTCTTTTTTTCTTCTTCTTCTTCACTTTTAGATTTGGACAAAACAAGAAGCAGCCAGGATCTGTAACTATCCTGCAACCTATCCAAAAAGCTTTCCTATCAGTCTGAGCCACCTTTAGGTATGTACACACACAGCTGGTCTGTGTTGGCCAAGATTTCCAAACACCCATTCATTCACACAAGGTGCCAGCTCCAACGGGCCAGTGGGGCCGGGTTAAATCCTTGCCCAAATTCACCAACAACTACCAGGGACTGTAATCACCTTGGAAGATGCTCTTCATCAACAGGTTCAGGACCCTTTGTTGTAACCTCATGGTGCATCATCCAAATGGTGCTGGAAGCAGCGGGCAAACAGCTGTCTGCCTTGCCCAGCTCATGCCAGCACAGAGGCAGCACAAAGGGTCCCCCCACATCCAGAGCCTCTTCTGTGAGAAGGGAGGAACACAAGCACTCCTCTAAGTCAACCTTAAATCACAAGATTTTGCTCAGGGCCATTCTTATGCTGAGCTTTTCCCGCAAGCTGCAGTGCCCAGCTGAGCTGCTGCACAACCGCAGCTCCCACGGGCCCTAGGGGTGAGGAAGGGGAGGAGGAAGAGGAGGATGCTGGCAGGAGGTGCTGCTTGGCAGCCCGCCTGCCTGGCACACCCCTGCCTCCAGCCCCAGCGCCTGCGCAAGCTGGGAAAAGGCTCCAGCATGAGGACGGCCATCTGCGTGCCGGGAGCCGCGCCAAGGAGGGTTCAGGGATTTTTTCCCCCTCCTCCTCAGGACAGTCTCCTTCCCAAATGCTGACTTTACACACGGGTGACACCTCGCCAAAAAACTTCAGCATGGTTGCAGGAAGGTAACCAAGGAGAAGTGCCCCAGTCAGCCAGCCCAGTCACTGACCAAAGCCCAGGAAGTGCCCGTGATCCACTGCAGGTGAGGGATGGTCCCGGCACCACCAGCACAGCTCCATTTCATGCAACACCAGCTCTGCTCATTTTTAAAGCATTGCTGGTTGATGATAAAGTTCCCCTGAAGCTCATCTCCATACCCACCTCTTCTCCTGATGACGGTGACCCATCCTCCCTGATTGTGGTTTCCTTGCTGAAATAAATCACTTTAAGTGCACATTGTGCTCTGGGTCTCATTACTGTTCATCATCTTCTGCGCAACGGAGCTGTCACATCCTCGCAAACTCTGTCACCTGGGCGACACGGGAGCCATTTGGGAGGGCAGGCAAGTGGGAAGAAAGAGCCCAGGGCTTGACAGGGTACCAGGAGTTTCCCATTCCTCTCCTCTGCAGCATTTGAATGGTGGGCTCGCACCCCTCATGGCAGAAAAGCTCAGGAGAACAAAAGCAAGAAGGTGCAACACATGTCCAAGATGGGATCGGTGCACCAAGGCCCCAGACAGATGGCAGCAGGGGTGGCACATGCACCTCGACGGCCAAGAGGGTCTTCCCTCAGTGAGTTATGCCCCTGCTAGAAAACCTCCTCCAGAAGAGGTGGAAGAAACTCTCCTCCCCCAAATTAGAGTAGAAACACCTAAAGAAGGGAAAGAGGAAGAGCCAGGCATGGGGGCAGCAAGATGGTCACCAATCCCTCTCCAGGTGGATCCTAGGCAGCACCACGCTGAACTCCTCCTCACAGACGGGTGCTTCCCACTCCACGAGGTTGCTCCAGATTAATCCAGAACAGAAGGCCGGGTCATGCTGCATACAGTAAATTAAAAGCTCTGTGCCAAAACCCCACAAGGATCCCCACAAAGGCACCGTTTGCTTGTCGCATCACTTTTGAAAGGCAAACACTCAGAGAGAAAGGGAGTGATTAAGGCTGCTGCTAATCCTGGAGTGTCCACAAAGATGGGTCTGCTGGGTTGTTATCAAGGACAGAGTGTAAGTACCACTGGCCCCCAGACAGCCACTGGTCCTGTGAGGGGCTGGGACCAGCCTGGAAGGAAAGGCCAACCCACAGAGCCAGGAAGGAGCTGCTCACCCAGCCAACCTGCCCATGCAGCCAACGCCCTGAGCATCAGCATGAGCACAGCTCCCTGGGGAGAGAAGCTGTTTCCTGGCCTGATGTCTGGGAGGGTGCAAAGGTTTGGGTTTCCCACCGAGTACACAACACCTACAAAAATCCTGGAGCGTGGCTGTGGAGAAGACACACTGCTCTCACACCTTCCACAAGGTCAACATTCGTGCTTGTCTAAAACACTCCATCTCACCTCTCCCATCACAGCTTCAAAGGAGAACACCTCTGGCTGCTCTGGTGACCACGGCAGGAGAAGACCCCCAGAAAGGTAAGCAGGAGAAAAACCTCACAGATGCAGAAGATCCCTGGAGACGCAGAAGACCCCCCGACAGGTCATCCATCCGTGCCAGAAAGGATTCCCCAGGTGGTCCCTGGGGCTTTGCTTGGCTCTGCCAGCATCCCACCCCTCCATGCCAAGCATCCTGCTGCAGCATGGAGACCCCCGTGCCCCCTCCTCGCCCAGGGCACTCACACACATGTTCGCACACGCCGGCGTGGAGCGGGAGGGGAAGCCAGGCTGCAGGAATAACACAGGCACACAAACAAAAGAGCACAAGCCATTAATCTGGGTGAACCAGAGGAAATGAAATCATTATGTCTGCAGCTACAACATCCCGAGGAACAAATTTCCTGCCTGGATAATAAATGGATTCTTTTGTTTCACATTGGCCCCGACCACATGAGTCTCTTGGCCTATTCCTCATCCAAAACATCTTGCTGTATAAATACCCAGACAGGTTCAAATTTCAGCTGCTAAAAATATGTTTTAATTATAATAATATATAATAATAATAACAACAAAAAAAAGATGGATCTACAGACTCCCCTTGCCTCCTAAACAACCTCTGAAGGCTTTCCAGCAGGCAAGCAAGCAAACAAAAAGTCCCAAAGTTGCCAAAAACAGCTGAACAGCACAAATGCAGCCTTTAAAAAATGACTGAGGCACCTGAAAGCAGCTCCAGGTTAATGCTTACAATAAATAACCCCTGTCAGAAAGAAAAATTAGGGGTGCATGAAGATTTGAAGCACCAATGGCCCAGAAGCATCTCCTAAGTACTTCCCAGCAACAGGACGGGACCAAAGCCACATGGCACATCAATGACAGCTCCAACTTGGGGCTGTGCAGGTTTTCTTCTGAGCCAGGTTTTCTTCTGGTGGCTTGCTAGGGCTTGGGATTTATCCATTGGATGGATGGGGGGGAATGCAAGATCTGGCCTCCTCTGGCTTGGCACGATGCTCCCCAGCTGCAGGAGTCTCCAGGGATGCAGACCTTGAAGAGAGCTGCGTGAATGACTGGTTCCAGCCGTTCCTTTAATCTGCAACTCCATCACATCACTCACTTAAAACCATTTTTGCATCTAATTGCATATTTTCCTTCTGCTTTCAGCTTCTTTTCGCTCGCCTTCCCAGCTTCACCAACACATTGTGAGCACTGCAACAAGTTTCAAAACAAGACGCGGTTTTGAAGCCAAACATCAAAGCGCCTTGGTGCACAAAGTCCAAATTGTTTGGATGTTAAAGAGAGACCTCCAAACAGGGAAACAAGGTCAAAAATTCCTTCCATCTAGCAGGCAGCCAGGGGCAGAAGATCCAACCAAGCCCACCGTGCTCAACCACAGCTCTTACTCAGGGCTGGACTTGTTCTCCATCACCCCAAACATCCCAGCACCCAATGACTTCTCTTCAATTCCACACACAGACAGAGGAAGCCCCTGGTGCATCACACCAACAGAACCTCAATTTTGGTTTCCTTTGAGGGTCATCTTTAATTCCAGTTACATTGTGGATGCTGGGGAAAGCATCCAAGCACAGCTGCTGCCTCATTTCTGTCGCTTATCACCACTGTTACTTCAAGGAAGGGGAGGGGGAAAAAGAAAGGAAAAAAAAAAAAACCAACAGTCCTTGGAAACTAAATATTTACACACCCACATAGGCTAATCCCAGCAGATCCAAGGGTGGGAAGCCTATTAAAGAAACATCCCTAATTACTTTCCCATTTTAAAGGGAATAATCTGGCCATTAGCTCGAATGCTTTACTTAAGTAATCACTTATTTTTCAAGAGGAATAATCTGCTGCTGTGTGCACAGACAGGACTGGGGGCTGAGAAACTATTTTTATACCCTTTCCTCAGGTACAGCCAAGTGGCACAGAGGGGCTGGAGGAAGAGAGGGGAGTCAGGAGGTCAACACATGCCACCCTTGGGAGGCCACTCCTGGCACACAGACAGAGGCAGCTCATGCTCTGACACCTTGCCGGTCCCTCGACTGCACTACAAAGAAACTTTGTTGGGAAAAGGGGAGTTCTCAAGGAAACATGGGAAAGAAAAATGGGAACAGAGCCCAGACACCTTGAAAGGCCATCAGTCCCCTCACAACGATGCCCTGGCAAATGCCCCTGTCCCTCCCAGCAGTGCCAGGAGCAGGGAAACACAGCAGGCTGATACTGCAAAACACTGATTTTTCAAGAGCGTCTTTCGGTCCCTTTTTGCTGATGTATTAACAAAACATTCTCTTATCAAAAAGTCAGGTGGTTTCTGCAGGAAAAAAATGTCAGGAATCCAGACACGGCGATGTATGGAAGGATTCCCAATACCCCCCCTGTAACAGCAAAGCAAAGAGCAGCAATTTGCTAATTGGCAACAGCCGCTGCGCTGCTCGAGGAAAGGGCTGGAACCTTGAGGATGGGCACAAGTTTGATTATAAGACACGCTCAGTGGATCATTTAGAAAGATAAAACCACGCTCGCTCTGCCGCAGCCAGCTATTAAAAGTGGAGAATGTTATTTCAGGTAATAAAGAGCAAGACCTGAGGACCAGCCTGGGAATTCAAATTTACAACTTGTATCAAATTCATCTGCTGTAAAACTTCACCTAGTTTATAAGTTTCTCACCAACTTCATAAAACATGTTTTATTATTATTGTTTTCTGACTCTCCTGCCTTAATAAAATTCCTCTCCCAGCCTGTGTGGGTGTTGCATTATAAACATTTGCACTTTGATTCATTCAAGACTGCAGAAAGCTTTCAAGGTAACCTATTAGGAATACTTTAAATGGTTCAAAGACATCCCAGTTTCCCCTGAACGCCGCAAAGCTTTAAAGAACAAAATAAAAACATGCCTTGCTGCGAACCACCTCCAAAAATCTGCTGGGCTGGTGACTCAGGAAATGAGAGTGACCACACAGGCCAGCCAGGAGGGGTCCAGAGTCGGAAAACACAGGAGTTACCAGGGCACAGGGTAAGGTGGGCACCCACCCATCACTCCCCAAGCCCCCTCGCCAGGGAGCTGGTGGGATTTATTAACAAAAGATTCTCTTGGGGATGATGTGAGTGTGTCCCACTGGTAGGAGGCAGCCAGACCATTTTTGGGGATGCTGCTGAGTGGCTCCCACTGGTGGGAGGCAGCTGGACCATTTTCAGGGATGCTGCCAAAGCTCTTCCCACTAGTGGGAGGCAGCTGGGCCATTTTTGGGGATGCTGTTGAGTGGCTCCCACTGGTGGGAGGCAGCTGGACTGTTTTTGGGGATGCTGCCAAGTGGTTCCCACTGGTGGGAGGCAGCCAGACCATCTTCCCACAAGTGAAGGACCCAACCATGCAAAACCAGGGATTCCCTCATCCCCAATCAGCAAGCGGAGCCCAGCGCTGGCACACAAAGCAGAGCTAGAGGGGGCTGGACACAGCGTCCTTCTCAAAGCAGCCCCTTTTCTCCTGCCTCAGGAGAAGTTAAGGAGCCTGCTGAAGTTAAGGAGCAGCCTTTGGTGGCTCTGAGCGGGCTCTGGAGGCAGGCTCTGAGCAGCCTCCCTCCCGTGGGCGCGCAGCAGTGCCACCAGTGCGGCGATAACCCATGAGAATAAAAGCTGAGTTTTAGGAGGATGCTGAACACAATTAGCTCGTGCCCTTACAGCTCCCACCAGCCAGCAGCCACCTCCTCTCCTCCACCACGTTGGCTGCAGCATCCAGGGGCCGGGGGGACACAGCCAGCCCATGGACAGAGCTCAGGAGGGCTCGACCTGAGCTGAGTCCAGAGAAAAAGGCATTGATGCCTTTAGTTCTGCACAGCTGCAGCTTCTCTCCACTTGACTGAGCAAGAGGGAGATTACCTGGCACAATGCACGTGGCTCAAGGAGCCACACGTCCCTCCCTAGGAAACATGGTACAGAACTGATCCTCCTTTCTTTCATTAAACCAGAAATTACCACCTTAGAGGCCATCTCTGGTCACAATAACATCATTGTATGTGACTTCACAGTGCCTCTGTTGAGAGCCTGATGGGCTCAAACAACTTAGACCCCCACCAGCAACTTCAGCTCAAGAAGCAAAGCACAGGCAGCAAAGGCCACAGATCTCCAGGAGATTCATCCACTTGTGTGGAGCTTCTGGAGAGCTTCAGCCAAACTCCACAGGCTGGGGAAGAGCTCTGTGCTCTGGGTTCACTTGCAGCCAGTTCATGCCCATAATTTCCAGGACTAAATAAAAACTGCATTAAAAATAATCACAGCAGAAGAGCAGGGATGGAGTGGCCACATGGTGAGGGCAAACACAGGGAGAGCTGGAGAGCTATGTTTGGAGAGCTGGAGAGCAGCCTCTCCAGCTCCATGGGTACATCACAGAAGGCAAAGGTGCTGGACTAGTCAAAACCATTACCAGAAGCACTTCTGAGAGAACAATTGTGACAATTTTCTTACTTCCAAACACATTTGTTTCAAATGAAAAGCAAAGCCAGCACCAAACGGAGCACTCCAAGAGCATCCCACTCGTGCTCTCTCCCTACATGCCCATCCTGTTCCTTGGGCATTTGGAAACCAGAAGCTACAGATTTTTGGTGAAAAGGCTGTCTCCCTCCCAGTCTCCCCGTCCAGAGGGCAGGGAATGCCCAGTGGGCCCAGAGCAGCCCCCCACAGCACACTGTTCTCCTCCTGCCCCCTGAGAGCAGTGTTTCCCTTTCAACTCTTCTGCTGAGTTCCCAGTTTTCCTGGGGAAGATGTAATTCACACCCCTCTTCCTGTTCCACAGTGATTTAATGTCTTTTGAGCAAAATGCAATTATCCTCATATCAACAGGGCCCTAGCGAGGATGATAATGAGCCGGCTCCAACCCCGCGGCTACGGAAGCGGCTGAAGCCAGCGGAGGCCTCGAGTAATCAAAGGCCCGTCCCCGGCCTCCGATTGCTGAACAAGAAATGAAAAACCTCCATAAAACTTCAAACACTGCCATTCCCTGCTCCATCCCTCCACCCGTGGTGGGGGTTTTAGCACCAGGAGACAAGCGACCAACACCAGCTCCAGGTCCCTCTGATGTCCTGCAATCTTTAGTGTGTAACTCTAAACTCCATACAGAGTGTTAGCTACTGTTCTCCTATTTTGGTCAGACAAAACAATTCCTCTCTAGGCCTGGCAATCAAGGACACCTGACTGTCTCAGGCCCTGAGAAATGTAAACAAAAGTGAGTTGGGGGGCAAGCAAACTTGGGGTAAATGACTTCATTACCTGAACCTGTAAATGGAAGATTCACCCCCAACATACAAATGGACCAAACTTATAAAAGTATGAAAACCCATGACCCCATTGCCCATTTGGGTGTAGGCCCTGGAGTCTTTGACTGCCCTAATGTACCTGAAGGCCCTTCAATAAATATAACCACTTTTATTCTCTTAATTTTGTCTGGCCTCTGATTTTAGGTAGTCCCAAAAGGCATCACCCCCAGCTTCATCACACCCAGCTGCATTTTGGGTGTCACCTGCCAGGTCACCCAGAGCACCCCAGGGCAGAGAGAGGGCACGGGGGCATCGACCTTCTGCTCCAAGCAGACACAGCAGCCCTGTATGCCCAGGTTCTGGGGCTCAAGGAGAAGCAGCCCCCACCCCAAGTTGGAGGTGCCTTGCTTTGCCCCAGGACATGCAAATAAAGGTGTCCTCCTGCTCTGCCCTGCAAACAGGAAGAAAATAGAGAAAGGGATGGAAAGACGTGGACATGCAACAGGTCTTGGGCTTTGCAGGACTGCAGAGGCTTCCTGGGAGACAGCAGAGCCAGGAGCAGGGAGCATCCAGTGAGCTAAGCTGCCCATCCCCTCAAAAAAAATAATATATAGCCAGGCAAAGACACTAAAACCCAGCTGTGCTCAGAGCATTCCAAGGAAAATGCTGGTTGGGTTTGAATAATCCAAAGCTTGGTTCCCAGTTGCTGTTGGGATGTGGCTCACTGGGTACTAGTGCATTGGAGAGGCAGGTGGGATGAGAGAAGGGCTTTTGAGGAGAGAGCATCATAAAACAATCCTTTGAAGTCGTGATGAAACCCCCATCGAGGATGGCAGGAAACAGCCGGGAAGTGAGGATTTCCACAGCCTCTTACCTATTCCCACCCACCACTTTTACTCCTTGCGTAACAACTCAAAGCTTCATCAGCTCCAACCACCAGTAACCCTGACTGGATGCCTCCCCAGATAATAAACATTTCCTTCACTACTAACGAGCACATACCTGAGGCTTTATTAATGCCTACTTACTTGGCCTGGATATTTCCAAATTTTAAATAAGTAAGTAAATAAAATCCTAGAATCCCTGAATGGTTTGGGTTGGGAGAGACCTTAAAGATCATCTCATTCCACCTCTTAGCCATGGGCAGGGACAACTTCCACTAGATCTTAGTAATAACCTAAATAACCTTAATACTGTTAAAAATCACCAAGATTACCTTAATACCGTATTTTTTTTCTCCCCCCCAATCTGGAAGGACCTTGGAAGGACTTCACCTGCTTATTAAGGGGAATGTCTTAGAAGAGAAAAAAACCAAATTAACACTCACCAATTAACTAAAACCAATCTTAACCCTCACCTCTTCCAAACGACTGCTTGCCATGACCTTCCATTGTGACATAAGCACACAGTACGGAGATGCCAACCGTGGGATGCTCTGGGACTCCCCTCCTCCCAAACCAAGAGCATCCCTGGTTTAAGTTGGAAGAAGTGAGGCTGAAGGACACTCATCTTCCTCATCCAGGGCTCAGCACAAGCCCCTTCCCCTTTGAACTGCTGCCTCTGTGATTTTTCACCACGGGGCTCCCAGCAGGAACTTATTAAAGCCAGACCAAAGCACGTCTTGCTTTAATAGTAATTAGGTCACCCTGGGTTGTGGGCTTAGCAGGCAAAACTATAATTATTTAGAAACATCAAGTTTAAATGCCAAAGAATCTTAATGGAGCTGAGCTAATTAACCAATTTCAACTAAGTAACTGATTAGCTTAAAAAGAAAAAAAAGATAAATCAATGATCATAGACAACAACATTTTCTTTTAACAGCCTTTCTTGCAGCAATTCTCAATTGCACAAACTGAGCCCAACAACCCCTGCTAACCAAATATTATTGTAATTAAATATTCAACAGAAAGCCTCTTCAATTATTCAAAAGACTGATAACACTTGGTTATAATTGGGGTGGTGGGAGAGGTTTCCAGAAGCAGGGATAGTGTGCAGCTCCGGCTGCTGACGCAAACCCGCGGGTCGTGGCATCAGCACAGGGTACCCCTCCCATGCCTGGAACCGACGTGGGGCAGACGGATGCTCTCCAGCCCAGACGTGAGAAAACAGACCAGATGGTGCACAGGCTTTCTGGACTCCTGTTATTAGACCGAAAATTTAGGGGACTAATGGCTGGTTTCCAGGTTTCACACCGTTTTCCAGTGGTAGCGTTATTCCCCTGCCAGAGGGCCGGGAGGAAAAGCAGGCCCCGGTGTATCATTATAATTCACTAAGCGGCATTACCGTAGGAAATTACAAATTAGCTTTTCAGCAAAGGATACGGACGTATTTAGATTAGCCATCGAGAAACTACAGAACCTTCCAGCCCATTCATCAAAGGTCTTGTAGCTCCAACTTTCAGGGAAATGAAACAATAATAAATATTGAGCAGGGAAAGTTAATCTCCCCTGAACGCACTTTAATAATTCAGAAGTTGTGAGAAATAAATAAAGCACAGATCCTTTTGTGCCTACAAAACACGTGTCTTGTTTTTCTCACTGTTTCTCATGATGTGACTTGGTGGGAAAATGGATGGTGACGAAAATAAAAGAGCTCCAAAAACAAAGCTGTGGCTGTGAACAACATTTACAGGGAAGAAGGGAGCCCATCCATGCTTGCCACTTATCTGGAAAGCCATGGAGCTGATTTGGGCAAGAGTTTGCTCCCATTGTCCCTAAGGACAGGGCTGTGTGGCCTCTACCTGCTGCCTGCATCCGCTCCATGCCTGTTCCCTTCCCTGCACGCTCCCAGGCAGCCTCTCAGGCTGCTCATTTTTGGAAAGACTGTGGGTGTATGCCTAAAAGCCAGACAATGCAATAACCAGCTCAGGGTCCAAGGGCTACCCAAGGTCCCAGCTCTCTCCTGACACTACTCTGCCCTCACTCCATCCCTTTCCTCACCCTTCTGCCCCCACACCAACCCGGGACCTCTGTAAGCAGCACTCACTCCAACCTCCTACCATTCCAATTGAGCAGATGCCTTCCCAAATTGCCACCCGGCCAACATCCAACCTTAACATTTGCCTTGCCCAAGCACTGATGCGTGCAACCCTTGCGAGCTCTGTTCGCAGCAGAACAAGGTCAAACTGAAATGCGCTTTCAAATCTTAATGAATATTTGGGGAAAGCATTCCCTCCCACAACCCCAGCTATTTACCCGGCCTTGCTGTGCTGTTAAATGACTCCTCACACCAGTGCTGTCTGTTTACAGGGAACGAAGCACCATGGTGCCCTTCGGGCAGCATCACACAGGTTTGGGGCTCCTGCAGGAAGCCCTTTCCACGTGCGCTGAGCTTGGGGTACCCACAGCTGGGAGAGGTAAAAAAAGCCCCCTGGAGCTGGCTGGACTCAGCCAGCGCAGTGCACACACACCACAAGAGCCTCAGCCTTGCTCTGGGCATCACTTCCATCAGCCTCATCCCACAGCACTCCCACTGCACCAGGGCTGGGGTCTCCGAGACTTTGCTGCCCTGATTAGCATCGAGTTACCCATTGCCCAAGGTACCATTTCCCCCTTTTTGTCAAATCTGAGCATTTCTTTAGCTTACAGAACCCACCTCTGCTAGAAACATCTATTATTCAGCACCGTAGCCTGGATCCAGATGAACATATCTGGCCTCCTTCATCACCAAACATCCGTACTTTCTTCTGATTTCTAAGGCCAGTGGAAGGGTTTTACTCTGTCCTGTTGTGTCGGGAGCTGTACCCAGGATGGGTGAGAGGACACCTTGCAAGCCCTCTGGCAGCTCACGCCACAGCAGTCAGGGCCACTTAATACATGGGAGAACATGCAGCACTCCAATATCCAAAAGAACAGGAAAACACAGTCCCCACCTACTCCACGAGCAGAGATACCAGGAATTAATCCAAAAAAAAGGCAACATAAGCACCTGCAGTGTCGGGCCCCTTTTCCATTATTTGGCAAAACACTTTCCCTTCAGGCTGACAAGATCTGGGCTCACTCATCACGCCAAGAATAAGGGATTTCCCCTTAGGGCTTTCTTTTTTTCCCCCAGTTAGAGCAAAGAAAGCAAGAGTGAAGGGATGCCTGAATAGCAGCACTTGCAAATTCCCATGAAAGTTACCATTTTCACTCGCAAATTCCCTCCTGAAGACTTATTTCTAGCCCTTGAGAAGGGCTCTGCTCAGGGTGGAGCAGCTGGGCCAGAGGTGGGAGCGCACAGGGTGCTGCTGCTGAGGGAGGGCGGCCGCCGGCTCTCAGCCTGCTCGGCACCGGCGCTGCTCCGCTGCCTGGCGGAAGCACAGGAAGCCCAAAGGATGCCTGCAACAGATGTGAGCATCCCGAGCCAAGGGGGAGGAGAGCGGGCACCCGGGGCAGGCGGCATGCACGGAGGAGGAGGCAGGGACGTCGCTCTCCAGTCAAACCCCATCCCTGCTCCTCTCGCAGGCAGCAGTTCCAAAGCCAGGGGATAAGCAGGGGGAGGAAAACTAAGCCAGATCCACCAGCCCCAAGCAGGCCTTTCCACCTCCCTGCTGTGCTCTCCTTATTGTGATGCTGCAAGCACAGAGAGAAAAACCTGGCTTTTAAAAGAGCAGGCGCGAGGCAGGGAGATGGTGGAGAGGTGAGCAGGCCAGGCAGGTGAAACAGAGTACGTGGAGGAGCTGCACCGAAATGGACATCAGCCCCATCTGACCTACCAACAGCTCCAACCCGAGTTAAAACGTGTAACGTCAGTCCATTACCACCCTCTCTATATGCTAAATGGATTATATTTGGTTCAGCTAACACGAGAGAGAGCACGCGAGCGGCTTCTGAGTGATTGCAGGGTGTGGGAGAGACAGAGTATTTGGTGCTGTCATCTTCTCACATCCTTCTTCCTCTTCGCAAGCCACAAAAAGAATTTTAAAATTACTATAAACATCCAGCTGTCCAGCAGAAAAGGGCCAGCTAAGCCACAGGATTTGGTAAAAAATCAAGGAACCATAAAAAAAGTCAGATAAGTGACTCTATTACAACCAGGTTTGCGTGCCGCAGGCAATGAGTTAGCAAGGTTTTACGGAGAATAACGAGAAGTGGTTTGGAGGCAGCCCGAGCCCTGACCCCAGATGCATCCTCCTCCCCCTCCAGCCGGGTCCAGACCCCCAGACACCTCCCCCACCATCACGGTAAAAAGACTTTTTGTCTCGTTGGCTGATTTGAGATGCAGGGAGCCATCCCTGGCTCAGCTGCTCCTGCAGCCCAGGGCAGAGCAGGGCGCCAGCCGTGGCTTTGCCGTGCCGTCAGAGAGGGCTGCTGGCAAATCCAGCCTCGCCGATGCTCCAGGGGCAAAGCCAGACCCCAGGGCAGGGCAGGTCCTAGGAGATGCTCCAGATCCATTAGAGAAAACCATGTCTCAATCTAGCAAGTTCAACCTCTGCATCAAGAGATTCAGTAAGATTTAAATAAACCCCCAAAAAAGGCATTTTCTTTATACAACCACATCATTAGACTCTTGCCTTAACTCCAAATCAGATTTGATTGCTCTACCTCAGAAATTCCCCATCCAAAATTTTCCCTGAAATCTGAGATCTCTCCTAAGATACTACTTTACTATCCAAGATACTACTATTCCTCAGCAGAGCAGAAATATCACCACTCCTCAACAGGTTCCGTCCTGGGCAGGGACACCGACTCCGCCGGTGCTCCTGGGGAGAGCTCCAGCAAGCTGAGAACACCCTGGGTGACACCCCGGAGTGCCCTCAGACCAGGAGGGAGCCGAGGTCTCCTATCCAGCCGCAATTCCAGCAGTGCCTCAATCCGCTGACGCTCAAAGCGAAGCGCTGCTAACAGGTTTTGCCTCTTCACGTGCGGCTTCGCCGCCGAGCAAACGCGCGCTCGTTGCATCACGCATCGGCATGGCACCAGCACTCCCACCTCCAGGTATTCCTACAGAGATGTCGTGAGGCAGCCCCAGAAATACGAAAAGCAAACACCTGTGTCAGCCAAAAGCCAGCGGGAAGGGGATGCTGCAGCAAGCGGGCCTGCCTGCCACGATCCAGCAGCCGTGCTTGCGAGCAGAGAGCAGCTGCGGCCAAACCCCACCGGAGCAGCATTCCGGCTCCCGAACCAGCTCCTAGCCGCCCGGAGCTGCGCCGGAGTCTCCTGCCACCTCTGACAGCTTGCAGTTCAGCCACAACCATACTGACATTAAAACCCCCGAGGAGGGCCCGGCCCCACGGCGGCCGGCAGCGGTCTGAGACCCCGAGCATCATCATCTCCCCGCAGCCGCGCGCCTCTCGCTGCCCACAGCCGAGGGGCTGCACCACGTCCCCTGCTCGCAGCCACCGCTCCAGCTCTGCTGGGCAGCCCCTGCCACGAGCTGGTGCTGTAACAGCAAGAAAGGTGGCAGTGGCAAAATAAAGAGGAAATATAACAGAAGCAATACTTCAAGAGCCATGCCGGGCACGGAGCAGCGACGCAGCACCAAGGCTGGGGCGGGCTGGCTGTCCCACCAGGCCCACCGCCCGCAGCCCGGGTCTTGGTTGCAGGCACCGTCCTGCTGCCCAGCAAATCCCACGACCAAGCTGGAGATGGGGAAAAGATCCCAGCCCACCGGCACGGACTGCGCTGAGAGGACGGGCACGCACCTGCTCTGTGGCTCCAGGGCCGGGCCAAGCGCCCCCCGGCTCAGTTCATACCCAGAAACGGAGACCACCTGCCCACGGCTGCCGGCGCATCCACCCTCCGCGGGGCTGGGAGGAGGAGGGTTGGCAGAGGCGGCTGCGAGCACCGCCACGGCCCCCGGAGGCGGCCCCACCGCGGCCCCGGGGACCAGAGGGAACCCTGACGGGACTCCGGAGACCGTCCCACTGCGGCCCGGGCGCCAGAAGGGACCCCGGAGGTGACCCCACCGCGGCCCCGGGCAGGGCTCCGCAGGGAAGGGGAGCCGAGCCAGAGCGACAGCTCGCCCCACGCGGATGCGGGCGGGTTCCCTCCTCCATCCCCGGCCCCCTCCCGAGGGCACGGGCTGCCAGCACCGCCCGCGGACCGGGTACCCCGGACTGCCACAAGAGGCCGGGGCCACGGGGCCGGGATCCAGCCCCGTGCCGGTGCCTTACGGCGGGGGAGTCGCTCCCCGCCTGCTCCCCAGACGCAGACGCCGCGGGCGGCGCAGGGACCCTCGGCTCAGCATCCCACCCGCTCCCGGTAGTCCCGGTCGCCGCTCACCTTCCACGGCGGCCGCGGCGGCGGCCAGGCAGAGCAGCACCACCAGATCCGCAGCCATCGCCTC
>NW_024581079.1:3088271-3182283 GCF_017639235.1 Corvus kubaryi
TGGCGCCCCCTGGCGGCCCAAGGACGCCCCTCACGCCGTGGCTCCCCTCAGCGGGACCCGCGACGGGGCGGGCCTGGGCCCCGCAGGGCCGGGACGCGGCCGGGGACGGGCGGCGACAGGAGCGGGGAGGCGCCGGCGGGGTCACAGCGCCGCAGTCTCGCTCCCATCTCTCACCCCCAAAAGGAATCTGGAGCGAACCGTCAGCCCTACAGAGACGTGGCCCCTCTGCCCAGCCGCCCCCAGCATGGCCGCTCCCCTCAGGCTCAGACGCTGCGGCCGCAGGGGTCGGACCCAACGCGGGGCCCCCTCAGCCTCCTGCCGTGTCCGCCTTCTCACCCTTCGCTGGGCATCGCTCCGGGAGCCGCGGCCACATGGGACACCGGGAGCAGCGGCCTCACTCGGGGGACACCGGGATGCTCGGCACCCCTCGGCAGCAGCCCTGTCACTGCCAGCCCAGGGCGTGCCCTGGTACCCACAAGCGCAGCCAGGAGCGATCTACATTCACAGCCTACAAAAAGAACCATCCAGAAGGGCGCTCGCCCCGTCCTGCTCACCCCACGCACCGCCCTGGTCACCCTCGGCAGGGCTCAGCATCCCCCGCTGCTCCGCTCCCCACCCCACAGCAAAGCTGGCCCTGGCCCTCCTCCTCAGGGATCCGTGCATCCCAGCACACGCGGGTCAGGACAAACAGCGCGGGCAGGGCAGGCAGCAAGGGCTCATTCCAGTCACGGCCGCACGCCTGCCGCCACGGTGGGACCAGAAACCCTGCAGAGACATCGAACGCTGGAAAATCGTCAGCTTTTCAGGGAAAGAGCGTGCAAAAAACAGTCAGCGGTGCCACGGGAACAAGAGTTTTCCTTTTGCGGTTGTGCAAAATGTATTTTCAAGCAGCTCCTATTCAGCTGAGCAAATAACAGAAAAAATTGCCAAGAACCTTCTGGCTAAGTTTTAAGGAAATTTGCTTTCATCTTGACAACCCTTCTTCATTTCCTTCCCATGAATATCTCAGCAATCCAGTTTACTCACTCAGAGGATCACAGAAAGAAAACTGTGAAGTAAATGTCAGTATTATTTGCATCTTTATCCAGTCTGCCATAAAAGCAACACCATGTTATTTATCTGATCTAGCACAACTCAGTAACAGCTCAAGTATAGAATATTCATGATGTGCAAAGCAAAAAAATGTTAATCGTTTGAGAATACAAGAGGCAAAGAGCTGAGCCTGTGAGTTATCCAGAGAAGTGCCTCAGCTTGGGGTGTTTTTTTTTCCTCCCAAATAATAGTTATCAACTGAAAAACTTGCATTCAGAAACTAACATTTGACCAAAATAAGCCTGACAATTTTTGTAGAGTAAAAAAAAGAATAATACATCAATATTCTTCTGATTTCTTTTCAGCTGGCCAAAGAGTTGGCTGCGCTGGGTGAAAGCCAGCTGTGTTTGTTCAAAATGTTTTCTGTTCCGTCAGCCTTGCTCCGAGTCTCCCAACAGCAAGGCTTTGCTTCTCCTGGAGGACACGTCTCTGAAAAAGCCGTGTACCATCTGGGGGTGGAAGTGGGAAGGTGGCAGCATCCTGTCACAGGGCCACTCTTCCTTGCACACCCAGTGGGATTGTCACCATCTGCCCCAGGGACAATGCCCACCAGTGTCCCCTTGGAGGGCACATGAAGGGCATTAAAGCCTGGTGGAGTTTTGGGCACATTTTGCTCTATTTTCCTTTCTGAGCCAGCCATGTGTAGGAGGCAAACACCCCATGGAAGGCAAAACCACCCTCGGGGCTACCAGCAACCTCCAGTTCTGCCCACCAGGCCCCTGTGCAGGAAGGACATGGGGCACAGACCTGCTCAGAGCATGAGCAGCCCCCCAGAGCTTTGGGCGGTGCTGTGCCCGGGGTGCACGGCCGGTCCCTCTGTGCTCACAGCCCGCAGCGCATTGAGATGGCGGCAGTCGGCTGCCAGAATTAGCTCTGTCTTAATTAACAGCTTTGCCTTTGTTCTCAGATGCTGCTTCAGGCGATGCCAAAGCCTTTGTGGAGGATGAAGATCTGGGATCCCAGTGAAAGGAAGCATCAAGACTTATCATATGGCATGGCACAGATCTCCTTCTCAAAAAACCCTCGTAACCACCTTCGAGAGCAGAGGGGTCACAGCCTGTGCCAGTCCCCATCCATCCCCACCACACTGGCTGTGACAGGACCAGCTGAAGCACTAACATGAATCCCACCAGGCCATCCTTGTGCATCTGGTGGCAGCAACCATGCTACAAGGGAGGCTCTGGAGGGGTCGCCCCAAATCCTTCGAGCTGGGAACCAGCAGGCCCACGCTCTGGGAGCCCGACATCTCCTGTGACAGCAAGTGGAGGGTGAGCAAGGCTCCTGCCTTGCACCAGAGCTACCACCCAGCTCAGACTGGGAGCTCACTGGGATGGTGCCCTTGGTGGCAGGAGGATCCTGTGAGCCACTCGCTAGCGCAGGAGCGGCTTGGAGCAGGATAAAGGTCAAACAAACCTCCCCTGCGTCAGCCTCATGGAGCAGCAGAGCTGGCAGAGGACACAGAAGCCTCCCCAGCCAGAACAAGCAGAGCTAAAGCAGCCGTGACACTCCCAGTTTATTTTCCAAGCCGAGGCCGGGCCTGCAGGGAGGGCAGGAAGCTTTTCATGCAGCGCAGGAGCACTGCTCCTGCATCCCTAATCCTGCCAAGGCAGCATAGGCTGCTCCCAGGAGCTCGCCTGTGCATTAATTGTAGAGGAAATCATGCACCTACAGCATCCTCCCGAGAGTCAAAGCCTGAGGAGCTGGTAAATCCTCTCCCTGATAAGAGAGGCAGATCCCTTCAATATTCCAGCATTCCAGACTTGTCTGGTCTGTGCCACATCACAAGAGCCAGGTGAGACAGGTAACAAGGGCAATGCTGGCAAGCAGCATCCAGCCCCTGAAGCACCTCCTGTGCAGTTGAACCCCTTCCTGCGAGTCCAAATAAATGTAATATGATGTAATAACATTAATTAGCAGCATTAAATGTTCAGTGTATTCAAGGCACAACTCAGCCACTTGGCAGAGTGCAGCCCAAACTGCTTACTGTTCTCTCAGGGGAAATAACCTCAGGGAGACTTCTGGGCTTCAATACCATCAGGAAGCTGAAGGGAGAGAGGGAGGGAGAGAAGTTATTGTCCTCTCCAGGCATTCACAGAAAACTCCGGTGTCTTATCAGAGCAGAAGAAGCTGTAGGAAGGACAACTCCTTTGTCATGTGAACAATTTGAGGACTAAATTGAAGCGAGACGTGAAGAAAAAGTAGGTGAGATGAAGGTTAATTTGGCAACCAGAGTGAGAACAGAGGGAGCTGGGGTATGGAAGAGTCTATTAATTCCCTGGGCAAGAGATGCAGCCAGAGCCAGGCCACACAGTAACTCCCTGCACAGTACTGAAAGATAAATTGCAGGTTCTGCTGGTGGAATATTCTGTTTATTAAGTTCCAAAATAGGAGACAGTCAAGTGCCAAGTGCCTCGAGCCTCTCGGTGCCTGAGAACATATCAATCACTGGTGGGAGCAGCGTTCAGCAGCTCTGGTGTGACACAGGGCACCACGTACCAGGCTGGACACGCCACATCCGCCCCTTCACACTGCCATGGAGACGGGGAAGGAGGCAGGGAAGGTGCCTGCTCCTCTGGCAATGGCAGCAAAGACAGGCAAAGATCAGCAAGTTCCTTTAGGAGAGAAAGAATTCACTTTGATTCACAGATGCTGCAATTTCTGCTACCTGGCTTTTCCTCTTAATTGGGTTTTTCAGGGTGGTTGCAAGTCCCAGCAGACCCACCAGCCATGGGACAACACAAGCACAGATCAGCCATGTCTCCCCATTTTCCATTTCTTCCTAGGATCTCCAGGTGGAAGGATCTCTTTGTTCCCTTTGAAGGCAGAGGATTAACAAAGGCAAATGCAAAAAAGAAAAACAAAAACTCCTTTGTCTGAGGATGGATGACATCTTTTTATCTGTTTCTAATCTGGCTTCAACTTTCATTTCTTTAGGAGGGAAAAAAAAATCCAAAGATTAAATTTTATGCCAAGGCAAGCTATAATAAGTGACAGAAACACTCCATCTCCGGGTCCCTGCTAGCTCTGTGAAGTCAGAACATTCACAAGGAAGAAAGCAAAATATAGACAGACAAACACTTTCAATGGAGATTTAAAATAAAAACTCTCCTCATGTTCCAAATGCAAAAGCTACAGAAAAATATGTCGCTCCTCCAAGGAAATTTCATTATCTTGAAGTGAAATGCAATTTATCTTTGGAAGCTTTAAAAAAAAAAAAAATGGCAGGGAGGGGAACCTGCCACAAGAGTTTCACTTTATCGCAGCCTTTGGCTTGTTGCAGTCTGAGCCATGCTCCCCTATCTGGAAGCACACAAGGGGTGGGAAGTTTTTAAGGTGCAAGTCCATCCAAAGAAGGAGGGAGGAAGTAGAATGGTCCAGCCCACTCCATATCTGCTGCTTCAGGGTCCCATTCAGATATTTCCTACTGAAATCACCCATCCAAGTGCAAAAAGCTGGCTTGGATCAGGTGCTCACCTCATGCACAGGAAACCTGCCACTTTTTCCTGCTTTATCATGATGAATTTCCAATTGTCACCTTGATCAATGGTCCCATGAACACTATCATAAGGGTAATATGATTTTTCCCCCCGATTCTATTGTTCACAGGGTAATTACATGGGTGGCTGCACTCAAGGGCAAGAGCATGTGTCCTGCACCCTTGCACAGAGCACACAAGTGCCTGATACTGCTGGCATCACCAGGGCAACAACAGCAGTTTTTCCCAGGTAAAAAGAACAAAACCAGGAATACTCAAGGCCCCAAACCCGCTAGTCACACATACAAGCCAGTGAATGTCTCTGCAGGCATTGCAGCCTCCCTACTGTATTGATCATCAATCTCACAGACACGGGAGGTGAAGGCCAGAAGGACCTCCTGCACCCCCCTGACCTCCCTGCACACACCAAACCTCACCCAGCAAGTTCTGCCGTGATCATTTCACTGCTTGCGAGGGAAACTTGCCTCCCAACCAGGTCTTTACTGAGCCACTGCTTTGATAGCCTGGGAACACGTTCGGACTGCCCCAGCAGTGCCCCTGGGCCCCCCTCTGAACAGGGATCACGGGCACCACAGGGCAGCTGGTAATGTCCAAGCAGCCCTTCCCACAGGCACTCCCAAGGGATCAGCTGCCAAGACCGCCAGATGCCGTGTCCTGGCTCCCATCGCGCACATCCTCCTGCTCAGGCAGGGGCTCACAGTCATACGAGGAGCAGCTGAGGGAGCTGGGGAGGCTCAGCCTGGAGAAAAGGAGGCTCAGAGGGGACCTTCTCGCTTGCTACAACTCAGCAGGGTGGAGCCAGGCTCTGCTCCCAGGGGTCAAGGGACAGGACAAGAGGAAACAGCCTCAAGCTGTGCCAGGGGAGGTTCAGGCTGGACATCAGGAGGGATTTCCTCACTGTAAGGGTGGTCAGGCCTTGGAAAGTGCTGTGCAGGAAGGTGGTGGAGTCCCCATCCCTGGAGGTGTCCAAGGAACACCTGGACATGGCACTCAGAGCTCTGGGCTGGGTAACAAGGTGGGGGTCCATCACAGCTTGGACTCAATGGTCTTGGAGGTGTTTTCCAACCTCAGTGATTCTGTGATAAGCCTGCCAGTGACCTGCACATCCCTAGCTCTGTTCCATGCATCCCCATCCAGGGAGGGGAGGAAGACTGTGTTTTCAGACAGGAAGGAGGACAGATAACTTCCAGAGATGTGATAAGTGCCCCAGCCTCAGCTCCCACCCCTGCACAGCTCAGGATGTCCACAGACAGAGCCACACACAAGAGCAATTCTTAAGGCAAGCTGCTGGAAGAGGGACAAAGGGAGTCCTCGCCAGGCTTGATTGGCAGGAGATATCAAGAACCCTTCGAGAGGGGATTTGAGGGAGTTTTGCATTTCAAACAGGGCAGACAGGCAGAGGTTTACCCAGAGTGAAGAGGGAAGCAGCGAGGCTGCCATTTCATCGGTTAACATCTGGCAGCTGCAAAGCTCAGAGATAATTCTGCCTCCATCCTCCAGAGAGTTCGGATCTGGGAGGGATGCCAGAGACGTGGCAACTGGGAGGGGATGAAATTCCTTCACAGAATCTGAAACAGGCAGTGAAAACATCACAATATTCTTCCTCCCTTTAAATAAGTGACTCTTTGATGCTGACTGAGCCTGTGGAAATGTTATTTCTTTCTGTCTAAGTGGAAGCGGGAGGAGAACAGAGAGGGTGATACAGGTGGGGGAAGAAGAAACACAGCAACAGCTTTTTTCTTACCAAAATCAGACCTTTTTGATCAAAACCTTCAAAGACTTTGATCAGGCTCTCCAAAGAAAGCTTTTAATTGTTACCTCTATTTCTATTTTTAAAAAGCCAATAAGGACACCAAATTATTTCCATTTACACATATCAGGTTACAGAAAACCAATAGGAAAATCTGGATTTGGATTTTTTAGAAAAAGGAAGCCAAAAGAGATCTTTCAGCCAAAACTTGAAACTTATTCAGATGTAATTCTGAAAATTAACTGTCACGTGCTAGAACAGCTTGTGTAAGACCCTCATTTGTGACCAGATTATTTCATTGTGGGCAGAAGGACAATCCCCACCTGAGCAGCATCCCGTGCTCTCCATCTCTCTGCCGGCTTTGCACTCGGCGTGGCTGCAGCCAGCTGGGGACAGTGACAGTCCTCACAGGAACAGGCAACACAGCAGCGAGGCAGCTCTTCAATTACAGAGGAAATTGTCCTAATGACGCCTGAACACATACGCTGCCTCTCTGCAGGCATTTCTCCCGTGTGTGCCACAGCTCATCCCAACCCGCTTTCCAGGCTGCGCATCCCCGCCTCCAGGGCATGGACCCAGGAAGGGGCAGCTCAGCAGGGCCATCTCGCAGCGATGCTCCACACCCAGCACAGGTTACTGGGACGGTCTGTCCCCACTGCTGCAGTCTCAGCACACCCCGAGATGCCCGAGCCTCAGCAACAGCGGCCAGATCCGGCCATGGATCTGCGTGGATCCCTCAGGCTGGGGAAAGGGCTCCTGGCCGGTACAAATTCGGCAATACCCGGGCGAGGAGAGCTGCTCAAGGCTTCGCCCAGCCCAGCCATCTCCTCTCCCCACTTACTCATCAACGAGGGCTGGGGCCAGACACCTCCTTTTGCTGCTGCCCGGGCTGGGGACCAGCACCCCGAGTCCCCTCGGGCCACGCAGGTGGCCGAGGTTTTCCCCCACCAACCTCTGGAGGTCAGCAGCCGGCAGCACTGGGGCTCTGCACTGGCGGCTGCCGCTGGAAAGAAATAAAACCCGACCCAGGAAAGCAATGGAACTCGAGGAAAGACCCAACGGCCTGGACACAAGATGCTCTCTCCACACCATAGCTGACCCCAAACATTTGCAGGCGCTCGCACACATCCTCCCTGCAGCGCTCTCCTTCCCTGCAGGCATGCAGGAGTGCAGGACCTTCCTCACTAATAGGAAATGATTAATTTCCAAAGCCTGCTTCACCCATTTAATATCTTCGGGTCTCGTGCCAATTTGTCCATACATGTGCCCCGTTCTGGGAACAGGAATGAATCCCCATTTCACTTTGCCAACCTCCAATGTCATTTGCTCATTTCGTGTCTGAAGGACACTACAGCAAACCCTTTACAGCTAAATCATTACTGATTTTACAGAGGTTACAAGTTGCTGGTAACGTAAAAAAACTCTTGGTAAATTTGTTACACAGAATCTGACATTGTCCTGCATAAATCTCCATGTTCCTGGTAAATAGCAGAGATGTCTAGACAAGGAGAGACACCAACAAGAATTTAGGCAAGTGAATTGGAGGTATGGAAGGAAGAACATCCACACCCCCTTGTGCAGAGCAGGAAAGGGAGTCCTTACCTTCACCTGATCCAAAAAGGTAAAAACCAAAAGAGGAAAGGAAGAGAAATCCTCCTGCTTTCCCGAGCCAGGCAGGGAAAGGCAGCAGCTCTGTCAGGACAAGGTGGACATCTCTTCCCAGGGACATGTTTCCTTGAACATCACCAGGAAAACATGGGTGAGCATCCCTCAGAGCCACCACTCTGCTGTGTGCCAGAAGCTAGATATTGACCAAAAAGGTGGATTTTCCCCCCAAATGAGGCTGTGGCAAGCTGTCTCCTGGCTGGTCTACAGCTCACTCTTGGTTAGCTAGAAACAAGCATTCCTGCCCACTGGAAAAGAGTTCCCATTACTGTTTCCATCCTAGTCTCTAGGAAAGCAAAAGTCCGACTTTCAGTGAGAATCATTAATCTCATTATTTTTAGATGACATTTCCAGGTGTGTTCCCAAAGCTCCAGGCTCACGGCGCAAGCACAGACAAGTGGTCGGGTCCACTGTGCACCAATACGAGATCCCTCCCCCAAATGGATGGAAGCAGACAGCAGGTAATGAGTCTGGAATTGCAGTGGTCAGAGAGGACAAATGGAGGACACCTGGCAGAGGACATCTCCCATCAAGGGTAGGCCATGACATCCCAAGCTGACAGCTCAGCCATGTCACTCAGGCTCAGGGCAGAGGAGCAGATGGCCAGCTCCACTACTCTGGTGGAAGGAACAAAAGCCCCCTCCTTTGCCAGAGGGGACAATAAGCACCACCTCAGTTACTCAGAACCTCCTGCAGCACACCTGGGCCCCTCTTCATCCTGCAGCCACATGGCAACTGAGGCTCATTTCTTCCTAGCAGGGCTCCTCTGCAGCTGGAGAGCACCCACAGGCAGCGGGGCACCACCTCTCCCTATTGTCCCACCTCCAGCTCTTCCTCACCAGGTGAAAGCTCTCCTCCTGCTGCATCAAGAGGAGCTCCTCGGCTTTCTGAGCTGAGAAAGATCCTTCATAATCAGGAGGAGGAGAGGCAGTGGCTGCCCCATCCCTGGAAATATTCTAGGACAGGTTGGACAGGGCTTGGAGCAACCTGATCTAGTGGAAGGTGTCCCTGCCCATGGTCTGAGAAGATTTTCAAGGCCCTTTCCAATCCAAACCATCCCGTGAGTCTGATTGGGTTGGGTTGATGGATCATGACATGCTCCCAACCCAAACTGCTCCACACTGTGACTGTGGCCAGGCAGCCACAGGGCTGCCACCAGCACCTTCACTGTCCCCATCCATCAGCATCTCCTTCAAACCAGCAACTTCCACTCTCCCACAGTATTGCTCCCACTTTCCCTCCAGGAACTTCAAGCATATCCTGGTGACATCATGCTAAACCCCCTTCCCCTCCCTGCCCTTTCATTTCTTTCATCAAAGTTTCTTTTCATCTCCCACCTCCTTGCTCTGGGGCGTTTTGTTCACCTCTCGCCGCCCGCAGAGCCAAGCCGCTGTGCTGGGAAGGGCTCTGCACCCAGTGTGGAGGTGGGAGCCCTCCCAGGGGGAGCAAACCCGGCACCAGAGCAGCTCAAAGCCCCCCCTGAGCCTCACAAGCTCCCTACAAAACCCACAGAGTTACAAAAGAGCTCCGTGGGATGAGGTGCACATCTTTGTCTATCAGACAAGCACATCTCCAGAAAATGGAGACATACCATGAAATGTGTTTAACACAGGCTCAAAACATGGTGTTCAATCTGTGGGAGTCTCCACACCCACGGGCGTGCTCGGGTCATGCCAGCACAGAGAGCAGTGATCCTGAATGCTAAAGGAAGAACCAGGGAGGAAGATCCCCGGGCTGGATGGGCAGACACAGCTGGAGGCGCAGAGGTTATCTCCAGATTGCAGGTGCGATGCTCCCACCGGCTGGGTGTGAAGATGGTACAACACAGAGAGCAAGACCTGGAAGAGGGAGAAGAGAGATACCTGAGCAAAGCAACACTTTTCATCTTCTTTGGCAACAACAAAATCATGCCTTCATTTCAGATTAGCTGATTTTTGTGTGCCTTTGGTTTTTTCGATGGTCAGTACAACCATGCATGTGTGTGTTTGAAGCAGAATACTGACCCCTTTTGAGGCTGTTCAGAGTTACATGTAGCTCATTCTCTTCATTTCTCTCAAAATAATTTGGAAAAATCTTGCAGAGTGTGGCCAAGCTCCTTCAGAGGGATAAACCACAGGGTTTGCCTCAGTTTCACTGCTCCAGCCCACGTGGCTGGCGGCCGGAGCCTGCAGCGCACAGGCCAGACTGAACTGGGGGTGCTGGGACAAAAATACACTTTTTCCCCATTTGCACTGAATGTTGTCATTTTGCCAGATCCAAGCCCCTGCAATTGGTTGTGAATCATCTGTCAAAGAAAGAAAAACTCCTTTTCTCCCCCTCAGCACCAGTGAGCCAGGCCAACACATGCCAGAGCGTGGGCACGGCGACAACGCCACTACCTTGAGGCCAGGCAGCACCTCGAGGCTGATGCACTCCACCCCTACCTGTACCTGCAATTTTACAAACTTCATAAATGTACGTATCAAATAATCTATTTACTTTTTTTCTAAAAAAAAATAACCAAAAGAAGTTGAGAGGCACAGCACAACAGACAACCTTAGCTGTGAGCTGCTGATTTTTCTATGATACATTACATCCGAACCTGCCGGTGCGATGAGCACAATGTACCAATTTTGGTAATTGGTGAGGGCCTGAGAGCACGCACGCACTGCTGATCTGCCCTAAATGTATATTTACAGTGCAGGTTGTTTGCATTTCTGATGATCTGCGAAGCCAGAAGTTAATCAGCTCCTCCAGTGCGCGCAATCAGCTCCACGGCGTTCTCTCTGGTGTGGGGGAAGCTGCTCAGACTGTGATTTTAGAGCTGCCAAACACCATTATAGTGTTAAATGGAGCAGGGAGAGGATGCTGCCAGGACCAGGCACTGCCCAGGTGCTCCCTTGGGCCAGAGGACACTTGGGTGACGCAGGGAAATGTGGGAACAACACTGGGACCCAGCGCTGACCAACACTCCTATGGGCCTGCACTAACTGAGGCTGGTTTCAATTTAAGCTTGAGTGCTGGCTCAACTCTTCCCACTGGATCTTAGCATTCCCATTTCCTCACCTAAAATCCACTTGAGTAATCAACCGTAAAGCTAATGACTGGGACACCAAATCAGCAAAGTACTTGAGCACATGCTGAAGTCCCATTGAAAGAAATTAGACCTAAGCAGACGCTTTGCTCCAAGGTGAGGGGGCTTTGTGTAAAAAGTCACAAGAAGGCTGTTCAAAACAGGTGTAACAGCCTATGGAAGCAAACCATTCCCACTCGAGTGGCTTCCAAGCATCCTGCTCAGCACTCACAAGGACCTGTCGGAAGCATGGGAAACCTAGAGCTTTAGACCTGACTTTGTTTTGTTGGCAGCCAAACCTGAGTAGGCTTCAGAGGACAGTCCTGGAATGTGCAGGCGGCTCCCATGTCCTAAGTGCACAGGACACCTCCTGGGATGCCCTGAGGTGGCAGTTGGGGCATGGATGAAGGGCACAGCACCCACAGGCACCCCAGGCAGGACCAACACAACCAGTATCTCCACACTGGGATCCCCAGCGAGCCGCAGGCAGGCCCTGCCCAGCACTGCTCCCTGCAATGAGATCCAGCACTGCTGAGCAGCAGGCAGGCAGGGTTACAGCCTGAGGACCCCAAAAGGAGCCCCCTTCCAAGGAAGGACTGAATCTGCACATTCCCCCCGTGGCCATGCTCCCACCCTGGCTATCTCCCCATGCCTGTGTCCCAGCAGGTTCGCAGAAATCCCACAGCTCACCCCCCAGCCACCTCCCAGTCACGCTCCGAGTGACGGGAAGAGCAGAGATCAAGTTTCCCTGCGCACCGGAGAACAGGAATAACGTTTGGTCCTGCCAAGGACAACAGCTCGCTCTGGCAGGTTGTGCAGGTAACCACCTGGCATGGTGAAATCGAGCTGTAACTTGCCTTAAGTATAGGATTTTACAGCCCCACACGGTGTTAATGTGTGTGTATTGATACGCACATACATCAATAACCAATGTGTTCCAAAGGAGACAGTTTCCCTGGAGGTTTTCCAGCCTCTGGATATCTTTATTACGGTGAGTTACTTAGGTCAAAGCCCTAACTTGTGTATGCTGGCACAGCTCTGCTGAAATCAATACCCCTATGCCGGCTCCTGCTATTTGATGAGGTGGCCCAGGATCTCTGTATTGGTTTTACTGTCTTCCTTCATCATCTGCCCAGTTCCCATCTCTTATATTTTTTCAGCTGATTTTAGTTTTGCTTGTGGAGTCCTGGGCAAACGCTGCGAGCAAAGAGCAAACCACAAGAGCTTCACTTGTAAGTGAGCATTCCAGTTGTGTTCACCATCTCAGGGAGGATTTGCTCTCTTTGGTCTCCCAACAATTGGGGATTACTCCTTGGTTTCCAGGAGATCCCCACATCTGACATTTCCCCTAATCCCTCTTGGTGTCCAGCTCAAGGGTCGAGCACAAGACCAAGCTGAGACAGGGAGTACCGCGAGGCATTCGTGCTCTCCCACGTTCATCCAGGGTGCAAAGTGCAAAGACACCTGTAAAAACCACGAAAAAGTATTTTCTTACAACAACCTCTTGCAGAAAGTCAAAAGCAAAGTCACAAACATCTTTCACTGCAGCAGGAGGGCAAGAGAGAAGGCCCTGCCCGGCCTCTGCAGGGGGAGCAAACCAGTTTACGTGCTAATCCCAGTGTGAGCAACCAGAGCTGGCACCAGCCGGGGCCACTTGTCTGACTTCAGCACTTGGCAGCGAGGGACGGATGAACAAAAATATGTAGCACAGACCCTGGCTGCCCAAAGCCATGGGTCGTTTGCTGTCAGCAAATGGAGCCAGACAGAAAAATAAATACAGAGAACATCTTGAATTTGGAGAGCGGTTCCTGCATGGCTGCAGGGCTCAGCAATGCCCCTGCCCAGGCTTTTCGGTGCCCGCAGCACGTCTGGTGGTGTGGCCAAAGGCAGGGACAAAGCTGCCATCCCTCCCCCAGCTCACATGTGTCCATGCAATGCTTCCAAGCTCAGGGATTTGTTATTTCTGTGGAAAAAAAAACATAATCCTGAGGCCAGAGCAGAGAAGGAATGAGGGCAAAGAAGGGATTTTGGCAGGAGAGCGCTGGAGGATGATGCTGTGAAAGGGTGATATTCCAGGGAAGGCATCCCAGTGCTCCCACGGGACGGGCAGTGCTGTCCATGTTGACAGCCCAGATCCAGTGTCTGTCCCCACAGATGCCTTTGAAAGCACCACCTGTACATGTGCAACATCCCAACGCTCCGTGCCAGTGTGACAGGGCTGGCACAGGGAGGAAGCGAGGACAGGATGCGAGGCAGTGGGCACATCTAAATAAGGCCACAGAGGTAAGGGCAGGATCACTTTTAAACAGTTAAAGTTTCATTTTAATAGATACCACAAAGGGGAAAGCATTCCCTATGGTAAAGAGCAAAAAAGGTACCCTCTTTTTCCAAGGCCAGTTTTCACAGCCAGCCTCCCTGAGGAAATGAGGCACATTTGCATCCAGCCCCACTCCCTACCCTCCAATTTGAGAACCTGTTGGTTCATTTTAGCCAGGTCAAGGGGGGTGGGGAGGATGTCTGAGGGAATTTCTGCTCCTCCACTTTGTGCTTTGCAAAATTTCTTCTCCACACTTCCACATTTTTTGGAGAATCATGGCACCACTTGCTCAAACACATATAATATCCTTTCAGCAAAAATACCCAGCCAAGTTCAGATTCCTGTTTCAAACTGTCCCATTAGGTTTGTCCAGCTTGAACATCATGGATCTACAAGCACTTAGCAGGGGTTAACCCCACCTTCTCTGCCAAAAAATCATTATAATTAGCATTCCTGTGGCCGGATCACACAGCTATCTGCTGGAAAAAATCAAGGCAGAAGGTGGTGGTGCCTTGGTGCACTGGACACCTCGTCCAGCTCCATCTTTATGAGTCTGAACTTTGCATGGGGGTACACTCAGTGCCACAAGCAGATTGGCTCAAGGACAGCAAATTAAACAAGGCCAAGCAAATCAGCTCTGGAGAGCCTCACGTCCTCGTGTCCTTCCAAAGTGATTGTGAGCCAGGTCGTTTTCTCATGTGCTCATGGGGGAAAATGTAATATATCATTTTGCACACCATGACCTGTCCCCAACCCTTCCCAAGCATTTGCTGGCAAACCATGGTGCTGAGTGCATCTGCTCCAAAACCATGAGGGAGAACTTTCCTCTTTCTAAAAGGACAGCTCAGAGGATGGAAGGGTTTCTAGCTCCTCCTGGGGCCAGTGGGAGTTTGGTATCACCCACAGATTCCAGCATTTTGCATTCCCTGAGTGAGGAAGGTGTGTGTGCCCAAGGGGAGAGATGCCAGGTGAAATGCCTGTGGGTCACTGAACAGAAACACTGCAGAAATCACTTCAGGATTTGGGTTTTCCTGGTCTGTTCTGAATCCCAGTTGGATTTGGGATGCAGGGGCAGCAACTTAGGCCAGTTCCTGTTGTAGTACCCCAGCACAGTAGAATTAATAATTAAACACAGGCCAGGTGAGGAGTAGTGGGTCTTGAAGGCAGCTGCAATATTTCCATTTTAAAAGGCAGGAGGGCAGGAGCTGGAATCCAAGTGCCAGTTCATATCCCTTCTGCACAACAGCATTCCAAGGTAAATTATTAGGGATGAGCTGGTCATTGCCATTTACATTTCCCATTTACATTTCCCATTTACATTTCTGTGATCAATGGCACATTCCGACTGCCCCAGGCATAGGGGAAACAGCACAGAAAAACTCCACACACGAGTCCACCAGCAGTGAGTGAGAGGAAGGGATTCTTCCAACAGAGCTGGAAGGAGCTGCTACCCCACCACAGCACCTCTTGGGAGCCTTCAGCTGAAACCAGCTCTGAGCCTCTGAGCTCCCTCCACTGTGACAGTGGATTTGCTCCAGCCTGAGTAAGGCAGCTCCAGGGCTGGTTACCTGCAAGTTGGGCTGGCCCTGGGAGCCCTCTGAGCCACAGAGCCCTCAGTAGTAATAAACTTGGTGGCTCAGCCCATCATGCTGGCATTGGGCACCTTTTGCTCTGGTGTACAGGCTGCTCTTACCTCTCTGTATTCGGACACCAGGTGTCAAAAATCACAGCTGGACCAGCTGCCCTTCACACGTTTAACAGCCCAGCCCCTCTGCGGTGCCCACGCACAAAGACAGGCAATGTCATCCTCCCGCCACTCCCTTAACTGCTTATCGATCCCAAAGAGCCTCCAAATGGATTTCTCTGGCTAGCTATCATCCTCCATAGCCCGGGAGATCCCCTCTATATTATAGAGCAGACGTCTCAGTTAGAGCTTTATTTACTGCGAAGGAGCAATTAAGCCATCCCGGTTCGATTTATGGCCGGCACAGATAACCCCACTCAACACGAGCCAAGGCCAGTTTAACTTTCAGATACTCATCTCTTGCCACGTGCAAAAGAACAGCTTAAACTGTGCATTTTTTATATCCCTAGCCCAAACTCAGACTTCATCTCTGATCAGTCCAGTACAAGCTGGGAGATTATTCCCTTGCAGGGTGTTTAATAGATTTCCATTGTGCTCACTGCAGTCCTGAAGTCAGAGCTCAACTCATCCGGCTTTACTTTCTGAAAGCCACATCCTGGCTGGTATCTGGGATGCTGGGGATTTAAATGGCCAGCTTCATGCTCAGGACAAGAGATATGGAATGGCAGGAGCAAGGCACACCCATGGTACTGCTCCACTTTACTGGCACAAGGGCAGGGACACCCTGGCTGGCAATGGGGACCCAGCTGAGCATCCTGCCAGCCTTGGCGGAGGGGCTGGAAGCCAGGACATCCCTCCCAGCCCCTTCCCAGCAGGCTCCAGGGCTTCAGCAACCCAGCACACAAAACCTCTCGCTGGTCCGAGCCTGAGCTGCTATTCCAGCAGTTTGCCATGGATAATGTTCATACTTTACAGCTTTACAGAAAATCACCAAGATTGATACGGATCTGCACTTTATTAATTTTTCCAGCTACCAGCAGTGAATTAATCCATCTGGAGACTGATTTAACTTCTCAATAATGCCCATATTTTCCACATTGTCAAAGTTATTTCCCATTACTCACAGTGGTGTTTGGGTAGCCAGGTGGAGCACCCTGATATCGCTGCATCGCTTCTTCCAGACAGCCGAGCTGCCGAGAGCCCACCGAGAACACACCTGGCTGACAGGTATCGTCTCCAGGTGAGAGTCTGTGGGGTCTAAAGAAAATCTCTTTTTAACTAATTCTGTGTCTTGGCAGGACAGAGCACTGAGACTGGCGAGAGGGTCAAGTGCTGCTTAAGGACTTACGGAGCTGCTGCACGGCACCAGTTTTAAAACACGCTGCACAAGTGGCTGCTTTTGCTCTCGGAGCTGGGTTTAGGTCAGTAACAGTCTTAATTTCACATTCTCTCAACTGAGGTCTTCTGCCTTTGGACCCACAGCATGTGTGTCCGGTGTCCTGGAATGTGACCTGTCCTCACCTGCAGCACTGCCCTCACCACCCGGAGCCGTGGATGCAGGAGCTCCTGCTAAGAGCCATTGTACCCAGCCAGCTCTCCCGTCCTGCTGATTAGCTGGAAGTCTCTGTTCTTGGCCTCGTTGTCCCTGGCATTGAGATGCTTCCCTGGCTGATGGCCTGAGATCACTTTTGATGGCCCTACAAAGACGATGCCAGCAACTCCTCAGCTCCTCACGCACTGCCCAGCACCCAGCACCTATCAGAGCCACACTGCAACCCAGGGAGAAGGGTCTCAAGATGCCGTTTTTGACTTAGACACTTAGACACTTAGAAAGGTTCTAAATAATACATAAAGAAAAATATCAACAATGATAGCCTGGCTGGTTTTGAGCTAATCCTTGCAGACAGAGATGGGCTACACCCTGCGTGTCAGCCCTGCTAAACCAATCTTGCCTCCCGTGTCTGAGGCCTAATTTAAGTAATTTGGTGTTTAATCTAATCACTGTTCCTGCAGTATTTGCACAGAGCACCTTGGTGATTACCCGAGAGACTTTTCCAGGCAGCCACACCCCATGCCAGTAAACACCTCCTCCTGCCCAACTGCAGGTGCCACCACCCAGCATTCCCGCTCTCCGATGCCGCTTTCCCTTTCGCTTTCACTTCCTGCCCCAGCTCGTTTCAGTGTTGTCTCTCTGTGCTCCATGGCACCTGCACTATTGGGCATTTCCTGGTGCATTCACACATGGACATTCCATCAAAACCACCACACCTGGCCAGGTAGAGGGGCCTTCTCCTTTATGAGCTTCCATAAATGATACTTGAGCTGGCAGGTGCAAAGATCAGCCCTTCCAGGACTATGTACTTCATCTCACTTCCTCCTTTTCCCATAACTCATCCTATCCACTCCACGGAGAGCAAAGCTGCAACCAGTTTGACAGAGTCCCAGAAGGTCTTGCTTGCATCCTCACCTGCATGGGAAACTTCCACAGCTTCTGCATCACCCGGGCAAGGAGGTAATGACAAACGCAGCAGGGACTGATGATGGATTTTAGAAATATTGCAGTGTCCATAGGTGAGATGGGAGCACTGGGATGGGAGGTGTGCTGGAGGCTGGGAGCACTGGGACGTCCCTGGTACCACAGACTTACCCACTTATTTGCTCTCACATAGTGAAAACTAGAGGGGAAAAGATGAAGTTTCCCTTCTAGCCCTTCAGACAATGTCTGCATGTTATTTTAGCATCTTGCAGGCAGGACAGCATTTTTGTCCCTACCCATGGCAGGGGAGTTGGAACTGGATGATCTTTAAGGTCTCTTCCAATCCAAACCACTCTGTGATTCATTCTATGATTTATGGTACAGTGGCAAATTAATTTAGCAGGAAAATAAAACCATTCAGCATCTGAAATAGAGTATTATTTCCTGCAGCATTAATCGGTGGCATCAGTACCACGCAATTTGTTACCGGTGGCGTATTTCTGTATGGCTTCATTTCCTTAAAAGCACGGGAATTAATGAGGTGTTTGCGTTGGGAAGGGGCTGGCAGGCACGGAGCATAATGTGGGCAATCACCGGAGAGGCTTGCTGGCTGCATGGAGACACCGAGGGTTTGCAAACCACGGTGTAAATACCACAGCTCTGCTGCCCTACGGGGATTAATCTACTCCGAGGCAGACGTGATTCCAGCAGCTGAGCACCTGCCCCGCTGTATTGAAGTGCAGAACAAGAATTCACCTCACTTAAGGATGGTACAGCAATACTGAATCATCATTATTTGTCTCTCAGTACGTGAGTTACTGAGTTACTTTCCCAGAAGGAAGTCAATCAGGGAGCATCCAGCCCTGGGGTGTCGCTGGCCCTGGGATGTCACTGGCCCTGTGAATCACAGCCCTTCTGCTGATGCCATCACTGTATTTCACCTCCTTATCTTGTGTACTCTGAGGAACTCCGGGAGGGAAAACCCCCATCCCTCGGCAGGGATCCAGCCTGGGGGAAGAGCTGCCGAGGGGACAACCTGCTGCTGGGGGTTGGTGGCTGATTGGTGCATGCTGCAGCCATTCCCAGGAAAGGGAGAGATGGGAGAGGGCTTGAGGCCAATAGGTCAAGGAAGGTGATTCTGCCACTCTATTCCACTCAGGTGAGACCCCACCTGCAGTGCTGTGCCCAGCTCTGGTGTCCACAATGTGAAAAGAATGTGGAGAGGGTCCAGTGGAAGCTGGAGCCCCTCTGCTCTGGAGCCAGGCTGGGAGAGCTGGGGGGGTTCACCTGGAGAAGAAAAGGCTCCAGGGACACCTTAGAGCCCCTTCCAGTGCCTGAAGGGGCTCCAGAAGAGTTGGAGAGGGACTTTGGACAAGGGATGGAGTGACAGGACACAAGAAATGGCTTCCCACTGCCAGAGGGCAGGGTTAGATGGGATATTGGGAAGGAATTCTTCCCAATGAGGGTGGTGAGGTCCAGGTCTCCCCCGACTTAGCATTAAAATGGGTTACCCTAAAAAAACCTTCCCATGTTTTACAGGGGTTCCGAATTTATTACCTATTTTATACACATGCATTACAGATTTATATAAACTTGACCTTTTAAGAGCTGCCCTGTGCACTTGCTGAGCGTTACATATAAACTGAGTATGAAATATTTCAACCAACAACTTCCAGATCATGTGTGGGTAAAACTCAGGGCTGGGGAAAGGAGAGGAGAGGAGGCCTCAGAAAGTCGTGTGCCACAGAAAAATGTGCCTCTAACCTCAGCTCTGCAGCTCTGCACCCTCAGACCTCGGTCCTCGCTCTCCGAGACTTGGGCAGGAGCTCAGGTGACCTCATCAAGGTGTGCTGAGATCCCTGAGGACAAAAAAAGTAGAGTGCAATGGTGACTTCAGCTGCCAAAGTCCTAAATAACCAAACACTTTTGGGGCTGGTCAGAAAACAGCAGAACAGTTATAGGAATTAGGAAAAAAAATCTCTTCTTTGATATTTTCTCATGGACCTTGTATAAAAGACCTTTCCTACAGGTAACTTGGTAACTCCACCATCAAAACCCCACTAAAGCAGGGCAGAAGCAGCTCGAATCCCTGGGTCAGAGTTGGTGACTGTGGCAGTGAATCTCCCACCGCAGGCATTGCAGCATTAACATTTAAAAAATCACGAGACTGCAAATATCCCAATGCTAAGTCTCATGACCTTTAAGTCAACTAGATTCAGGCTTCTTTTTCTTTGACTCTTGCTGTGCTTTTGGGATGGAAATAAAAGATGTTTTAAGTTTAGGGAACATTACAGGGAGCCTCCACCACCCATTTCTTCCCACATTTACACCCTGGTCCCCTAAATTCAGTTATCATAAGTGCTGATTTATTTTCAAGCGTTCTTTTTCATGTTGCTGCATTTTGATAATTCTTGCTTTTAAGGCAATTCTTGATACATTTTTAGGCTCAGATGAAATGAGTCTCTCTTTGAGGCTTACTCTGAGTCAAACCACATTAAGCTAGTTCTGAGGTTTGTCCAGGTTGGCTCACAAGGACTTAGGAGTGGCCTTTTATGCATTTTATAGGTTACAAGGAAAACCAAGGACTGAAATTCAAAGACAGAATATTGGAAAATTCCCCAATTCCGAGGTCTGAAAACACAGCCCCATGCTGTGCCTTGTCCCTGGGCACACAATACCCCAGCAGTCCTCATTCAATCCTCCTGACACTTTTCTGCCTTTGATAACACACTCCCCTGAAAACCCAAACCCCGGCTCAGAGAAAGCCATGCCTTGGGCTGCATTCGTTTGGTTGGCTCAAATCAAAAATGTAGAGTCAGGTGTTTGTCAGCTGCTCTATAGTGCTGAAAAAAGCTTTTCCTGCTTTTCCTCTGCGTTGCCAAGGTGTGTACTTCAGATAAAAGTCCCGTTCCTGACCGAGGCACTCGCTGCTGCTTCCAAGAGGGAAAGGACAGGCTCTGCTCCGGCTCTCCCCCATCCTTACTGCCACCCCAAGGTGCCTCATAGCTCCCTGCCCTTGGCATTACCTGCTGCCACGAGCAGGCAGAGACCCCCAACACCGCCTCTCTGAACCGCGAGCGGGCACAGAACCCCCCGCACCCGCTGCCCACGCTCGGCAGCCGCCGCTCCCCTCCCCGCTGCCCTGCCGGCCGCTCCCCACGGCCCCCGCGGGCACGGGGGACGAAGGGCATCGGCTCAGCCTGGAACAGCCACCCGGCTCAGCCGGCGGCTCTGTTTGCACGTACAGATAAATATACATGAGGCAGAGCCGAAAAGCCGGAGTCAGCTCCTCTCCGGGCCCTGCGGCTCCGGTTACGGCGCTGCCCGCGCCCCGTGGCACGGACGCTCCCTGCAGCAGCCGCCAGCCTGGCACGGCACGGAGCAGATGGTCAGAGCCGCTTGGCCCGCGGCCGCCGCCAGCTCCGGCTCCTCGCCTCACATGATGCTCACCGAGGCCACCTGGGCCTCCCGCGCACCTGCGGGCCGGGCAGGACACCGCGGCACCGGCGACAAAGCCGGAGCAGTTGCTGGCGTGGCAGGGGTCAGCACTGAACGGTCCCCAAAATCACAGCGCCCCTCCCAGCATCACCATCTGCTGTGGAGGATCCCGCTCCAGAGTGAGCAACGGACTGCGCTAGCCGTGGGCAGAATTTGGCAGGCGAAAACACCCTTAAGTAGAGGTGGATGGCAGACGGGCCACAGCACCTCAGGCAAGTCCTCAAAAGCCACAGTCACCCAGGAAGGAGCTGCCTGTGGTGGCCGTTGTTGATGCGGGTTCATCCTGCTGCCCAGAGCTTCCAGGAAGGATCCGCTGCCCCGTTCGCTCCTCGGACGAGGGCACAAGAAGCAGAAAGGGCACGGCAGCATACGTGTCCTGGGCTGCAGGAAGACCAGAGAAGGGAAAGCGGGTCCTGTGCCTGGCCACCGCCCCGTGGGCTGGGGACACGGGCAGGGAGTCAGATCCTGCAGCCGGGCTGCAGGGACAGAACCATGCGCAGGGATTGGCCGCGTGCATCGCTTGGTGCTTCCCTGCCCTCCCCATTAGGGGCTTTGCACCCTCACTAGTAAACTGGGAGGGTTTTGGCCAGGAGCCGTGGCCACTCTGGGCAATGGCACGAGAGCCGCCGTGGCAGGGGCTCAGCGGGGGCTCGGGGGTGCATCGGGGTGCGCCGGGGAGTCACCGCAGCACCAACGTAGCCCCGAGCACGTGAGAGCCCAGCGGCTCCAAACTCCGCTCCAGGAGCCCCGAGCAGCGAGCACGGCCATAAAGAGCAGAGGCAGCAGCGCTCCAACTTCCTGGCACTCGGGGAATCTTCCTGGATCACGTTACGTTCATGTGTCCTTGGCTCATCTCTGTACAGTTGAAAAACACTGTAAGGGGAGCCAGTTAATTGGGACAGCTGAGGTCGAGAGGCAAAACCCAGGGAACCAATTCCTGCTAGATTGGAGATCTGTTGCTTTCACCAAACCGGGCAGTCTGTGCAGCCCTGCTTTCCCGAGAGGCCTCTCCAGGCAGGGCAGCGGGACCATGCTGCCCACCAAAGCTCCGTGCTGCTGCCAGGCTGCCCCACGACAGGGTCCCGAGGAGCTGCCCATTCTGCTGTGGGTGGGATGGTGGTGGAGTCACCGTCCCTGGAGGTGTTCAAGGAACGACTGAAGGTGGCACTCAGTGCTCTGGGCTGGTTGACAAGGTGGGGATCAGGCAGAGGTTGGACTCTATGATCCTGAAGGTCTTTTCCAACCGAAATGCTTCTGTGATTCTGCCATTTTGGGTCGCCAAATGAACCAGAAGGCAGGCAGGCATTAAGGGTGCTGGCTGGGTGCTGCCTCCACGCTGGCACGGCTGAGGACAGTGGTGTCGCTGCAGTGACTCTCAGCATTTACTCCGCTGGCGCTGCATGTCCCGACCTGCGAAAGGCTCCCTGCCCCGGGGGATGTTCCCAGGCAGTGCCACGACACAAATAAATAACAACAACAACGCTCCGAGGGTGGCAGGGGGGATGTCATCTGACCCAGCGCCACCGATGGAAAGAGCAAAGAGCCGGTGCCTGTGTTTGCCCCAGCACTGCGAATGCGCTGGCACTCGGTCCCGGCGGGAAGGGCTGGCAGGAGGGCTGTTCCCAGGGGAGCGGCCACGGTGACAGAGCGGAGCTGTGCTGGCACCAGCAGCCACACAACTCCGGGCTTTACTGGTGTGTCCAAACACCAAATGCACCACGCACAGACCCCACACCTGACGTCCAGAAGCTCTTCTCTTACCTTTTTAAGGCTGCTTATTTAAGGAGCGCTTCTAGAGCGATGAAGATGCTTTGCTTCTCCAGGGTATTCCCTCACCAAACGAGGACTGGCCCTCATTTCCTCGGCTCTTTAGGGGCTGGGTGTTTTTAGCTTGAATAAGCTGAGGGCAGGAAGGGACACAGATCAGGAGGGTAAGACATGCCCTCAGCCCAAAGGTACCAGCTCCAAACGTGGCCCTGAGCCACGGGCAGGGAGGAGGAAGAAGCAGCTGCCATGTGCATGTCACCAATGGATGTCCCCTTGTCACCCTTGAGTTAACCGGTGGAAGAAGCAAGACACAGATTTGAGGGAGAACCATTCCCTTGCAGGTCTGCAGCTCGGCCACTCAAGGCCTGAGAAGTGACGGTCGTGTTTTCCTTGCAGGCTGTGCCCAGGCTGTGCAAGTGAGGGTGACAACAAAGCCAACGACTTCGGTAAGTGAGCTGTGAGACCAGCACTGCTGTGACAGACCAGGTGACACTGGTACTTAAAAATGTGACCTGAAGTACAGCACCCTGGGATTCATGGAGGACATGGCCTTACCTCTTCTGCTTTTCCACTTTTCGGGGATCTTAGGAAAACAAAAAGAGCTTTTTCTGATCCTACCAGTCAGGAGGGATAAACTCCAAGTGGTGGTATATTGGGATGCAATACCAAATTACCACTGGCACCACCCCAGCTCCCTGATGTCCAGGGAAGTAATAAATTTTCACAGAATCAGGGGGTGGTTTGTGTTGCCATGGGCAGGGACACCTTCCACTAGACCACTGTCCAACCTGGCTTTGAACACTTCCAGTGATGGGATAGCCACAGCCTTTCTGGGCAACCAGCTCCACAAAGTTATAAAATATTACTAGAAAGACAGAAAAGAACCGAATGCCAGGCTCTGCTGGGCATCGTGGCAAACCTGGGACTTCTGTGGGCAATCTGAAGGAGCCAGGGAGAAAGGGGAAAAGCAGAGCATCACTCCTGGGGTAACAGCCGTGCACACTCCTGCCTGGAGGCTGAGCCCATCACATTTCCAAGAGGAATGCTGAGGGAACAGCACTGTCCTTGCAGCCGCCTCAATGACAGGAATAATGTGCTGCAGAGCTAAGGGGGACAATGGGACAAGGATAATGAAAGTACAGGAGTGAAAATTCATTACTGGAGATGCTTGGGAGCCATCCTTAGGGATCCCCTTAGGCTGCCTGGGCTGCTTTAACCCTTTGGGCGTGGCTCTGGTACTCAGGCCGATGTGCTGTGCTGCTCACTGTGCTTTCCTCCTCTTTTTCTCCCATTTCTTTATGAAAACAATGTTCTCTTTCTCCACACAGAGCTCCATGCACGTCACAGACCCTCTGTGCCCTTCGGCACTCAGCTTCCTGGGACTGTGCATGCAGAGCAAAAATAATGGGGTTTCTGGGCAGCTGCTCAAGGAAAGAGTCCAATAATATTTTCTCCTATTCCCAGCAGTTCACATGGAGATGGGAGCAGCTACTGGACAAGACAGCCAGCCCAGCTCCACAGGTGAGCTCATTCCCTCCCGAGGGGAGAAGCCTTCCCTGACTGCTTTCAGGCCTCCTGGAGCAGAAGGAATCTATTTCAGTGCCATTAATGTTGCTTAGGATGCCCTGGCATCCTGCCAGGTTTCTGAAAAGTTAGAGATGCCCATCAGGCACCTCCATGGCAGCTCTGGGATGCTGATCCCAGCCGGGTGCAATGTCCATGTCGGAACAGCAGGTTCATCTTCCTCGGGCTTTTGGAAGGGCAGAAGGGACTGAGAGGGGATCTGGTTCCTCTTGATGCACTCCCAGGCTGCTGGAGGAGCAGCACATCAGACACCTGGGGGCTTTGACCTGTGGAATGAGCCAATGGCTCTTCCCAGCTGGTGGCAAAATTCCTGGCAAAGGTATTTTTGACAGGTTTTTTTGGAAGGTATTGGGACCTGGTAAAAGAATTTTTGGAAGGTTTGGCTGGTGCAAAATGATTTGGTGTTTTGGGCTTCTCCCACAGCCTGGAGGTGCAAGCAGCCCGTACCAGGTGAGAGTTTCATGCTCCAGCCCATGTCAAACAGCCCAGCATCCCCATGGCAGGGCAGCAGGAGTAGAGGACACCACTGCGGTGTCAGCATTTTGGGTGGGAATGGCAGCAACGGCCAACCTGAGAGAAGGTGTGGCCCTCAAGGAAGGCAGGAGATGTGGAAAAGGACAGTGTCATCCATGCCTCCAGGGCCTTAGCCAAAAAAATGAGTTTATGTGGGGAAGAAATAGTCCAGCCTCCCCTGGGAACATATTCTTCCTGCCAGCCAGCTTCACATGTTGTGAGGGACACAACAAACCTCCTTTGTGTCGCTCTACTGAGAACACTCAGAGTCAGCAGCACCCCTGGTTCAAGGATGCCCAAAGGCAGCAAAGCCCAGCGTGACTCACCCTGAATTGAATATATCCATCTCCTTTTGGCATTGTCACACCTCATCCCATCCTGACAAGCACCAGATTCTTCACTCACGAGCACCTGAGATGGTGCTTTGGTAGCCACAGCTCAGACAAGTGCCGCAGAAACACCAGGGGTACTCATCCAAACAGAAGCCTTGCAGCAAATTCCAGCTGTTCAACTCTTACTCCTGACACCGCAGCAAATACGGATAGAGCTTCTCAAAAACAAGAGCCAGTTACCTCCACACTTCTCCAAGGCAGTGGTGAACTTGTTTCTGCTGCCAGCATTGTGTCCTCAGCTCATCCAATAGCTCAGGTGTCCAAGATCACCATGAGAGCATCCAGCTCCCTCCACAGCATCCCGGCACCCTGGGTTAAGAAGAAACAACCGCAGCGAGGGCTGTTCCATGACCTTGCCCCCAGATGACCACTCAGGTCCTTCAGTTCTAACCCAGGTAAACACAGCCAGGGAGCCTGTCCTCCTGCAGGCCAAGCTCCCGAGGAACAGCAGCCCCACTCTTAGGGTGTCTCAGGAAGGAAGGTTTGGAGGTTCAGCCTCCCGGGTCCCTGTCACTCCAGAAGGGTTGACTCCTACCATGTCCACTTTCCTCAAACACCACGACTCACACTGAGCTCCAGGTATTTTTTCCAAATTTGCCTTCCATTTACCTTTGCCAGTGTACTAGAGAGTACCAGGCTGGCTGGGCGGTCGAGATAACTCCTTCGTCTGCTGGGTCACCAAGAGGGGCTTTGCTCATCCCTGCAGCAGAGAGATGTTGATAAAATGCAGAATTTCTGCATCTCCCAGGATATGCCATGCTGCTTGCTTAATTAGACCGGGCAAGGATCCCTCTTGAATAAACCAGAACTATCCTTCCAGGGAAAAAATAGCCCTGCCTGGGTATTCTGGGGGATTCTTGGAAAGAGCAGCTATAAAATCTCCCCCAGTCTTGCACAGTACAAGAGGCAGAATTTTGGAGGAGTATGTCCAGAAAGCCAGTCTGCTCTGGGGGAGAAACCTCCTTCACCTTTAGTGCTGGTGAAAGCAAATAGAGTGTATTTTCCTCTCCCCCTTCATTTCTTCCCCTATGTGTCTTCCTCTGCCTGTCTCAGACACATTTGGTGTCAGGGGGCAGCTTTGTGGGGAGTGCTTGACAATAAAGCACATCCCCAAGGGCACAGCTAATGGATAATTCGGGTTACCAGGACACCTTAACAAAGGATCCCTAAACCCTCTGCAGGGTCACACAGGCCCCCAATGCCTTCAAAGGACGAGTTATTTGAAGATTATACAAGGATTAATGTCTAATGACTGCGTGCAGCCCTGCCAGGACCACTCTCCTCATCCAGAAAGGCCAGCAGCAAACCCCAAGCCAAGCAGCAGGCTGAAGGGCAATGATCCATGCTCTGGCAGACAAGTCAGGATAGCTCTAGAGAGCCTGGCAGCCCTCGGTGGCCAAACTCCTGCCAGCAGTGCCCTCCTTCCTCCCTGCCTCCGGCGGTGCTGGGGACAGAGGCGCTGCCGCCGGGTGCCGCAGGCAGAGCCCCATCCAGCTGCCAGGGAAGGAAGGAGGAGCTCCCTGCCAGCGCCACCCGGGGTGCCCCAGGACGCACGGCCACTCCTGCAGGTCTCTGCGCCGGGACCTCCGCTTGGTTTTTTTTTTCTTAAGGAACCGTAGCAAAACATCTGCTGACTCCCCAGCTGCTGAGAGCTTGTTCTTGGAGGAACAAAGAGCAGCAATGGTCACAGCACTGTCTTTTGTCACTGGAAAAAGGGAGAGTAGAACACACCAGCAGAAGTATTTGCGGCTCTCTCTCGGAGCGCAGAGCTGTGACACACCCACCCCGAGCCACATCCTGCTCCTCACACGGCTGCTCCCACACCTTTGTGCAGGCAGGGTGTCCCCACGCTCCTCAGGGAAGGACTGCTGGGCTGTGTTATGAGCCAGGGAGCAGTCAGGCTTGCCTTTCATCCCCTGCAATCCTACTCGGGGTGAAGGACCTCCTTCCAGAGCTCCCACCTGCGGACAGGTATTTCCCCGCGGGAGGCAGAATTCGCCTCCACAGCATCACTCCCGCTGTGCCTCCAGGGGTCACAGCACTGGCTCTGTTCTGAAGCAGCCCTCATTGTCTCCTTGACATCTAAACATGTCCTTGACCTCTCTGGCAGGGCTGCCCCTGCCATCAGTTAGCTTGTGTGGATACCAGGAAACTGAATACATGGGCTTATAGTTCAGTGGAAAGTTCTGCTGCCGTCTTAAATCATAAAGCACAGCTGCTGACACAGCAGAACTGCAGAATGAGGCATCTGAGCAGCCCGGGCTTGGAAAACGCCGGCAGGAGAATAAGGGCAGCTCTGTTGCAGGGAGGGAGAAAGGACAGGAGGCCAAGAGAGCAGATTAAAGCTCACCAGAGTGCAGCTGCAATGTGTTATCCACCACGGGTGTGCCCCAGCCCTCCACAGCTCATCTGCAGTTGGGAGAGGAAACGGGAGCTGAGATTCAATGTCTGCAAATGCAAAGCAACGGCTGGGAAAAAACAAAACAACCCCCAGACTTCAAATATATCTGCAAACACACACACGATAATGAGCTCTGAATGAGACATCCTGAGGAGGAGAGGGATCTTGGGAGTCTGGGTGGAGAGTGCAGTGAAAGCACCGAGCTCCTGGATGGTGAACAAGGCCAGCCTAGGGCTGGGATGGCTTGGGCAGGGAGGGCATGGAGAACAGGACAGGAGCCACTGGCACAGCTGCACGGGGAGCATGGCTGGCCTCGGTCTCCCCTCTCCAAAGGGACACAGCAGAGCTTACGGTGCTCAGAGGAGGAGGAGCAGCAGCAGGGAACAGCTCCTGCAGGAAGGCTCCACAGCTCGGAGGTGACGCTGGAGCTGCTTCGTGGACAGCACAGCTGGCACAAACAGGGACACTCTGTTGTGACACAAGGAGCACCGAATGAAAGGCAAAAGTTTCAAAGCAATGAGCATCAGCCATCGACCAAAGGGGTCATCAGGATGTGTTAGCTCCAAATGATGTTAAGGGGTTCGGCTTTAGATGACTTTGGTGTTGCCTCTAATGGGGCTACAGGCCCAAGCTTTCTCTTCAGACAGTGGAGAAGACCCTGGGACACCAGGGTGTAACACATGCCCCAGGGTGGACAGCCTGAGCAGGTCACCACACCAAGGAGAAGGGCAGCCCTAGCACTTTTTCCAATGCAGGCATCTACAACAGCCTTGAAAAAACCTTTGGACACCCTCAGCCGTGGCCCTGGCAGGACCAAGATACTCAGCAGCCTCCCTTCCACAAGCAGAGGTGGAGTATCTTCCTGACACACCTTCTACCAGAGCCTTACAGACCTTTGTGAAAGCAAAACACCTGCACAAGAGTCAAAACCTTTTCCTGGGAACGCAGCCTGCAATTTCCCTTTCCACCCAATGGGATTCAAATAACCTAATTCTTGCTCTACATTCGTACACTCCCTCTCCCGCCCAGATCCCCCCCGGAGAAACGCCAGCCATGTGGTAAATACTTGTAATCGTGGCACTCCGATAGCAGCTCTTGCTCTCTGGCCATTAATTCTTCTCCCTGGGACCACAGTGAACATTTGAAATCCTGCAGCAAATCCAACGAGCTTCCTTTACATGAAAATCAACACAGCATTAGAAGGCTTTCTTCCTTTGCCTCCTCAAAATGCAAATTTTTTTAGCTTCACAAATATCCTGGCCCACGGGCAGGTTGCTGGTCATGTCCTTATCTCAGGCCAGTGGGGAGGTTACCTTTTTCCATGGAAAACTCACGGAGCAGGAGGGCTCACTGCTGCATGGGAGGCAGCAGCACCCACCTCAGGCACAGCCTGTGCCTTCCTCATGGCACACGCTGCAAATCACCACGAGAAATCTTCCCTTTCCCCTCTTCAGGAAGAAATACAGCATAAAACAGAAGAAAGGAAAATGCAAAAGAGCCTTTCAAGCCCAACCACCTTCTCCCTGAAGACTGGCATTTCTAGGGAAGCAGGAGCTCCCTGTAGGTGCTTTCAGTGTGCTGGAAACACCTTGTGGCAGGACACGGGTGAGGCTGGCGCAGGAGGGGAGCGGGGGGTGCTCAGCCCCTGGGCACCCAGGGCGGGAGCAGCCGCCTCGCCACTGAGAGAGAGAAAAGGAGGCTCTAGTGATTGTTAGAGCCCAGCAGGAAGGGCAGTGCCAGCAGCTCCCGAGGCAGCAACCTCCACCTGCTCAGCTGCAGAGGCTCTAGCTCAGAGCTGCTGGGGAAGAAACGTCTCAGCTCAACATCGACTGGTGTCACCAGAGTGTCCACACCGAGCTCAGCTCAGATCCGCAGCATGGCCTGGGCTGCACCACTGGAACTGGCTCTTACCAACGTCCCCAGATGCGAGCCAGCACATCGCCTCTTTGGAGCTGGAGAGGAACGAGGACAAGAGCAGACCTGGAGGAGCAGCGAGGCCGGGACACGCAGGGAAATCCCTGTGGATGGGAGGCAGGAGCAGAGTGGGGAGGGTTGGAGCAGACTTTGGTGCAGGACCCAGGTGACACCAGGCTTAGGATTCAGCTGTGCCAATGAATAGCTCAGGAGAGCAGAGTGTTCCACCCGGGGTGTGAGGGAAAAGGGACAGCAGGGACAAGGGCTGCATCCCAGGCGAGTGGCCAGGGAGGAAAGGGTGCTCCGGACCGGGCAGGAGCCGCGGGGCTCGGTGACAGGTGACAGGGGGGTGCTAAAGGCCAACAGGCAGATGGTGAAACTGTGATTAGAAAGTCACTCCAGCCATAAATCTCGTGGACCTGAAATGGAGATGGGCAAGCCCCAGATGGCTTGGAAAGTCTGCTTGGCGGAGCCCGGCATGGCTCAGCGTGCATCTGGCCCTCCTTCTTCCTCCTCCTCACCAGGTTTAACCACCTCCAGCCAGCTCCTCACAGCCCTGTCCTCCTCACAGGGACCCCTGTAACAAAAATTCCTCTAATGCATGAACCAAAGAGCAAAACCTGGACCCTAACAACATTGTCATCTATCCTGGCACGGGACTCTTGCCGCGTTACTGGGGGTTACAGGCACATCCCGTCCCGGGTGCTCCCCTCTTGGCAGGGATGCTGTGGCACCATCCAGCGGGACACGGGGGGCTCAGGACTGTGCCATGGTGCACCAGCAGAGCTGGATGGATGCAGGTACCCTGTGGCCACACACGCTATTTCTGGATGTGCTGAGGAGCTGCTTAGGGCTGGATTTGGAGGCGAGCACGGGGGCGTATCAGCTGTCCGTGCTCTGGAAGGGGCTCAGGAACAGAAAAGGGGCAGGAGATTGGGAGGGGACGGGATTTATACAGAGATCCACGGGAAAACCCGTGTCTCCAAACACAGTAACCTAACACCAGGTAGTAGTACCAGCCCTTGCCCGTGGATCCAGGACAACAAATTTCCCCACCTGCAGGCAGAAGAGCCCAGTGCTCTCACACTCCTGCCTGAAAAGCACCAGCAACACCCACAAAAAGGCACCCTGCCCATGCCACGCTCCCGAACCCCCTCTCTGCCAGCGGGTGCCTCCCACAACCTTTCCCAAGGCTGTCGGAGAGCCCTTCAGCCCACAGGTGCTGTCGCTCCCCCGGGACCCCCGGCCAAGGCGGGGGCTGGCAGCACGGCCGGGACAGGGGCCAGTGGTAAAATTAGAACGCGTGTCCCTGCCAGCCCCTTCTGCGAGCTGCAGGGACCAGCTGAGCCCGTCTAACCCGCACTGTAACCCTTCATGTCCCCCGTTTTGTGGGCTGGGACAGTTACTAGAAAGCCAGGGATTTGCAGGGCTTTCCTTTTTGATCAGCCGTCTCCAGCTACCCCAGGGAGCCGGGCTCGCGGGCTGATGAGGCAGAGAGGTGGGGTTTTTGGATCCTTTGGGACAGTCGGGATTGCAGCCTGCAGTTCCCTCCTCCGCTGTCCCTTTCCAGGCCAGGCAGTCCTGCAGAGACCCATCCTCCCGCTTCGAAGGTTCGTGTCTCCTTTCCAGCCGCTTCTCCCCATCGCTGCCCTCCTCCTGCAGCAGTTTTGTTATTATTTACACTCCTAAGCATCCTTTGAGTTCTGCCGGGGGACAGGATCCAAAGAGAAAGCCTTTTAAGGATTTGTGCCAGCTCCGGGAAGCGAATCCCCCCCAGCGAACAGTGGTGCTGGGGGATTTGAGTGTAGACAAGTGCTTAAAGCTGAAAAGGGCAGAGAGAGGGGAGGGAGCCGGGGGCACGCTCTGAAACCAGACCCCCCGCCCGAAACGCAGCTCCTTCCTCTGCTTTAGGAAACGGATCCCTCCTGCGGTTTCCTTTCAAAGGTGACTTGTAACCTCTTCATTAGGGTCGGCTTTGGCAGAGCCCTGATGGTGCAGCTGGCAGGGCCGGGGCTGCGCTGGGCGGGAGCGCTCGCCGTGCCAAGGCTGGGCAGCACTCGCGGCCGCTCGGCGCAGCGGCGGCTCGGCGGCAGCACCGGCGCCCCGGCCATGCGCTGATGGGTACCATGGACTTTAAGACAGATCCCAGTGCAGTCACCATCAATGTGTTGCTTATCGTGCGCCCCGAGGAGGCAGCGAGCAAGGAGAAGGGGCAGCGAGAGGGGCAGACGGAAGGCGGCCGAGGCGCAGGTAACACCGCGCCTGCATCGGGCGAGGGAGGGCAGGGCTGCAGCTGCACGCGGAGAAGAGAAGCAGCGGCTTTGGAGCAGGGTTTTGGCTTCCCCTCCTCTTTCTCCTCTTTGCACACATGCTGCCGAACTCCAAAACGCCAACTTTTTGTGTAGAAGCGCAGCGTGTCTCCGCTGGTGCAGCAGAGCCTTGCGGCAGCCCCGCTCCGAGCTGCGCCCTGCCCAGCTGCAGTGCGGGCAGCCCCGGGTGCAGGGGCTGGGACCCACGGGGACCCTCCTGCCAGGGCTGTGTTTGCGCCGTGTGTGTCCTGCCCCGGCCCGAGCTGCCCGCACGGGCTCTCTGGGCTGTGCGAGGGGAGCAGGGAGAGGGCTCGGCAGCTTCACCCCACAGCAGCACCCACTGCCCCGGAGTACAGGAGCAGAACTGTTTTGTTTGCAGCGTGCCCAGGCTTTGTCTCCGAGGATCACTGTCCAGAGCCATTTATAGCTACAGTTTGGGACAGTGTCCCTGGCCCAGCTCCCTATCCTGCAGAGGGTCTTCCAAAAAGCTACCGCTGTGCCTTGCAACTGCAAGGGGAGCTTCCCTGCAGAAGTAACAGGAGGAGAATGAGAATTCCTGCTCTAAAGCCTGGGAGAGAAGCTGAATTTTCAGACAACCAGTCCCAGGCTAACAACTACAGGCAGAGCTATCACAAAGTTGTGCCCATGCTCCACCAAGCACGGCATCCAGCACCTGCTCAAATAAGAGCAAATCCTAACAAGCGGCTTAGACCTGGACCACTGCACCTCCTGCCCCTTGGTATTTCGTACTTCAGCAACAAGAACTGCAGCCAAGGCTGCAGATGAGACAGAAGGTGGATCCTGATGACACCTGGCTTCAGCTGGGAGAGTGTGTTGCATGCAAGGGTTTGGGGTGCTTGGCCTTCAGGCAGTGCCAGCACTTCAGTCCAGGAGGGCCCTGCCAATGTCCTGTTTGTACCTTACAGGTTCGGAGGGTGATGGCAACGGGAACAGCAGATCACAGCCACCCCGGGGCACAGAGCTGAACGGTATGTCACCCTCTCCCCTGTGAGAAACCAACCCCAGCACACAGCCCAGAGCTCCAAGCTGTGCCTCTCGAGCATAAATGTGCTTCATCACACAACTCATCCCTTTCCAGCACTTTCAGGGGCTCCAGAGGAAGCACACGGAGGGCCCTGGGAAGCATCCCCTCCCTCTGTGCTCTCCGTGCCCCGTGGGGCAGCATGCACAGGGGTGGCACTGCCGAGCCCCTGCACATCCATCTGCAGGGATTCTCCTGCTCGATCAGATTACAGGCGCACGGAGCTCTTACATTTCACAGCCAGCTGATGGCAGGGGAAATTCAGTGCCCCCAATTGCTCAGGTTGCAGCCAGAGCTTCCAGAGACTTCCCCAGCACTCACACAGCTTAAAGTAGGGTCTGGGGGGATGCAAAGAACCTTTTCAACCATCTCTCCACCTCTCCTTTCTTCATCTCCCCCCTCAGAGACTGAGCAGAAGGTGGGTGGGATTGCTGACCAGGAGTGATATGGCTGCTAGTTCTCAATGTTCCGCTGCCAATTCCCAGCCTTCTGCCCTAAAATAGCTGAGGAGGAACATCTGAGGAGGTGACCCCAGAACTACGGAGCAGCTCCCAGGGAAGGGACTCAGACCTTCCCACTGCTTTCCTGGCACTCTAAGCCTACCATGGCTTAGCAGATAAAGGCAGGGGCAAAGGTAGAGCAAGACACAGGTAATTGTCAGGTTGTCAGTGGATTTTAGTTACACCAGGGAGGAACTTTGCTTCCACAGGTCAAGCAATAGCAGCGTGCAAAAGCCATGGCTGCTCCCAGCAGGATGCCTGGCAGGAGCCCTGATCCAAGTCCCTCTGTAATCAGTGGTGGCTGGAGGCTGCTCACAGTCTGGGAGCAAATGACATCTCATGCAAGGCACTGCTTTGGGGCTTTTTTTACAAAGCAGACAACAAAAGCCTCCACTCCAGGAAGCAGATAAATATCCTGCATTCTCTCCCTCTGTCATGCTCAAGAGGTTCTGCAACCAGAGCTGCAGAGTCAGCCTCCTCTACGAGTGAGTAAGAAGCTGGTATTGATCATTTCCCACCCTGAATTAATGGCAGGGGTATTTAGCATGCACATGGGAATTCTTCCCTTGCAGCTCTACCTTAGGCACAATTTAAACCCCTGGGAGGGGGGAATTCAGACGCTGGAGGAGCAGGCAGAGCTTTGGCTCCTCTGGCACCACAAGGGTTAATGAATTCCCCTTTCACCAGCCATGTTAGTGTCCTGATGAGGCCTCTGACACCCCTGGTGATGCCACAATATTTTCACACTTACATAATCCCCAGCCCCACTGAGGCAAGGAGGCTGTGGCCCCACTCCACAGGATCCCGTCATGTGGCCACACGGCACCAACGGACTCGGACCAGCTGTGAGATCCAGGTTCCTCCCTGGCTTCTGGTGGAGGTGGGATGGGGATCCCAGGACGCCTTGAAAAAGAGCAAGAGATGACCCTGGCCTACAGCCACCAGAGCCTGGAGTGAGGGCTCGGTGTCCCCTGGCATTTGCTCCCTGCCCGGGGCAGGGATTTGCGCTGCTGCCACCTGTGAGCACCCTGGGCACGTCGGGTGCTGCCCACACCTCCCTCTGCCCCGAGGACTCCAGGGCCAAGACAGCCAGGGTCTCCCAGGGGAGAGAGCTGAGGATGAGCTGCTGACAACCACACCGAAGTTCCCACTTTGCTTCCAAGCCGCCAGCACTGCCCTTCTCTCCTCCCCACCTCTCCGAACACCCCCTGCTAGTTCTCAGCGTTCCGCTGCCAATTCCCAGCCTTCTGCCCTGAAATAGCTGAGGAGGAACATCTGAGGAGGTGACCCAGAACTACGGAGCAGCTCCCAGGGAAGGGACTCAGACCTTCCCACTGCTTTCCTGGCACTCTAAGCCCCCCGTGGCTTAGCAGAGAAAGGTGCAGGCAGCCCGCCCTGAGCAGCAGCAGGCTGGGTTGGAGCGTCCCTCTGCAGAGGGGTCAGGCACCCCGGCCAGATCTCTGCATCTGAAGAACAGGGTTGAGCTTCCTGAGCCGTTCCTTAGCTCGCTGCTGAGCACGGCTGATTTAACCCCGTCCTTGCTGACGGTTCGCTCTCTGCAAGGCACTGAGATGTTTCCCTTCGTGCCCCCAGGCCGGCGCGGCCCCGCGGATCCCTGTGAGCAGGCACCACCCATCACTTCGAGCCCTGACAAAGGTAAGTGGTGACCCAAAAAACAGAGCAGGGCTTCACTGAGCTCCCAACAAGCTTTTTCTCCAATGAAATAACCTCAGAACATCCCCAAAGAGAGAAAATATCCCACCCTGGGACAGCTGCCCCTCAAAGCACTTGCTGGCCAAGGACTTGTCTGGCCACAAAACACAAGGAGAACAATAGCAAGTGCTTCTCTGAGCTTGGAGCAACCTGATCTAGTGGGCAGGGAGTTGGAACAAGAGGATCTTTAAGGTCCCTTCCAACCCAAACCATTCTATGATTCTTTATGAAGGATATCTTGATCAGGAATAGTTAAATTAAAAAATCATCAAAGCACCAGCAGCCATTTCATACCACCAGTTTTTAAAGCAATGATACAGCACGTTGAAAAGTTCGTGTGGAATCACTTTTCTCATTTGTTAAATGCCTTTTAAACTCATCAGCAGAAAGCATTCATCACCAGTAAGTTTGTTTCTTGAAAACAAAGAATTTTAATTTATGGGGGAAAACTTAGAAAGTGAAAGTTGGGGAGAAAACCCACAAAAAAAGCAGAGGAAAATAATCTTGAGCAATAAGAAAGGATCCCCGAAAATATAAAAACTTTAAGGAAACCAAACCATTTGCATAAAGTCTTCTCTTTGAGAAACAACTTGATTTTACCTTTGAATTAACTGACAAAACACAGCAGCCAGCTCTGTCCTGACACCCTGATACCTGCAACCATCCTAGAACTGGAGTCAAGCTCTAAGATTTAGGTTATTACAGGCTTTACAGTTTTTCTTGCTTTCTGGTTTTGGGGCTTAAAGGACATTGAATCTCTCTGCATAATCACGGGAGAAACTTCAGTTTTCTAAAGGTAAATGCTGCAGAAAAACTTATTCTTGGATGAAAATGCAGATTCCCACCTAATTAGCTGGTTCCAAGAGCTGCCTTTCAAGGAAAACGCCAAATGTCATGAGGCTCTTGATGAATGTGTAGGAGGGATCACTGGAAGGCAGCCCCGAGGTGCATTAACATCTTGACCTTCGGTCTCCCGAGTAACCTCTGCCTGACCCGAAACAGAAGCCCAGGAGCATGTGGAGCTCCTCCAGGGAACCTTGGGAGCTGCAAATGCTTCTGAAATACCTGCCCAAAAAAATGCAGTCTCTGTCAAAAAGTTCAGGTAGCTTTTATCAGAGATTCCCTCACTCTTTTTCTGGTATTTCCCTCTCTGAAACTTTAAAGACCAGAGCCCAGGTTTCCAGGGAAGGTTTTTCTGGAGCATCAGGGCATGCCTGGACCACAGCTGGCCTTGCCAGGACAATGCCTCTTACAGGCAGTGGCCTTTGTCAGACATTTTAGTATCACAAGTCTAACCATTTTCATCACTTCAAGCCTTTCTCTGTTTAATTCCAAGAAAAATCAATGAAAGGCATTGATTGTCTGCCTGCTGTAGCTCCATCAAGAGCTCTTTAATATGGTGATAAACCTTGGCTATCACCGGAGCTGCTGCTTTGTCTGAAGCTAAGAGCTGCCTCGGCAGGCACTCCTGCCCCCTCCTCCACATCCTGGTTAGATTCCCCTTTTTAAGGGAGTTTATCGCTGTTTCTTGCAGGAACCCAGGTGACAGTGGAGATTCACCACGAGGATACCAGCCCCCAGCTCATCAAGAGACTCTCCCTGGGAAAAGGTACAGCCCCAGCTTTAAACCCCGGCAGGGGCTCAGCCCATCCTCCCTTCCCCTGAGCCGGGGAGCCCGGGCAGGCTCCCACTAACCCTGCCGGGCATGTTGCAGGTTCCCAGAGGCTGAGAGGACACGACAACAAAGGTGAGGCTCTGCTCTATCACGGCGTGTCTCCGGGCTCTCCCTCCCCTGGGAGGCTGCTGAAGGGCACATGCTGCTGACACTGCCCATGACTGGGGCTTGAGGAGCAAAATCCCTCTGCTCCTGGGCTGTGGGTGTCTCCTCCTCCTCTGGCCCTGGGATAAGGCGGGTGGTGACACTCCAGTGTCCCTCAGCAATCCCCCAGCTGCCGCAGAGCTCCCACTGGGGTTATCACCTAACAGCTCTGGAGCTCAGAGCTCCCTTCTTCCGCGCCTGGGGAGGTTTGGCCGTGGTGGGCTGGGGTTTGATGTCCCAACCCTCGGGCTAGAACAGGAGATGCCTGACTGCTGGGGAACGCGGGCTCTGCGGGATGGCAGGGCGCGGATGCGGAGCACACTCCGCAGGACGCTGACATCCGTGTCCAAACGGAAGGGAATGGGCAAAGAAAAGCCTCAGTTCCAGCTTTTTCCACCCCGTCCTGCTCCCCACAAAAATTTATTTCTATTTGTCTTTTCTTCTGCGGGCAACAACCTCCTCCCCACCTCTCTCTTCCTTGCTTTGCAGGTTTCCAGAGGACTGAGGCCCCGCGGCCACCGGGAGCGAAGGACCTGCACGGTAACTCGCCACTAGCACAGGAGGAGCGTTCAGCTTCCCGAGCCCCTCTCATCGGGACGGCAGAGGGCAGCGGCTTTGGGAATGGCACACGTGCCCAAGCCCTTCCCAAGGCTCTGTCCCCAGGGAAGGCAAACAGGCACAAGGCACAGGACTGTCCCAGGCACTGTGGATCCCACTCCTGCACAGAGCCCCTGCAGAAAGAACCTGGCAAAGACAAAACCTGATAACCACGTTTAAAAAAAAAAAAAAGACCATCCCCTTACCAAAAAGGCAAAAAGTCATTTTCAGAGCTGCAGAGAATGGGAACCTTTGAAGGTGTAAACCTGCTTTCTCTCCCTTTAGGTCAGTGTAACAGCTCTTTTCAGGGAAAACACAGACAAACAAACCAGCCTGTTAAGAAACAGGTGCCGTGTGCCTACACGCTGATTTTGGCAGGCAGCACTGGGACGCGGGATGAGGGATACCCCAGACCCCCTCCCTGGGCAGAGGTTTCCAAGAGCAGGGCTCACATTAACAACACACCTTGGTAAGCCAGGAATAGATCTTCTGGCCACCCCCAGAGCGAGCTGGAGCTGGGGCCAGAGCCCATTTTGGGGAGGTGGAGCAGGAGCAGAGGGTGGATACAAGTTTCAGAGGCACTGCTGGCTCCTCAGCCGGGACAGGATGCTCTGGGAGCCTCTCCTGCGACTCCCAGCACCTGCAGAGCAGGCAGAGGGGTGTCCCACTTGCCTAATGAGGGTCAGGAGTGAAGGCAGAAGTGACCAGCTGTGCCCCTACACTGCCCAAGGCAGGCCAGGCAAACAGCAGCTCCACGGCACCGTCCGTTCACCTCTCCCAGCACTCAGGAGTCACACAACAGTGTTTTCACTTCAGGTTCTCTTTTAAATCCTTTTAGCCCAGAGAAATAACAATTCTGCAGAGACAGCTAGAGGAATCTCTCAGTCCTGAGCAGCTCTGACAGCACAGGACAGGCAGATGGCTCTCAGTTCTCCTCTCTCCAGCCAGCAGAGCAGGGAGGGCTCAGGTCCAGGGGATATGTCCATCCATCCCCCATGGCTCACTGACAGGAGGCAGCAGTGTCAGCTCCTTGCAAGACTGTTCAAAAAAAAATCACTTATCTGGTTAATCAGGGCAAGTTATTAACCCTTTGTTCACACCGAGTAGAACCAGGAGCTCAGAGGCTGCAAAGATGCAGAGGGTAGGCACAGCAGGTTCAGTCTGACTGCTCCCAGTGTTCCATTCCTCATGTGCCTGAATTCCTGCAGAATGGTGGTCCTTTACCATGCAAAACTCCTAGAGAAACCCAGCTCTTTAGTGCTGGGGTTTTTTTAAGAAGTCATGTGTTTTCTAAGGCTTGCACAGTACAGATTTTCCCTGATACTTCTGCATTGTTCTCCCGTCCCTCCACACAATATCCCAGGATTTTCCATGCTGTTATGCAGTGCCAAAGTTGCAGGGGCAGCTCACACTCCAGGATTGCACAAATCCTAGCAGACTAGACAGGATGGCTCCTGCTTTCCACGCAGCTGGCAAGGACCTCTGCGGGTGCCCTCGTGTCCTCTGCTCCCTGAGCACCCGCTGATGGATGTCTCCATGGGCCAGGCAGGAGCTCTGTCCCCTTGTTCCACCATACTGCCAGGAAAAACATCTCCTCCCTTCCCAAAACAATGACAACTCGTTTCTTCCCAGCATATCCATGGGACAAATCCTCTTTGAAATCCATGCCAGTAGATCTGCAGCAATTTGAGAAGCTGGATGCCTACGCGTTGAAAGTAAGTCTTGCTTTTGCCTCTGTCCTCCTCCCAGCTCCCCTGCATGGATGTTCCATGAACCTGGCTCCCAGCACCAACACCAGCTTAGGCTGAGCTATGGGGCAGTGGCAGAATCTCCCAAATAAGTGAAAAACCTTTTCCCTTTAAACATTAGCAAAGAGATCCCACTCTGGGAACTCTAACCAAAAATACATGGACCTACAGCACTGCAGCTCTATTTCTAAGGAAGCCAGAGGCAGAGCAGTCTCTGGCAGGTGGGGTCTCACTGGCTTCAGAAGAACAAGAGATGGGGAGGACAGGAGATCTACCACAGGGATTTCTTCACCATGACATTGCAGTGCTTCCTCCCCACACACAGGTGAACGTCAAGAACAGCGTGGAGGAACTGGTCAAAGCCCTGCTGAAACAAGCCCGCACCGACCTGGAAAAGGTCCGAGCCATATGGATGTGGATATGCCACCACATAGGTAGGCTGAGGTCTCCAACTGAAGATAAGGCTGCCGCTGTCACCCATGGCAGCTTACTCTGTATTTGTGAGTTAGTTCCATGTGGGGAGTGGAATGAAGGCTTTCTGGAGGTTTTTATCCAGAAATGCGCCCAGAGTGTTTCCCAGTTCCTCTCCTCACACTGCCAGGCCCCACAAGGTTTGTGTGTACATGATGGTGTAAAAGCTCTGGTGAGGAGATCCCAACAGAGCTGTCAGGGACAGAGACATCCCCTGAATGTTAAGGAGCATGGACTGACTCCAACCAGGCCTGGCCCGACTCCAACCAGGCCTGGCCCAGGTATTGTGGGCAGAAATGGGTTAACAGTGGAAAGAGAATAACCAGTGCTGGGCGAGTCAAAGCCTGGGCTTCAGGACATGCAGTGAAATCAGCACTCTCCATACTTCAGGGCAAGACTAAAGCAGTTTGGGACTGACCTGGCCATGCTAACCATGTAGCTGCTGATACCAGTGCATGCAAGATGAGGCCAGTGCTGCCCAACCTGCTCTTTTCCTCTCCATCACTTGGCCTGCACTGCAGCAGTGCCCCATCAGGAAGTGTAGGAGGTGAGGGAAAGGACAGCTCTGCCTCTGCCCCCAAGACTTAATGGGAAAGAAACATTTCTGCTCCTGTTATGCAAAATGCCATCATGTTGCATATCCAGCTTCCCCCCATTGGGGTGCTGGGGTGGCAAGAAGCCCCCCTTTGAGGTGCCACACAGGAAAGGCTACAAGTGCTGCCTCCTCCTCCTCTTGCCATCTCCAGGCTGTTGTGTAACTCTGGCCTTGGGACTGAGTAGGAAGGGGCAGGGGAACCTGAGTGGTTGCAGCTCTCAGGAGGGTTGGAAAGGTGCAGCTACAGACAGGAACTGCAGTCACACAGCTGCCAGTGTGGGACATGGAGCTGGGCAAGGCAGCTGGATGGTTCCTGGTGGTACCTGTGTGGCACTGGGACCCTCCCAGAGCAAAGGCACCAGCATCAGACTGTGCTGGAGGGGCTGTATCGGCCTGTGGGGACTCGGCCCAGGGATGGAGATCAAACTTAGAATGGTTTGAGTGGGAAGGGACCTTAAAGATCATCTCATTCCAAGCTCCCTGCCACGGGCAGGGACACCTTCCACTAGACCAGGTTGCTTCTGAAGTCTGGATCATCACTTGCTCCCTGTCCACCCCCACAAAACTGGGCTCTGGGGGTGGTGGGTGGCTCTGAAGGTGACAAGCAGGCCCCTGCTGTTGGGAAGCCTGGCTTTGTGCTCTGGCTCTTGGGTGGAATGGACTTGTCTGGTCACACCTCCGATGGAGTTACACCACCTTGGCCCTGGCTCTCGTTCCTTCCTGTGAGACTGACCCCTATTTACACACATGGAAAAGAAACAGAGTTGGGAATTTTAATCTGCTGGCAAAAATGCAACGAATCTGTCCTGGAATTGCACTGATGACATAAACTCCTTCCTCAGATGGATTTTAAGTGACAACACTGTTCTCTGGGCATCTTTTCCCACCCCATTCAATTCCTGCCTGTGACGGGCTGCTATCCCCACGCAGCATCAGCACTAAAGGCAATAATTCTTTTAGCTGTCATTTGTGGTACACATAGAAAGCCTCATGGAGCCAGCACCCCCCAAAGTGCCCTGTAGCTTTGCTGGTGGTCAGTGAACAGCCAGGATGGAGCTGCCAGCCTTTCCCAGTGCCTGGAGCCAACGCCGAGGAGGCACTGGCTGAGCCCCTCGGATGAAAGTCAAGCAGTGGCAGCATTTCATCAAAGCACACACACAGCCTGCTGCTGCTTTTCCTCCTCTGCCCCAGCACTGAGGGGAGGGGGAACCAGCTGATGCAGCATTCCTGAGAGCTTTGTCAGAAAAATAGATCTGTATTTGAAGAAAGAGGTTGTGGACAGGGCCAAGGTTGGTGGTATTGAATTAACCTTCCCAGACCAGTTCCACAAGCTCTGTCTGAAGGAGCCCTGCTGTGCTGCTGTTGTGTACTTGTTCCAACAAATCAAGATTTCCTGAGCTTCCGGGTATTGATATGACCAGACTGGACAGGGCTTGGAGCAACCTGGTCTAATGGAAGGTGTCCCTGCCCCTGGCAGGAGATTGGAATGAGATTACCTTTAAGGCCCCTTCCAACCCAAACCATTCTACAATTCCGGGACTCATTGCAACAAACCACTTCAGGTGTTTCCCATCAAGCTGCTTTTCAAGAATTTTTACTATAAATTGCTTGCAAAGAGTGCAAAAATCTCAGCAGTTTCTTTTGAGGTAACACCAATCCGACTCCCTCAGATGCAGCGTGCTCTGGTTTGTACTGGGAACTCTTGAGACTGTAGATCCTCCACTTGAGGACAGCTCCTGAGGACACTAATTTTGTCCAAAAAAAATCAAAGTTTTCCTCCCACTTGGATTCAACTGCTGAACCCCAGCCCAAGCTTAGAGCAAAGGGTGATGAGGGGCAGAGCTGTCCCTCTGCCCCAGCGGTGTCCAGGCCAGCTCCCCAGCACAGCCACGGCTCGTTCCGCTCCGCCACGGAGATGAAAAGCGATCTGCTCCTGCTGCCCATCGAGCCCATTGCCTCAGGCTTTCGGATGAACTTTTGTCTGTGCTCCTCCCCCCAGAATACGACGTCGTGGGCTATCACAACAAAAGCCAGCTGTCGAGCAAGCCCAGAGATGTGCTTCAGATGGGCAAGAGCATTTGTGAGGGCTACGCTGAGCTCTTTGAACACATGTGCAGGTAAATTAAGTTCAGAAACATTCAGTGTCGGGGAGAGTTAACATTCCTTGTCATCTCCATGCCTATCCTGTCTGCCTTTGCATTGACTGATGTGACTTCAAGCAGGACGTGGAACTTCAGCTTTCAAACCATGCTGTGGAAAAACAGCAAGTCCTAGAAAGGTCAATTTTGCTCCCTCCTCCACCCCCCTCCCCAGCATAATTTACTTGGTGCCATCTGCTGAGCTTCGCATTGCATTAACATAATGGCAGATGAAAACACGGAGCTAATTTGATTAGAAGAAGTAGAATTTTCCTTGGAGTATCTGGATGTGAAGGTTAAAAGCATCGCAAGACTTGAACAAGGAGTGCTGTCTCCAACACGCTCCCTTAAAAGAAGTAGGCAGAGTCCCAGGAGGAACTTTCCCCCAAACCCTCTGGAGATGCCCTGTCCCCTCCAGGAGCACCCCAGGGACACTGCCTTGCACTTACCACACTCTTTTCTGTGGCCAAGCTCAGGGTGCAGCACTGTTGAGGCCAATACTGCAATTCCCATTTCGTAGCCACGTTGCCATTTAATGACTCTAATCCTTTCTTCTGCCAACAAAATCTTGTGGACTTCACTGGGGATTAGTCACCTAAACTCCTCCACAGAGCAGGGCTTTACAGTCACAAAGCCATTTCTAAGAAGAGGCAGCCCCTTCCTTGGTAGGGATACAGGGAGCAGCCCCAATCCCTTCTCCCTCATGTTTCTCCAACCCAGTAAGGAAAGGAGATGGCTGTTGCACAAGGCAACCCCCAAAACCCACAGCGAGGAAAGCAATGAAGGTGCTTGGAGAGTTTGGGGATCAGCCTTAGGCAGAAGGGTTGCCCAAAAGGAGAAAACTGGACCTCACAACTCAGGGACGGGAGATTGGAAGGGACTTTAGGAAGTCATCCTAACAGGGTGGGCTTGCAAGGTGGCCCCCCCAGGGAGCAGTTTCCATTCCCTTGGAAAAATCACAGACCAGTTATTAATAGCATGTGCAAGTAATAATTGGCTTTCCAAAAGGATTTGAGAAGGTTTTCACCATAGAACAGACAAAATCTACAGGGAAAAGGAGAGAAAAAAAACCCCCCAGCATACTGTGCCAGATGCTGAAGTGGTAAATGCTTGCAGCCAACAACATATCCCACAATATAGTTTGGTCCATTCCAACCCAAACCATTCTATGATATTGGATCTTGTTTTCTAAAGAGTAAAGAAACAGGATGGTGAAGTATGCATTTATAGCTGCATCCTATGGAACAGTTATTAGCAGTTAGAAGGGGGGAATTTGCATCTATTCATTAAAAAGCATATGCTTAGTTCATTAAAAGCATTAATCTTTCCAAGGATATCTCTGACTATTTAAAGGCTCTGTTGATTTACCCGCAATTCCTCAGTTCCAGGCTGATTAGTCACCATGTGATTCAGGAAACTTCCCAGTCATCCAGACTATTATATTGTCAAATATTAGCAAAATGTTTAGCTCCTGTCCTGAAAAACTGTACTTGAAGACAACACCTCTTTCTTGCACAGAGATCTCCTCATCCCTTCTTCCCGTGCTCTGTTCTGCTCTTACGCTGAGTCTAAGCAGAAAGGCAGGAGGCAAAGAGCACTCATCTTACTGAAAGGCTTCTCAGAGCCAAGTTTTTGGGGGGGAAAGGTGTTTTAACATGCCTTTTTTTCCCTAGCTCCTATGAGGGAACTTGAACAAACAACCCAATTTGCCAGTCACCAGGAGTCCCCCCCAAAGGTCCTCCCGAAGGCAACGGCTGACATTGATTGAGTCCTACTTGTCCCAGTGCCAGAGGGAACAATTCCTGCTGCAGACACAACAGTGTCACCTCTGACCACAGCTTTGGCAGCCAGACTTCTTCCCATTAGCTGAGATTCCTGTCAGAGAGGAGAGGTGGGGACAGTGGGAAGCTGGCCATAAGGCATCACTTTCCAAACATCAGGTGTGATAGCAATGAATGCAAACACAGGCTCCTGACCAATATTTCAGCAGCACTTATCAAGTACTGGCTTCCCAGCTGGCAAGCAGACTCTAGGAGGCAGCATGGCTGAGTGAAGCAGTGCAAATCCATGAATCCAATTTAGGGCAAACCTCACAGCCTGGAATTAGGGAGACACTCGCTCACCAGGGTTAGTGATGAAGGCACAACAATTGTTTTCCCAGGAGAGGTTTCAGCAGCTTTGGGAGCAAAGCTGGCCTCACTGCCCAAAGGGGATCTGACCACTCAGCTAGCTGTGCCTTCTTCATAACCCATCTGTATGTATTCCAGATTTCACATCCTCTTGCTTCTCCCGTTTCCTGCAGGCAGCAGCTTTCCTCTTTTCAGGCGCAGAGGCGTACACCTACCTACCACAAGCATAAACCATTCTGTTTCCTTCTGGAGAAGCCAGATTTGCTCCTTTTTTAGATGAAATGATCAAAGTCAACCTAAAATCAAAGGGAAGAAGATGCCATTGAATTCCAGTGACACCTGTAGTAAGAGCCAGACTATTTCCAACTGGTTTTGAGGCAGAAAAGCAACTTCGTGTTTAATCTCCTTGCTGCACCAAGCAAATGTTGCCAACTGTTTCTTAATTCAGTTCTTCCAGTCCATTTTATATCTAGGTCATCTTCAACCTCACACTGCCACCTCAACCAGTTCTGGAGATCTTCCCAATCTTCTCTCTGCCTGCTTAATTTATCTACATAAAGTCATTGACACAAGAAGAGAGACATGAGCACCCTTTTCAGCAGTACAGAGTTGCTCCTTTACAGGATGTTTTAGCTTGGATTTTTGTCTGTCCATTACTAGAGAGACCAGTTTAAATGCTCTGGTCTTTATTTTGGGAACTTTGAACACATCCAAGCACAAACTCTTGCTGCTTTGCCAACATTCACTGTAATTGAGAGCACCGTGAGAGCAGAACTTGTCCCTTAATGTTCCCTCTGAATATCCCAGCTAACAAGAATGTCTAGAGAAGCCTAGAAGGATTAGATGCCAATCCCCATGAAATTAGTGGGAGTTTGGTACTTAGCTCCTTGAAACTCCTAGGATCAAATCTTCCCTAAAGCTCCCAGGCCAGCTCCTAGTCTCAGTTACATCATGCAAATCCAGGCTCTCACCAGTCTTGTCAGTGGAGTTGTTCCAGATTTACTGCCCAGCTCCACGATAGAATTTGACTCACAGGGGCCTGTGGGCTGGCAAGGGCTTTCCAGACCACCTGCAGCACCAGGTTTCTCCGTGGCATTCCTTCCAGCCTGGCCTGTTTGTTCTGGATACTCGTGGAACAGGCAGTGCCCACTATCACTGCTCCATCTTCTCCTTTGCTCAAGTGCCCACCTCCCCTGGAAACCAGCATCCTCTCCCTGGATAAAGCAGCCCTCCCTACAAACTCCACTGCACTGCCGATTGCCAGCCAGTATCTGTTATCAAGCCTCCACTTCTTAACAACCATGCTAATTATCTTCCCCATAAATATCACTTTTCTCCTGAGCTAAACCCACATGATGCAGACAATCTCTCTCTAGAAGCCTGCACATTTTATTACTTAAGGTAGTTGTTCCATTTAACACACTTCTCAATGAAGAAGAAAAATGTCAGTGCTGTCCTACACAAAAGACAACGCTCCAAGTGAAGCAATTTTAGATTAATGGTGAAATAAGATGCCAATGTTAGAATCCATCAGCAGAGAGCTTATTAACACAGTGCTTATTTAAATCTTATTTACACATCCACACAGGTATTCATCATGTTTTTAGAAAGAGACTATTTAATCATTTCTACCCTGGGCAAGCACAAGCTCATTCTTTCAGGAAACTAAATCAGCATCCACAATCCCATGAGGTCTGTGATACCTTAGCTGGTGTCAAACACCAGGCCCACAGTCACGGGGAGAGAACAGCCTGTGCTTTTAATTTATAATTACATGGGCTAATTGTGGACAGCAGCAAAGGGATTCCACTGAGTAACAAGACAGAGAGCAATTAAGAACACTTTATCTTTGTCATCCTCTAACAGTGCTGAATTGATGGCGCATCAGGCAAAAAGACTGGGAATACACGAAAACTGGGAGAGAAAAGGCCCTTCCTCCAGCAGGGCTCTCTGAGTCTCTGGGCAAAGGCTACAAAAACAAACAGCCCCACCCAACACCTCAGGCAGCATCACCTTTTCTCCTTCCCCAGAAGTACCTGACAGGTTTAAAACAGGACTCTCCTGCTGCAGCTTATCGTTTCCTTCCAGTCTTGCAGGGATTCAGTGCAAAAAGCTCTCGGGACATGCCAAGGGACACGGGTACAAGACAGGGCAGACCTTTACAGGGGACTCTGACCATGCCTGGAACGCTGTCTACCTTGAGGGAAGGTGGCATTTACTGGACAGCACCTGGGGGAGTGGTTCTGTGGATGATTCCTTCACCGAGTTCACCTACAGGTAAAGAACCCCTTCTCTCTTAGTACATAAACCCTCCACAAAGGCAGAAGGAAAGCTGATGGGATTGGCAAACCAAACAGGTGCATTTGGTACCACAGCAAGACCCAAAGCCATGAGCGAGGTACCCAGGCTGCCTGCACAAGGCACGGGGCACGGCCTGTAGAGAGGCAGCAGCCCTGAGCAGCAAGTCACAAACTGCCAAAAGCCAACTGGGTTTGCTTATCACAGCTTCAGTTTAGGCAACAGTCCGTGGCACTCGATTCACAGCTTTTGTGAATCGATTGGAGTCAACACCCAGTGCCTCCCTCTTTTTCCAGGAGCCTGTGGGTGCGCAAGGGAATAGTGCAAATACCCAGGGTTTATCCCAAAGCTCAGCATTTGCCCTGGAAACAGAAGACCAGAGCTCAGGTTTCTTCTCTGCCTGGGGAATTTCAAACCCACGGATCTCAGTTTATCAGCAGCTCAAACCACTCCAACATCCTCCTGCTGAAACCACCACCACTGTGCGGGGGAAGAATTCACTATTTGTAATTACTCATTTTCCCTAATTTCTCCCTTCTCCCAGGTACAATGAGTTTTACTTTCTGACTCACCCGGCCCTGTTCATTAACAATCACTTCCCAGATAACAGTAACTGGCAGCTTCTTAAGCCCACGCTGACGCTGAAGGAGTTTGAGAACAGCATGCTGCACAACAGCAACTTCTACACGCTGGGGCTGCTGGCCACACACCCCGAGACTCCCATCATCCACACAGGTAACGGAGAGGCCACGGAGCATCTTCCCTCCTGCATCCCACATCCCGCACACACCACTGGGCACCTCTCTGGGCAATACTGAGCAACCTGAGTGAGTGCAGCAGCTCCTTTAACATAAAGCCACTCAGGTGCCATGACTGAATGACAAGGCCCACGTTTAAGACCCCCTTTCCTTGGATTTTCCAAGAGCTGCAGGAATTTAACTGGATGGCTGATCTGTGAATGCTAAGAACAGAGTTAAAACTTAAGGACATCAACATTTTAGGACTTAATGAAGACTTCAAGCTGTTTGGGAACAGGCTCACAGGGAGGTAGATTAATCTCATATCCACATACTGGAGAGTTCCTGCACTTTGAAGCTCCTGGGCTGGCAATTGGGTCTAATCACCTCTAATTCAGCCCTTGATGATCATAGAATTACAGAAGTCCATAATGGTTTGGGTTGGAAGGGACCTTAAAGCCCATCTCATTGCAACTCCCTGCCATGGGCTAGACCATCTACTAGACCAGGTTGCCCCATACTTTCAGTTATGTTTCACACAGGCTTTCACATTCTATCAGACCACAGCTCCATGTCAGGGTGTATCAGAAGAGGATAAATGCACATCTCCCAAACAAAGGCCACTCTCATTCTTTCTGACGGACACTGGTCTATGCAAACAGCTGACAAGCTACGACCTGCCAGTTGCAGCTCTTGGTTTTACTGCTAGAGAAACAGCAATTTACTGGGCCAGATTAGCCTTCCCAGAACAGGGGGTACATGCAAAAACTGTACTGATACTCCTATGCAGCCTCTTCTCTTTTGTATTTCCTAGTAAAAGGAAAAGCCTCTGTATCCGTGGACTGCCGTTCCAACATGTTATTCATGTTTAAGCTGAAGGGAACAGACAAACACGGTTTGATGACTTTGAAAAAACACGGAATGAAGCTGGATGTCTACCCACAGAACACAGGGAGTCACAAGCTGGAGATCTTTGCCAAGTCCTCCAAGGCCGAGGCTTCAGATGACGTCTACAAGTGCGTGGTGGAGTACGTGGTGGAGTGCGAGTCCGTGGACATGGCCATGTGCTTCCCCAAGGAGCTGCACCAGCCCGTCGGGCCCAGCTGGTTCTCGGAGCGCCAGGGCTTCCTGCAGCCGTCACACCGCGAGCCCGTCCTGCACACCAACGACGGGCGCTGCTCCCTCACCTTCACCCTGAGCAAGGACATCAGCGTCTCCACCACGCTGCACACCGACGGCAGCAGCCTCGACGAGGACATGGGCAGGCGGCACGTGCTGCAGACCCACCGCGGGAACCAGATCGAGCTGAAGGTCCACCTCCCGCACGCAGGGAGCTTCGTTCTCAAGATCTACTCCAAGAAGAAGTCGGACCCTGGAAATTACGACTATGTCTTCAACTACCTCATCAGGTGCCTGAACACAGAGGTGAAGTGGCCAGCCTTCCCCAAGAGCTACGGCAAGTGGCTGCAAGACTACGAGATCCTGGAGCCGCTCTCGGGCGTGCTGCCGGCCAACTGCAACGTCCAGTTCAAACTCAAAATGCACGGCGTCGCCAAGGTGCTGGTCCAGTCTGAGGACATCCACCCTCTCACCCAGAACAGGGACTGCTGGGAGGGAACCTTCAACACCTCGGGGTGCAGAGAGGTGTTTGTGATGGTGCACGAGAACGCCAACCACAGCTCCTACTCGAGCGTCCTCAGATACGAAGTTGAGACCCAGTAACACCCACTCCTTGTTCTTTCACTCACCTGCATGAACCAACCTCCCCAGCGTGCCCCAAACCAAAGCACCTTTTGGAGATTGCTCATTCTCTCAACCAAATCTGTTCTTTCAACAAATGCAGGATAACACTTGCAGGCTTTTGCAAGGCCGTGGGCTCAAAGATGGTCAAGGAAGCAGAAAATCCTGTTAAGAAAAGGAGCAGCAGTGGAAGACATGAGATAAAACCCTTGCGGGTTATTTCAGTAACACTGTCCAGGCAAATACTTACAAGAAAACAACTGACTGTCTGCAGGGAATTCTGTGCCAGCAGGGATTGCTGGTTTCCAAGTTATGGACCATAAGAAAAGTCTTACGAGGGCTACTCCAAGAATTCACCTAGTTATGGGGCAGGATGAAGAAAGTGCACCCTGGTTTTGAGCAGCAACATTGGACACGAGGAACTTCAGGATATTTAAACCACGTTTCTGTATAACTTTAGTCAAGTTGCAAAATACATCTGAGGAGAAAGAGGAGTTAGGAAGAGCATACAACATGAAGTTTCCTTGTGCACTTCACTGTCTTACAGATTTCAATAATACTGGAAAAATACTTTTTACACTGACTCTTAAATACAATAAACAAAATCATTTTTACCTTTTTATATTAGAGTATTGTAGACACTTTTTCTGCTGTAATTATATCTGAAGCATATGGGTGTTTCCAAATAACCAAAATGACCATAAAAATGAGAATAAAGTTCTCAGAAATCACTCCTTACTCCAACCTGTCTATGCAATACTGCAGCTATGAACTGACTGGGTTTTGTGGGACAGCAGGCTGAGTGACATTATTATCTTGTAACAAATCATTTGGTGCTGTTCTCTTGGAAAACGCCTCCACTCACAAGGCAAAGGGGGGCTTCTACTGAACCCCATCACAAATGCACATCCCGAGATGGAGCAACATTTTCATAACTGATTCAGATGCCTGTGAGCGTTAGCATGACCCAAGAGGTATTCTGTTTGAGCTTGGATTGAAAATAAACCTGTTATGTTTTTGCACTCTGTTTCATTGACCAACCAATATGAATTCTCTTCCCAAAGCTGCTGTATTCTCCACACAAAAGAGCTGGGTTATTCCTACATTCCCTCCTCAGTGACTGGGTGGCAGGAATCACTCACAGGGCTGCCCACCTGCAGCAGGCTCACTCCTACATTACTCCTTCCACCCCAGCACCCAGGGTTAAGTTCCCACTTAAGCGGGTTGAATACCTGCAGCCAGATTCCAGGATCAGCACTCTCTGTGATGATGCAGGCTGCTGCAGACAGGAGCTGCCAGCATAAACACAACATGTAAGCTAACAGGGCTTACTCCAGGGTAAGCTGGGAGCACAGCAAAGCTTCAGAGTCTTTTTGTACTTGGAGACAAGATGCTGCATATGCGACATAAAAGTAGGTTTTAAGTCCTCCCCCAAACAGCTCAGTGTCTTTGCCCTCAAAATCTGGTGGCAGCAGCTCCTCCCTGCAGGAACACTAACAAGCCGTGGAGCCCAGCAGGCACCCGCTCCCTGGGCATCAGCACAGACTGAGCAGCACAGATGCAAGGCAGACTCGGGGATCTTTTGTTTGCCTAAGGACCTTGAAGGCTAAAGCAAGTATTGTCTGTCAGCACAGACAGCCCTGGTTTATTTTGGTGCCTGGCAGAAGGGTTCTTTTTTCTCAGATCCCACTTTTCAGATCAAGGAGGACACACTGCAGTAGCTTTCATTTCACAGGTCAAGCTGATCCAGTCAAATACGTCACTTCTTACAATGGCAGGATAAGGAAGCATCCCAGAGAGTTTAGTGACTAAAGAAAACAACTCCTTCCACTGAACAGGGTCAAGGATACCGAAGTACAGAGGCCCTTCATGGCACCACATATTTGATGCTCACTCACACGTACACAAACAGACACGTTGGGAAAGCCTCTCCGCAGGTGACACCGCTATGAACGCGGTCCCTGCTCCTTGTCTCAATGACTCACTTCCACAAGCCCTCTCTCTAAGCCCACGTTCTCTATTTCTGTCTCAAGATGGCAGGGGGAACAAAAACTTACCCCAAGAGAGTAGAGAGGACAGTTTATGTACTATTGCCCCCTACCCAGCACGACCTCGGGGAGTATTCCCTGTTCCTGCAACCCAACTCTGCAAAACCCAGGCAGCTGCAATTCCACACATCTACAGAGTCCCAGAGTCTTTAACCCCTCAAAGTGACCCCAAGCACTGTCACACCCACAGCAGAACATCTGTAACATACTAAAGACAGATGGAGCCTGCACAGCTCCCCCTCTGCAGATGGACAACAGGAAGTGATGCAAATAAAGTTCCACACTTCTGTCTCAAACAGAAAACAAACATTGCCCTGCAAATGTGCAAGAAATTCTCTAGTGCTATTGAAGGCATAAGTTCAAAGACACAAACCCCCTCTCCAGCTTCATTAATTATAAAGCTGCCAGGGCCAGGTGATTAGTCCAAGGGAGGTTTGACACTGCAAAGGCAGAGAATGCCTGAGAAACCCTGCAGCCCCAGATAACAGCATCTCAGAAGTCTGCACTTGCTGTGACATCTCCCTCCAGGATAAACACAGCTCCTTCTCCTCCCCCTCATAAAAAATGGACATTCTTCAGCACAGCCAAGGCTCCAACACCAGGAGAACAGCTCTGGAACAGACTTTTCAGTTATCTGCAAAGAGAGAAGCTGGGGAAGACAGAGCACACACACACCAACACAGGGAAGTAACTCAGCAGTTCCCCCGCTGCAGATGTTAATTTGGATCACATTAGTTCCAATTTTTTGGCTACTCCCTGAATGAAGCAGCTTATTACAGGTATTAGAAATTGATAAAACTGTAGGATTACGGCTGCTAATTAAACAAATGGATCATCTTCAAGCTTGCTCTTCCCTTCTGCCAACATGAACTGCCAAATATCTCTGAAGGGATATGGAAGAGAACATCAGAAACAAGGCAAAATGTCTCCTGAACTTCTGAAAACACCAACTGCATGATGCAACACTCAGTAACTAACTTAACAAATCTTCAGGAAATATACTACTATTTTCAAGGTATCATTTCAAAAATTAAATTGGTGGCCTCACTGAAGGCTGTGAGGGATCCCTAAGGGTTCTGGCATGTCACACGGTGCATCTGCAGGTTCATCTGCAAAGAGGAAACAGTTGGGTGTATTCTGCTGTTCAGATTTTATCAAAATGCCCCACGACCAACAAGTCCTTACCCGAGATCTGGACAGACAGGGCGGATGCTCCAAAAACACTTCCCCATGGACAGCTCTGCAGAGGATCCGAGGCCACTGCTGACTTTGTGCGGAACACGACCACAGCCCAGCCCCAGCTGGGGGCAGTTCAGCACCTCATTCCAAAGGCTGCACAATGAGAATCCAGAATGGATTTGAAGGTTTCATCCTCGTGCAAAGAACTCCACGAGAAAGCCAAAATACAAGGACTTTTGGATTGGAACATTTCTAAACGCTGGGATGCAGAGGTGCTTGCCCAAGCGCAGCCCCAGTCTGCAGCCAGGCATCCCCTTGGCTGAACTCGCCTGCCTGACACAATGGCTGGGCTCTGGTGCACCAGGTGCTTTTGAATCCCTGTTCCTTGACAGCATTAACCTGCTCTAACATAAGGGGAAGCTGATGGAAAGGAACAGGAAACTTATGGACATGGAATGCCCTCATCCCAAGGTTTGCCTGTACAAAGGCTGTGAAGACTCAGCCACAGGAGCACTGCGGAGACCCCAAAAGAAAACAAGTCCATAGAAACAAGTCTTGTTCGCTCACTAACAACATACTTCCCTCGAGGAAAGACTGAATATTTTCCCCAAAAGAGGTCACAGATGTATTTTGATGCAGCAGTTCCACCAGACTGCCCAGATTCAAACCAGGCTGGCACCAGCTCACGTGGCAGCTGCAACGACATGTGGATGAACCTCACCTGCTTGTGGGTTCTCCTCCCATCCAGTGTCATTTCCTATTTCCATATCTCTTTTCCAAGAGCTGTGATCACAACCAGAATTCAGCCACTCATTCCTCAGCTATTCTGCAGTACTCCAAGTACCTTGTACAGCAAGATAAAGACACCAGATACTACGCAAACTGTAAAGGGCAGAAGCTGCAAGAACCAGGAAATATTAAGAAATTCCACTGAGGGCAAATTAACTGGAAAAAATGCAGATAGCCTAAAGGAAAGAGGAATTACATTCCTTGGTCCTTGAACATAGCTATGCTGTGATGGAAAAGGTGTTGATCCAAGTTCCTGATGAGAAGGGAAGATAAGCCACAGGAGTCACTTTGTGTGTTTGTACGAACAAGAAAAGAGGTGTTTGCCATTCTGATTTATTTCAATGCTTTTACACATATAAAATATACTTAAAATACTTTACATAAAAACCAGCAAATGGTTTGCTTTTAAAAAACACCATAATCTTTGTGAGTGAGCACATAGCTCTGATGCAGGTCTCTGACCTACAGCAAGCTGCCTAAAATGTTTGTGGTGTAACACCCCTCAGCAGAGCAAGCACGTAGAGATGAGCTCCTTCTCCTCAACTCCCATCCAGCTGATTCAGCTGGGACACATGGCCTCTCACCCAAGCTCCAATACCAACTGGATATAGGCACCTTCCCAGTCACAGTCTGGAACCACGTAAAGTAACCAGCATTCCCATTCCACAAGAAACATTATTCCTGGTGTTCAAATCGTCTCACTATCTTTGCACTCTCTTTTTTCAGTTCCTCAATGTGAGCATTTAGGCATTCCAGGATGTGCTGGGATCTCGCTTCTTCATCTTCCAGGTATCGTGCAGCTATGGATCCGACAGAAGCTGTAGGCAAGGGGCACTAAAGGGAAAAAAAGGGATTATCAGGTATTCCTTCATTCCAAGCTTTGGCCAGAAACACCCCTGATCTGCAAACCACACAACTGAACACGCTCCTAGAGGGCTCATTTCCATCTTAGTGGGCAGACTAAGCACTCAGGCCTCACACTTGTATCACAGGTCATGTCCCTCCCAACACCTCCAGCCAGCAATGATTGCTGCACCAAGCCAACACTGCCAAAAAATCAATACCAAAAAATCAGGGCTAGAGAAGGTCACTATGGAATACCAAGGGGTTTGTCCTGGCTGTTAGTACAACTCAAGGTCTACATCCTGCTCCTTGTCTCCATAAAAATCTCAGTGAGCGGGAGCACCGCAGAGTTTGGGTCCAGGGAAGGGAAAGCACTGCCAGACTGGTAATTATTTCACCAGATATTCCACACTGGGAATATCTCTGCTTTCTTTCATATACCTCTCCTCTTCTTCCCCAAAGTAAAGGGCTCCTGGTACAATCCCACAGGCAAGTACAGGCCAAATCTCATTGCAGCTCATGGAACAGCACTTCAGCCAGCAACAGTCAACAAACTACTCCAGATTCTTTCCTTTACAGTCAAGAACTATTCCTGCTCCTCACATCGCTTACCCACAAGTTATTAACTTACAAAAACAACACTGTGAACCAGGCTTAATGTACAAGTTGATGAAGAGAAGCCTCATGCACAGGGGCTGGCACATGAAATATTAAGGTTACTAAAGGGCTGCTTTCCATTACAGACAAGTTGTCTCAGTGTCTTGGCAAGAGAAGACAACTGGTTATTTCCAAATCCTGAAGTCTCATCATTTTCAGGTCTTATCAACAGCCAGGAACAAAGGGAAACAGAAAAGGCTACAGACAACAATCTCTCCCACCCCACTACAGCCTACTGAAGAGAACTCTTAGCACTCTTAGTGCTAAAAGGATTGATTTAAAGACACTGGAGCCTGACCATGAGCAGGGAGTTCCAGTCAACACCAGGACAAATATCTGCATTTCCTTAGAAACCTTATTTCTACCTCTCAGAATAAAAAGCAGCCCATTCTCTTCTATTAAACATCAAGCCCTAGAGCTTCTCAGACCCTGAAGTGGAACTGTTCACAGTTTAGGTCCAATCCTGCATCCTGAAGAGTTTCCATTTAGAATATAGCAGTTGCCTAAGTTCCCAACACTGTTTTCTGGGTATGTGCACAAGCTACTTTAGTCTTGAAACAATCAAGACCTATTCTTGGTAGTAAACTGCACTAAGATCTACAGACTTGACAAGCCTCCACTTATCTGTGCACCAGCTTTAGAGCCTCATCTCTGGACTCCCACAAAGACATAGCTAATAGTTTAAAAGTTGTCACTGCTACCAACACACAAACAGAGGAGAAACTGCTCTGAGCACTGCTGGAGCAACACGTCTGGAGCAAGGACCAGTGCTCAGCATTCTCCCCTCCCCAAACATGACAGGAAGAAGTGATTCAGTGCAAATTTTCTGTATCTTGGTCAAGTGCTTCAGCAACTGAGCTGAGGTAGGACAGAGAAAGTGCCAACACTGCCCCCTATGAAAAAAGTATCATCAGCAATTGGGAAAAAGAGCAGGCTCCCCTTGTCAGTGAAGCAGGGATTTCAGGCTTTTCCATCAGCAAGCATAAGCAGCTTTAGGTTCAGTGTGCTGACTGCTGCAGCCCCATTGAAAGGGGTAAAACCGACCCTGTGCTTTACAGACGTGCAGCAACAGGCAGCCAGAGACTGTGTGAAACAGACATACCCAGCACTCCACACCCACACTGAGCCTCTACTACAGACCCAAGCCAAAAGCTGAAGCAGAATTCGGAGGGGACACGAGCAGGTCCTGGTACACACTGAGGTAGAGCACCAGCAAGGAGAGAACCATGAGCTCCTGGAATTAGCTTAGCAAGCACACAAACACAAAGTTCTGCTCCAAGGAGCTCTGAAGAGCCACCATGTGGATCCCCCTGGCCAAGTCTTAACCATCCAGCAGTGGCTTTCCCTCCCTGTTTAACACTTGATTTACATACAGGATCACACACAACATGCAGTTAGGTCATGCATTCAAAAGCCTGTCTCTTTTTGCCAGATGAGAACCCAGTTCTGTTTTCAGCTGTTGAGCAGCAACTAGCTCCTGTACAACTGCTTACCAAAAACACAGATTCTCTGTGATGATTTGAGGCAGGCTGCTTAGATGCTTCATCTGCAAAACCTTTGTTTTCATCCACTGCAAGGAGCACAGACTCCGCTCCCAGCCAGGCACGTGACTCCTTGCAGCTCTTGCTGCTGCTCTGGGAGGGCGGCTCACCCATCTCGGGGGTCACAGTTCCTGTTTCAGCAGCCCCACACCTCTGGGACTCCCTGTGATGGTGCTGAGCAGTCCTGTCAGGCTGGAGATGTGTCCTCCCTGCGTGTTCATCCTGCTCGTGCTGTGCTTCCCGAGCTGTCCTGGAAGGCAGGTTTGAGCACAGAACTGAGTTTGTCTCTTAGCAGCTGAACTCCAGCAAAAATTCACACAGAGGCAACAATTAACAGAGATGTTACTAACAGCCCTGGCAATCCAAACTTGTTTCCATAGCACTTCCAGATGCACATCCAGTCCCTGTAGAGAATTCTCTCTTCTGCTGCTGTAGATACCAAAAACCACAGCCTGCACATCCTAGCACAGCACAGAAAGGAGCACGGCTGCCTGGGTCACATCCAACCCTGTCACCAAAAGCAGCACAGACTGCTGCTCCAGAGAGAGGCAAAGGCAGCCAAAAGACAAACACTGCTGGCTTTGCAGAACACAAACCAGCTGGGACTCCAAGTCCTGCACTGCTTAAGGCATAAAGGCAGATTCCCAAAGAGTCCTTGTGTTCTCCCAGACACACGATGCACTGGAGAGAGACACAGCATGCCATTAAACCCCCCACACCCCCACACCTTCTGCCCTCCTTCCCCCTGAGGAAGCAGCATCCCCAGGGTCACTCACCTGTGCTGTACATCCCTGGGCTCTTTGCCCTGCCCCTGCTGAGCGGTGCCCTGGGGTTCAGCTGGGCACACCTGTGCAGTGACCCCCAGTTTCGCCCTGGTCTCTGCGAGGTCCTTCCGCAGCTGCTGGTTCTCACATACTAATTTCTGGAGCTCAGTGGTGTAGTCCTCCCTCAGTGCTCTCAGGGTGCCATCGTCCCCCTAACAGACAAAGAAGGGCAGAAGTCAGAAGTTCTGGTTTGCAAGACACCACAGGCACATCCAGAGCAAGGGCCAGCAAGAGATGCCTTAAGGCATACCCCCTAAGCTCATTCTGACTGGTGAAACCTTCAAGACTTTCCTAGGAGCAAATGAATTACATATATGGCTTATGGGGCCTGCATCCAGACCCAACGTGCTGATCTGCCTGGAAGATCAGTCTCTCTCACCACTGGATTCCTTTTAAACATGGACCTAGGATAGTTGAGATGCACCTGCCTCTGGCCTTTTTGAAACTCTGAACAACTTGCTTCTTCCCATCATCTTCCTCTTACTAGGCCAGGTGGGTGTAATTTCCACTGCTTCTACTCCCATGACATTCCCACTTGCTTTTTGCCACTTCTATTTAACTTAGATGCCACTTCTATTTAACTCATTCTCATCACCTCTGTATCTAAGGTCTTTCCAAATGTGCGTTAGGACCCCAGGCCAAGATCCAGCTCCTGTGCCTTGGGCTGTGGGGCTTTTTTTTAAGGCAGATTTCTTGCTTTGCACACTGCCACCACGTTTTTGGGAACTCACACAGGCAAAAGCCACCAGCTACTTTTCAAGCAGAAAGTAATGGGCCTTAGGTTAATTCAGTTTCAAATCAGCCCCCCAGAAAGCTCTGGTTTTAATCCATCCCACCAGCCACAAGCTTCTGTTCAGCACTTTCCTAGGAACTTGGCACATTTGACAATCACTCCAAACTAATACTAAGAGCTGAGTATTTCCTTCTCACAGATCTAACAGGATAAAAGCTCTGATGTACTCTCATGAGGTTGTCAGCTGTCTGAATCCAGCCCTTGCCCTCTGGGAAGCATCCATTCTGCTTAAGGTGAGACAGAAATTGCAAACCAGCCACTTCTTCCTTCACAAAATGAGCCAGCTCATTATTTCTGCCAAGGCTGTACCTCTTCCACACAGGCTCCTCTTCTCCCCTCTGCCTCAAGAGTTTTGGAGGTTTTGTTCAGCTGCAGGAGCCCACCACAGGGCCCTTTCCAAGAACACTGCCCCAGCACATCCAGCCCATATTCCCAGCCTGCATCCTGCCCATGGAGTGCAAGGGAGAGCCCTGCTGAATGGCTCCTCACCAGGGCAGAACACGCTCTCACCCCAAGTCTTTCAAGGGCCAGAGCAGTTACAGCTCTAGGACAGGTCAAAAGGACCTCACAGGTTGAGAGTCAAAGGTTTGAGGTAAACTGGCTTAATATGGAAGTGAAATGAAATGTACTAAAAAATGTGGGCCAGAGCCCATGCAGAAGAAATGGAAATGATGGCTGCTTCTGCAGTTCTCTTCACCACTCTCTGACTGAACAAAAGCTTGATATTTCTGCATCTTATTTCCTCTCAAATTGCCCCTTTTGCTTGGGTTTTAAGTTCACTGAGCTCTATCCCCCATTTTGAGAGGCCTGGGCAAAGACTGACTATTCCCAAGCAGGAACACAAGGCTAGCCCCTTCCCAGCCCCTGGTCCTCATGGCATACCTTCAGCTGACCACACTCTGTCTTTTCCAGAGTCTCGGAGAGATGACGGTTTTCCAGCCTCAAGGTTTCCAGCTGGACCAGAATTACCTGAGGAGACAGAGGCAAACAACAAGCTCAGAAAAAGAACACAATACATGCCCAAAACACCCTCCAAGCATTTTCCACCCTCAGATTCAAGTACTAAGCAAGGTTTGGGCTGTCAGTCGTACAAGGACCCTACAGAGAAGGCTACAAAAATAATCATGCAGTTTTCAAAGATGTCATCCATCCTGGCCTAGTTAGCATGAATGATCCCAAAGAATTCTGAGGAACTGTAGGCTGCTGGTTTGAAAAGAAGCAGCAAGACAGATTCAGTGAACACCATCATTAGAAGATTCCTTCAGAAGGTCTCAGTTTTTGTGCAGAGGCTAAAGAGAGAAGGAAAGTACTAATGTAGCTAAAAAGCAGGATGGTGTTCCAAGCCTTCAGATCGCTTGAACAGACAGCATAAGAGTCTTGTGCCTTTTTTACCCTGTGCTCCACTGCTTTCCTCTCTGCTCTTTCAATCTCTGCTCTGAGCCGCTGCTCCAGGTCTGAGGTGGAGCTGCTCGCCGACGCAATGGTGATGTCCTGCTGGTGCAGCTCCTGTGTCAGCCTGGAGATCTCCCTTTTCATCCCTTCTAGCTCACTGCTGTGCATTTGTTCAGCCCGAGAGAGCTGCTCTTTCAGCTGGAGGAAGACATGCACACACCACCCACAAGCTTTTAAAACAAATTTCAGCAAAAAAAGCAAAAGTATGGCACGTGGTAACATGAAATCTCAGTCCTGGGAAACAAAAAGCTCTATGTAACAAACCCTTTGCACATGCTTGTCCTTCCTGATTGAAAGCCACCTCATCCCAATCCTTTCCCACACCATACACTGCCAACTGAAAGAAGTTTCATGCCATGAAGTACGTGAGAAGACCCATAACTTATCAAACCAACAGCTTCTTCAGCTCATCATTCAACCTCTGTAGCCAAAACCAGAGAGCCAAAGGTTCACCATGACTGAGGAAGCACAGTAACTCTTGGAAAATATAACCCTGCAATTTGCCACTCTGCCTTCCTGAGGTATTTAAAGATAGGAACTTTAAATAGCTCAAGCCAGATTTTCCTTCCAGGAATTAATTTGCCCTAAGTCTTTTGAATCGATATTAGAGTGGAATCAATGTTAGGTCGTAGCAACTAAAGCTTCCCATGGCAAACTTCCCCCAGCCAGCTATGCACGGGGTAAAAATACATCTCTTTGTTTTCATAACTCTCTGTGATGATCACTAGTCCCTGCATTATGAGAGAATAATCATTCCCTATTTACTTTCCACATGACAGGCATGATTTTATTTTTAGTCCATTCAATCTCATTTGTCTCTTTTCCAGTTGGGTAAGTCCTATTCCATTCAGCTGCTCCTTGTATAAAAACCACTCCATCCTTTTGGTCATCTTTTTCCATACCTTATCTTGGTTTATTCAATGCTTTTTGAGGTGGCAGACCTGCACCACATACAATATTCTGGTAGGCACACTGTATATTTATTCAGTGGCACAACAGAACGACAGCAGCATAATTCCTTCCCCCAGATTCCATTCCATTAGTCAGAAATATTAACCACCCAAACACCTAGGATTTTTCTGAGAATTACAAGCATTTTAGAAAATTGAACCAGATGATCTCTGCCTACCCATGTAAATACTGTACACACTGTGATTTATCTCCATGTCACCTCAATGCCTCCCAAGTATATAAAACAGAAACAGCCTTCATAAATCTCTCCTTCCTCCCCAGCAGCCTGTGGGAGATTCATTTACTGTGTGGCTGTTTAGATGTGTAACCAAGCACAGATCTCTGGCAAGATCTGCACCTCTGTATGTTCAGAATAAAGGATGAAAGATTTCCACACAAGTGAGGTTTTTCACTCAGGTTCAATGAGGCTTCCACTCTACCAGGCTCCAGTGAAAGCTCTCACACAAGCTCACGCAGACCACTGTGAAAAGCCCCCCTTGGGTGCTCAGAGCTCTGGGGTGAGCCCCTCGTGGCAGGTGAGCTGCTCCATTCCTCCCAGCCCCTGCCCTCATGCCCAGCTGTCAAGCCTGAAACACGCTCCCCTATTCACACAGGGACCAGGACACATTTGAAGTCCTGTCTCAAGTGTGAAAGGACATATTACAGCAAACTCATTCCTTGTCTGCTCTTCATCCTGTTGGGAGCCTGCATTAGGCTTAAACTCTGGATTCCAGACCTTAATTTCTTCACATATTTGCCCCTCCAGCACTAATTCAAGTATCTCCACAGTGTACAGAAGTACTGGGGGATGCCCAGGAGATGCTCACAAAGGCAGGTTCAGACACCTGCAAACAGGTATCCTCTCAACCCTTCCTCTGCCAGGTGTGCTCCTCACCTCCAGCAGATCCCTGCCTGCACAGCAGCCCTGCCCTGGCCCCACAGCTGAGGCACGTGGCACACAGGCATCAGCTCACTCCACCAAGTGCCATCCCCCTCCCCGGGAACACAGCCACGTTACCTTTTTAATCTCTGCCCTTGACTCAGTCTGGTCTTCTTCCAGGGACTGCAGCTCTTTGATATTCTCACCCAGCTCTTCGCTCAGCTGCACACACCTGGCATTTGAAGATACCAGGCTGGGTGCCAAATGCAAAAGTATAGATTAGAAAAACCCAAGGAGGAGAAAATGGTCAGAGAAACTTTGATCTTCCAGGCAGTCCTTTATGTCCATTACAACAGAAATTGAACTCGGCCTACAAGTTCCTTACCAATCCTTTGGGTTTGTTTTCCAAAATCATTTCACAAGAGATCAGGAAGCTGATCTAACAGATGACAGCTGTTTCTTGCTTGTTTCTTTACAAGCTAAGATTACAAAACTTCTATGTAAATACAAGTCTGAAAACCACAAACTTGGAGAGGAATCATAGAATCACAAAATGCTTTGGGTTGGGAGAGACCTTAAAGCTCAACTCGTTCCACCCCCTGCCATGGGCAGGGACACCTTCAACTAGACCGGGTTGCTTCAACCCCCATCCAGCCTGGTCTTGAACACCTCTAGAGATGGAGAGTCCACAATCTCCCTGGACAGATTTGTTTATAATCCTCACTTCACAGGAAGGTCTGGATCTGGTTCTTACCAGCTGCCTAACAAAGACTCCTCAGCCTATTAGGAGTGAAGGTGCTCAGTCTAAGCAAGCTGGAGCACTGAGAACACCCACTGTGTGCAGTGAAAGGCAGCCAGCCAATTACCAAAGCAGTCACTATTACACTGCAAAATGAATAGCACTTGATTTCTTTAGCCCTTTGATATTTAAAACAAGCCCACAAAAACCACTGGTTAACTTGATGAACACAACTAGGTGTCGTATTATTATCCAAGACTAATTGCACTTCCAGAGGGAGCAAGCAGCAGGCTACCTGTTCTCAAGACGAGTCACCTCTGACTGCAAGTGCTGTTCCTTCTTCTGGGCAACATCCAGCTGCAGCAGCACCTGCTCCAGCTCCAGCCCTGGAGAGGACAACAGCTTCCCTTGCAAGCGCTCCTCCAAGGCCCTGCACAGAAACAGCAGCTTTTATCTCAGCACAGAAACATCATGTCTGAGTTCACTGGTACAGGCAACATAACTACTGTTTTCTTGGAATCCTCTGGAAAATGCACAGAACCTAAAAGCAGGTGACCGCTGCATGCAGGGTGAGTAAGCAAACACAGCTGCTGGATGACAGCCCCTGCTTGAGCTCAGGCTGATTTAAAAAGACTTCATTTTATTTTGATGTTGGCCTTCCTGCCAGAGACTGGTAGGTGACCAACACCCAAACCTGCTGACACGGCCACCAGAACCCAACAGCCTCTGCACATGGCCAGGGCAGAAGGGGAAGGCCAAGATGATTTTGTCATTGATTGTAGTTACCTCACCAAGCCCCAGTCAGTGAGAACTTTAGCCTAGGTTAATAAGCACGTTATCAAACCCTGAAAGGTCTCCAGCACTTGGCTGAAAATGCATGGAAGAAGCACCCTCAAAAGCCCTGTGCTGCCTCCAGAAACCCAGATGAGGAAAGTGGATTCCTTCCATGCTCTCCACTGATTATCTGCTAATTTCAAGAGCAATGCAAATTGAAAAATGCTGCAAGGCAGCACAGCGCTTGTGAGAAACTGCAGTGCACTACTCTGAATACTAGCAGTACAGATCCAGCTGCATGAAAATGCTGCTGCTGTCCTCAGTGAGAGAACCTGGAATATAGATCTGGATTGAAAAGCCAAAGTACCAGCAAGGCACAGATGCTACCTGATGAGGAATTCTTTTGTGTGAAGAGTTTCAGTCATCCTGGCCAGCTCTTTCTGTAACTGCTCCAGGTGCAGCTTGGAGCTGCCAATGAAATCTTCTTGAGACTGCAAGGTGGCTTTCAGTTCCATCTTCTCATCCTGCAACACCTGCACAGGAGGCAGAAGGAATGACTGCTGCAAGATGGACCAAACCAGTTTGTTGCAATGTGATGAGAGGTTGATCAGATTTCTTATGACCCTTGGAAATACTACAGAGCAGCACACGGCTACGAAGTCGATTTTGATGCCAAGCAGGAACTTTACAAAGGCTCTAGAAAGAGACAACTCCAGGATGAAAAGCCTTCCCACCACTTCTCACCAGCACTGCTTTAGACCCCGTTTCCTAGGAGTTCCTCCACTGACCTCTAACATTTTCTTGGACTGCCTTAATTCTTCTTGAACTCTCTGCTGATCTTCCAGAATCATGCGGTTGTCCTCACTGAGGTCATCCACCCTCATGCTCAGCCTCTCCACCTCCAGCTCGTTGGCACAGATGGTGTCATTGGCCCTCTCCAGCCTGCTGGTTAAGTGCTGGATTTCCGAGCGGCTCGCCAGCTCCACCGAGTCCAGGATCTGCTTCCGATTGGCCAGCTGGGTCTGCCAACAGCAATCATCTGCATTAAAGTATTAAATTGCAAAAACACAAAAGTTGTACCAAAGCTACATTCAACACAACTACTGATTTCTTAGTGTAATGAGCCACATTCTCAGAGTGAGCAACAATACCTTCCAGGGAATTAGGGAGAGCATTGTTCCAGGGTTACGTGATGGATAAAACTTCCAAAGGCAAACAGAGTAAGTAAAAAACAAAATGAAAAAAGAGAGGACTCTTTGATTCCAAAAGCAGTTCAAAGAGAATCTGGAAAATGAGAATCTCAGATCACTCCTGCTGCCCGAGTATGATCTGTCTAAGAACAAAGCCTCCTGCTATTTCTTGCTCATGAGCCCAAGACTAGACCAGGACTGATGGCTGCAGGTAAGAAGGTTTGTAAACCATGTACAGGGCAGAGATTACCCAACCATTAATTCCACACCAGGACAGAAAGCAGCTCTGGGTGCACAATGGAAAAACCACAACCACCAAACAGCCCCAAAACAAACCAGGCATAACAGCCAATTTGCTTTGCTCTCTGCAGTAAATACCAGGTTCCAGCAGCTTGGGGGAATGCTCACTTGGAATTTTTCAGTGTTTTAATGGCAGATGAAAAAGTTACAAGGAACGTACAAGAAGCAGACAATACCTGCTCTATTATTTATAGGCACAATACTTTATTGCAGAGCATTTCTTTCCACGCAGCTAGCTGGTGAAATTTAACAAGCCAGCTCTCACATAAGCTTCTAGGAACATCTACTTCATATATTCCCTTTTTGTATACAATCGTTGAATTTTTAAAGGCTGGAACAAAATATTTGAGCAGTCCTATACTCCCAGTTTGAAAGAGTAGCAATGCCTGCCAGCTTCAGAATCACCACATGCCTTGATTTACTCAAACTATAAGAAGTGCTCATTTGCAAGGCTGTGGTAGAGTTTTGATTACAGCCTTTTATTATTATTTGAATAGTCACGACAGAAAAGGTAATCAAGAGGGCCGAGAGTTTAAAGCACAGCCTTTCTTCACCCAAGAAGCTGGAGTACAAGACTGCCTGAGTATTTATTTCTGCATTAAGAAAACATTTAAGCTGTCTCTTATTTCCAGCCACACAACATCCAGGCCAGCAGAGAATTCCAGGTTTTTAAGAAAGGCTGACTTTAAAGGCTGCAGGTGTTCCAGCAGGTGGTCTGTACTGGGGAAGAACTCCAGGCTTCCCTAAGCTGCTCTGCAAGAGATGAGGGGAAGCCAGATGAAAGGAGAGAGAGGGGAAGTACTCCAAGGTCATGGATCTCAACTTGACCTTGGTGCTAGAAAGACAACTAAGCACATAAAATGTACAGAAACATCCAAGGGAAAAAATTTAGCACTTCCATGCTGGGCTTTTCAAAGCAATTGAGGATTCAGGCAATGTGTTCACAGTACCTGTGCACCTAAGGCACCTACGCTGCTTCAGGAAAACCTCCCCAACCTCCTGGTTTTCTGCTGCACAGTAAGACAAGTTCCTCTGTGCCCCAGTGTCCCAGCCTGCCTTCCAAGGACACATCTGTTCCCAAACAATTGAGCTATCAACGACACACAGACAGCAGAGCAGCAAGACCTTCTGCTCAAGGACTCTCTCTGCATTTGTAGATCTCCTGGTGTCAGCCTCTCACAAAGCCCCTGTCAGAGCCAGCTTCAATCCTGTCATCACAGTCTCCCTCCTCGCAGGAGCTTCCACTCAAGAGCAACTCAGGAGCCCATTAAGTGCAAAGTCCCAGCAAGAGCTTCTTATCAGTGTCTGCTGTGATTGTGTCTGTGTGACTCCACAGCTGTGCTCTAGGTCAATTCATCTCGCTCTGCTGCAGCACCACTAATTCACCGAGCCATCAGCTTTGCAGAACAGCAGCCCCACCACTCCTTACCTTTGAGAGACTGATAAAAAGGTGTGGGGGCTGAAAACTGCTGTTGCTTCAGTATTTTGTGAAATTCTCTGTTGTAGGGGAAGACTGTTTTCCAACAGTACCCTCTCAGCTGGACCCACAAGGTATGTACTTAGCTGCTGGCAGGTACACAGCTTTCAACTAGACAACATGATGTAACAGATACTTTAAAGTGTCATATGCTGTGGTCTCTGCCTCCCAGGGAAATCTGCACCCTACTGTCTTCCCTGCTAAACAGAGGGATGGCAGGGAGAGCTGCACAAGGTTTATCTAATCTCTGATGACAGACTCCAGATCTTTTTTCCATACAGCACTCGTACAAGCAAACCTTATTCCGCCAGAACATTAAAAGTCACTTCAATGGCAATCTGAACTGGATGGGAGCCTCAGAGACTTCATTAGCCTGTCCCTCCCTCCCACAAACAAAGCGGAAACTTTCAGCAGATGTTAATTGTACCTGCACAAGCTCGGAGTGCTCTGCCAGAGCCTTGCGCTGCGCCTCCAGCGATGCCACCTGCTGCTGGTACCGCAGGCGCTGCTTCTCCCAGTCAAGTGATTTTTGACGGAACTCCTGCAAGGACAGCAGGAGTGGCTTGGAGCAGTACATCCCCCTCCAGTTCACATCCACGTTTGCCTTCTCTCCCCACCATATCCTCACACCTTTCCCCCAGCAGGGAAACCATTAGCCAGTCACCTGATACAGAAGCTCAGCAGTGTAGAGCCCTCACACACCGTGCTCCCCTCCAGAGGTAAAGCTGCTCACAAATGTTAAGTGCCAACACATGCGTGGCTGGGTTCATGGGTTTGCTGTCAGGGGTTTAACAATTCAGACTGGCTTTAGCTTCCAAAACATGCTGCTATTGAAATCACCAAGATGACAAGAATTAAATACAGAATTTGACTGCTAATCTCTGCCCCAGAAACTGGGCACTACATCAGTCGGGTGTGTGCTGTTACCACGTCTTTCAGGAGGAGAAAACTGGGTGGGGTTGAGCTCAGCAGAGCAGAAAGATTAGAACATGAGACAGGGTTGAGAAGAAGTTTGACATGTAGCTCCCTCCTCCTCAAAGAAGTGAGAATACAACCTCCTCACACTGGAATTCATTCCATTCTCATAATTAGTTACTCTTCCAGCACCTTCTTCCTTTTATTTAGTCTCAGGGTAAGAACAGCACTAAGGTTTATGCTGTGCAGTCAGAGACCCCAAGACATGAAACTGCCTTTATTACACATGCAGTTAAGAAGAGCTGCACCTGTAGAGTGGATGGGCAGTGCTCCTTAAGCAGGACTCAGCTCACTTCCTAGCAGACTGTTCAGTCACCAGTGAAGCCCAGTAAGTCAGTTAATACACACAAGCTGGTCAGTACTTGCCTTTTTTACCACATACCTCCAGCTTCCTGGTCAGTCGGCTCAATTCAAACTTGTCCTCCTCTTGTCCCTTGTTAGCTTCTCCTCTGCTTCTTGTTTTTTTCTTCTGCAGCTTCTCATAGCTCCTCCTCAGCCGGGATAACTGCAGGATACAGTGAAAGAGAGAGCTTTGCTCAAGGCCCCAAGGCAAGAATTACACAGCCCTTTGAAAGAAGACACACAAAGCGGTTCACACAAACAAAGCCCTCATCAAGGCTGCACAGCTCCCAAGTGAAGGCTTCCATTTGGATAATGAGTCTTTTATACCAACAGCACTGCAAAACACACGAGTTGTATGAGAGTAGCAAGATGCCATTGAAGTCGTGACATCAGCAGCTTTAATTACAGCTCTGTCTTACCACAATTAAAGCATGACTGAAATATTGATAAGATGGAGGTGTACATGCAGCTGTCAATGCAGCAAGGGCACAGCATCCCCCTCTCTACAGGTGGTTCCCAGCCCCAGGAAGAGGCGGCAGTGCCTGTGGCTGATCTCCTCACCCACAGGAGCACACCCACCACACCACACGTGGGTAATTCTTGTGTGATCAAAATACCCTGGTGCAGCTCAGGTGGGAACTGGAACTCTCCTGCTTAGTGGGAGAAGGTTTGAGAATTGCCATTATCCATAATATCAACACCACTTCATCTGTCATTTTCTGCTTAGATACACTGTGTATTTCACAATGAGTGGAGAATGCCAACAGAAAATATCACTCCTACGCCTGCTGCTAGGATGCTGAAGTCGTATCAGAAGCAGGAATGAGGAAAAAACTCTTGACATTTAAATGACCCTCCATGCAAATAATCACTTGCAACTTGCAAAGAATTTTTCACCTGATGAGCTCCCCCCGACTCAACTATTAAACAAATGGTGTCCAAACAGCCACACGAATTTGAGAAGCCATCACTGCCATTTCACTGACGGGCAAAGCCAAGTCTGTGGATGAACAGCAGGACCATGAGAAGAAAAAATATCTGATTCAAGACCTGATGCACTCAGTACTTTGGCGTGTTCAATGGGAACAGACAGAGGTTCAGGCTTAGAGATAATACCAACATCTTTTGCCAAACATATCAGGAGATAAGAGGTTTATTCTTTCAACAGTGTCAGTAAGTTAGACACTGTACCTGTAATTGCACTGGAAATGGTGGTAAAAAGGGACAGAAATAATTTCCCCAAACAGTACTAAGAACAGAAGACTGAGGAATATTGAAGCTCGGCGTCATCAGCATTAATACTGTGTAGGTAAAATACCCACAAACTGCAATTTAGGCCCCAACGCACAGGCTGTATTTCAGCCTTAGCAATTTAGGCTGATCTGCCAATGCACCTCAGCTTTGCTTTGCAGCTTATCCACAATTCCAGTGAGGACACCCAGTGAATGAAGACTGTTAGTCATATGGAATAGTGAGGTGTTTTTAAATGAGAAAAGATGCCTTCTGTCATCGCAGCAGAGACTACCAAATTAATTTCACTTGTGGCTTACAGTGAGCAGGAACTAGGTCCAGCCCTCCAGAGAAAACAGGTCAGTGCTCTATGAGCTGCTCATGCCAGTTCAGGCCCTGCTACGGGCAAGTGGAGACAGGCAGAGTTCAGGCATAAACCTGGAATGCTGCTATACCACCTGCAGGACAGGTACCACTATGCACTGAGCAAGAGGCTTTGAGATGAAAGCTTTGATATTATTGTAAACCAGCATTTTCTAAGTATACTCGGTTTTTATGAAGGGTATTAAGACTAATATTCCTTGAGAGTACAAAATCTCTACTAAAATCATCAGTGTTAACAGAGGCAAAAAGATGAGAGCACAGGCAACTGTTATTTCCTGATGTCACACAAGCCAGGCCACTTACATCTCCACCCTTTTTGAATTTCAGAAATACTGAAAGAACAAACTGGTGCTGCCTGTACCTGTGGCAGCTCCAGAACCAGCACTGTGGTGACTGGGATGGGCAAACACAGGACATTCTTGCAGTAAAATTCTGCAGATGTCCAACATATGAAAACATTCCTACTCCAACACTTCTCTGTCTGTCACCAAGTTCCTCCAAATCACAAAAAACAGGCCAAGTGAGCCATAAAAACGTCACTTTATCTATGCTCAATGCTCTTCTTGGTAAGCACACAAACACTAACAGAGCGGGGAGTTTTAAAACCACAGCATTGAAACAAAAACAATGACATGAGGTATTTGACCCGTCATCAAGTGGGAACTAAAAACCAAACTTCTCTTTTTGCAACTCACCTCCTCCTGGAATTTCTTCAGCTGTTGCTCATACTCTCTAACCATGTCCTGCTTGGATTTTTCCACATCTTCGACCTGGCGACACAACATGCCGACCTGAACAAAGGGATAAAAAGCAAATAACAACAACAGAAGTGCCCTTCATTGTCAGTAGGTACATGGACATTTCAGTGGGGTCCCTCATTATGAAACAGGTGGAGGCTGTGCCTAAATCTTTAGTAGGCTGGGGTCACAACTGTTTCTGTTCCGGCCTCTTGTTTTGAGCCAGTTTCTGGATTTCACTTTTGGGGACAAAGCTGACATATGTGGTTTGTGCCAAAAGTCTATTTCTCTCCAGTATTTTCATCAAAGTCTTCACAAATATGCATTATGATTTCAAGCTATCTACCCAGAGAAAAGTTGACCATGTCATTATCTTACTATCCTCAGGCAAAGGAGAGATTCCTAATAGCAAGGAAAATGAAAGAAATGGGGTTTTGAAGCTCACAGAAAAGACTTCCCTGGCCCTGATTCAACTGCTCCTGTGACTCATTTTTATCCCTTTTTTTTTTTCCTCCCATCTTTTTCCCATCTACAACCTGAGTGGTCGACAAGCCAACAAATTAAAATTAAAAGAAAACCCACAGAAAATTCATATGACTAAACCAAAAGCATGAATATACTCCAGCAGAGACTTCGAACATACTTTACAGTTCAGTTTGAAATTCGTGTTTGCTTTTGGTGGTAAGAAACATTTCAAGTGTCTTGAGAAAACATAATTGATAATAAAAACAATAACCTGTATGATAAAAATCATCATTCTTGCAAATTAAAATCCTGTGGCTCAGCTGCATCTTATGGTCCACATCCTGCACAAAAACTTCACTTACTGATAATTTTCCACCAATACGGAGTTTTTTTTGCACTTTCCTCAGGCCTTTAAGGACCACAAAACCAGAGCTCTGTAAAACAGCCCATGGAAAGCTTCCCAGCAACATCTTGGTGTAGTTTACAGTAGGAAATGGTTTTCTTGGTGCAATTTATGGAGTAGAAAATGGGTTTTTTCTACCAATGACCACAGGTTGCTGGGCTGTCCATTACTGCTGTAGCCAGAACCAGTGTCTCTGGGTTCTCTCTAATAACTCTAACAGTTCAGTATGTGGGCTTCCACCAACCCTAGGGGAGCTGATCACTTGACTTGGATTGAACTATGAACCAGACACCTTGCTCCAACAGGTCCTTTAAGAATTCTCTTCCTGATTTCCTGATTCTAACAGGTAAAACACACTACTGACCCCAACCAAAAAGCACAATGAAACAAAGGTACCTCCTTTTGTTTTTCCTGCAGAGCTGCCTTGGCAGAGGAAAGTTCCTGCTCCCGAGCACTCAGACAAGCTTCCAAAGCCTGTGTCTGCCCTTCCCACTCGGATTTCTTGTGAGCCACCATGATGTCAATCTGCTTCATCAGCTCCTGCAGCTCAGCCTCGCAGGAGGTCAAGAACCCGCCGCTGGAAGGGAGAGAGCCTGGAGTTACAAAGCAGGTCCCACCCAACACGTCCCGTGTCCCAGACCAACAAAGGCAGCAGAACACACTGACTGGCACCAGGGCACCAACCCTGCACACACAGTGCTTTGAACTCTCCTCAAATCAGCTTGCACAGAAATAGAACCAGAGAATCATTAAGGTCAGAAGAGACCTCCAGGGTCATCAAGCCCAGCCTTTTACCCAGTACCATCCATGCCTGCTAAACCACATCACTTCACACTCAGGCATTCATCCCTTTGCCTTGGGTACTATGCATTACCTAAGTAAACCAAAGCGTGTTTAATTCATATTTTGTATTGCCTTAATTGCTCTCCAGGCAGAGGCATTTTATAGCAGGTTTCAGTCACCAGAGGAATCTTACAGCCAGGCTATGAGCTCCCAAAAACAGAAGTTTATCACAAATGCAGACAAACCCTGAAGCAGAGGGGGCTGGATGACAACATGATAATGAAGAATCAAACCCTCGCAATCCATCGGGGAGCACAAGCTCCCTAGCGACGCCCAGATTTCTAATTTGGTGCAGTAATTATTGAAGCCAATTCAAGTAACTCCTCTGAAACTTCCCAAGCTGCCAAGACAGGGACAATATTAAGGTTTGCCAGACACAGCCCTGGAGGGTGGCAAACTCCATAATGATCTCTACCCCTTTAATTTGCCTGTCAAATGGGAAGAACTGAAAAGAAATGGAAATCAATAGGTTAAGGGATGGAAATTTCTCTGTTCCCCCAGGGCATATGCACACTTCACGACTTGGCACTTTTTCTATAGGAAAAGAAATACTTCTTAAAGGAGCCAAAATCAGTCACATTTGAAGTTCACCCTGTCCTGCGAGTTAACCAAAAATTAGCAGCTATTATGCAGAGCAGGAACATTTCCTTCACAGCAGCTGCTAATATGTAGCAAATTCTAAACTTGATTTCTGCAACCAGCTCTCTGAAGAAGATACAGTATCAAATAAATTTGAGTCACATTCTCAAGGATGACTAGGAAAATGGCATCGGTGACTTTTGCTTCACGGTTGTTTCACACATAAAACATTTTGTTCTGTTATTGTCACTACAGTCTCTCTCGGGGATTGAAAAGTCTAGAGGCTCTCACCTCAGACAGAGCATTAAGGATTCCTCAGAGCTGAGTGGGACTCTGCAGTTTCAACGCAAGCAGGAAATAATCAGATGTTTTCAGATTAAATCAGATAACAAAGTCACATCTCATTAACCTTGCAAGGCTGTTACAAAATAAATATTTATTCACAGCTCTACTTACTACTGCTCCTGATGTCGGACAGTAAGAAGAGTTTACAACAACAGAAAAAGAAAAGGCAAGGTTTCAGGAATATGTAGAACTAAAATTCTGACAACTAAGGCTATAATACCTGAGCAGGGATTAGTGCAGAGCCAGCCCACCCAGTGACTTTGCTCCTGCAGCAGCTGAAGGCCACTGCACACTGATACCAGAGGATTTATTCTGAGTAAGAGGCAAGGTTAATGCTCAAATCATTTGGAATGGCTGCTGTGTACGGTTGCATACGTACCTCCCCTGCCCATTTCTCTGCATTCCTTCCAGCAAAGCCTCCATCACTGAATCCTGGTGGCTTCAGTACTAGGGAAGCACAGGAAAGCAGTGCACAAACCAGGCTGCTTCTCCATCCAACTGCAGAACAAGCAGAAGCCCACAAAGCAAAGAAGTTAAAAAACATACCAGGAGCATGCAGTTGAGGTGAGGAAAACAATGGCACCTTCATGAACTTACAAGCCAAATAGAGGAAAACAGATTTTTCTACCAGAAAAATGTATCCAATGCTATCACCCAGCACCCCCAAACTGCAGTGCCAGACTCATGTGATCTAATAAATTCAGAGAGGAGCAATGAGAATCTGCACTTGAGCAACTCTGCACTTGTGTGAACTCAATACAGAGGGACTGGTAGATGTCCTGAGAGCACCAGACTGTGGAGTAACAGGAACATTTGGGCTTCAAAGGGGTCAGCCCGAGATCCACGTCTGATGGGGAAGTTTGTCACTCCAGAGAGAAAACATAAGCAAGTAGCAGTAAGAATTCATCCACAAATTACATCTTTTCCAGGCCTTATTAGAGACTAGGTTAAAGAGACTGTGCAGTTTCCCACCACACTCAGAACACACTGGTTGTACAAATGGTTGTGGGAATTTTAACAAAACACAAACTCCTTAAAAATTCCTCTTAAATTATGCCTTAAATTATGAAAATAAGTTGAACAGCTTTACAGCAGCAGTACACTGTTTTAGTTTAAAATTATACGTTTTAAGTCACAAACACGTGCACACCCATAGAAATTTCACATCTTGGTGAAAGCAAGAAGGCTTTACATTAAAGCCAAAAATGGGGAATAAAGTGACCACAGCCAGGAAGCCAGAATTTGTTTCAATGTCTCCTTCATGAAACTGCAGCTAACACAAAAATGGTTAGACTCATCCAGAGCTATTAACACAAACTTATGTTTCCAAAATCTACACACTTTCCAAGATGTGTAGATCTTTCCAACATGAAGATGGATCCTTCCAACACCTTCCCTCAAAGATTAACATGGCATTATTAAGCAATCAGCAAAAGGGGAGCAGGTCACAGCAAGGGAGACTTCCACAAACACAGGCTCAGCTTTGCTCTCCTTCCTGAAGAATCTTCCATCCTGCTCCTACAGCACTTTAAAACACAATTCACAATTTAAAACCTGTCCTTGGGAGCTGCATTTTAAAACACAAGCATATAAAAGATACACAGAAAAAATTCTTTCCCTATTCTGATAGTGTTTTGTCTGTCTTTGGCCCTCTTTGTGCTTAACAAAGCCCCATCAGTATGCAGAACAACTTCGTGGTTCTGCTGAGGGCAGGGTGCTGAGGAGAGCAGATGAGCAGACCCCCTGAGCTGTTGACAGCATTCCAAGAGTTCTCCAGGTGGCAACAGCAGCCACTAGACAGCAGCAGCTCTCCTCTTACATTCTAATCACACCGACACAGAATGAATTTTCAGTGGTCAGAGAGATGAGGAGACAGACAGCATAGAATTCCAGAACAGTTTGGATTGGAAGAGATCAAAGCCATCTCATGCCAAACCCCCGCCATGGGCAGGGGTAGCTTCCACTATCCCAGGTTGCTCCAAGCCCTGTCCAACCTGGCCTTGGTCACCTCCATGGAAGGACAGCCACGGCTTCTCTGTGCCTTACCACCCTCACAGCCTGCCAGCTTTGCTTACTTTGCCAGCATACCCAGATTTTGGGGAAAAGCCTTAAAATCAGACACCTCTAGCCAGTTTTATACTACATAAGGTTTGCTGATTTAGTATTAAATTTTGGCCTCTCATGCTTGCAAGTTGCAATGTGCAAGTTACAGGCACCTCAGTAAAGACCCACAAGAGGAAACAATCTCCTTCATAAACTACAGCTAAAGCAAGGAGAGCTGGCTGATCACTTCTGAAAATGAAGAAAATGGAAGTATTTGCAAAAAAAAAAAAAAAAAAAAAGGGGTGGGGCAAAAAAAAAGCCCAAACCAAAACAACACATTTAAAAATAAACAAGGCTTAGCATCCCAGCTCAAGGCAGAATTGTAGTAGAGTCAAGAGGAGAGAACTTCATAATATGCAGGAGGACTTAAGAATAGCGCCCATGAGAAAAGACTGGGATTACTTCACATTTAAAAACATAGAAAGGTGCAATCTTACAGCGCTGCTGGAAGCATGCTTACAATGAAAGGAGCAAGAACCTCCCAAAAGCAATACCACAGACAAGCTCCACTTGCCAGCGGCAGGAATGGCACCAGCGGCAGGAGCCCGGAGCCAATCACCCCTCGCCAGGGCAAGAATCCCAGAATCACTGAGGCTGGAAAAGCCCTCTGAGACCATCAAGTCCATCCTGTGACCGATCCCCACTTTGTCACCCAGCCCAGAGCACTGAGTGCTACGTCCAGTCTTTCCTTAAACACCTCCAGGGATGGGGACTCCACCACCACCGCCCTGGGCAGCCCCTTCCAATATTTAATCACCCCTTCCGTGAAGGAATTCCTCCTGATGTCCAATCCAGACCTGCAGCTTAAGCCTGTGAAGTAGCCGGGGCCAGTGTGCCCGGGCAGTGCTCCCCGCTACAGCCACCGGAGCTGCCCTCCGGCAGCATTCCCGGCTCCCCCGCTGCTGCAGCTCCTCCCCAGCCGGAGCCTCCCCGCTCCCGAGCCCTCACGGTGTTTACCCCGCACCCGCCGCGGGCGAGTTTCGCTGCCCGGGGCCCTTCCAGCGCCGCTCCCCGGGGACCAGCCCCGAGCCCCCGGGCCGAGCTCCGCTCCGGGCTGCCCAGCACCCCAGCTCTGGCTGGCTGGCCGACCCGCCCTCCTTCCTTCCTTCCTTGTTTGTTTGTTTGTTTCTTTCTTTCTTTCTTTCCCTCCTTCCTTCCTTCCTGCCTGCCCTCCTTCCTTCCCCCCTTCCCGCCTTTCCCACCCTTGCGGCGCGCACGCCGGCCCCGCGCCGGCAGCCCCGCGCATGCGCTGAGGCGGCGCCTGCGCAGCGCCGGCCCCGGGGATGGGCAGGGTAGGGCGGGCAGGGGCCCGCGGGGGGACACCGGGGGGACACGGGGCGGTCACGGAGCCGTGTTGGCCGGGAGAGGCAGGGATCGCATCGCCCCGGGGCTGGGATGCGCCCCGGCCCGCGCCCACCGCCGCCCACATCGCGGCTCCGGCAGCCGGCGAGTGCCAGGCCTGGCTTGCTTTTGAATGAGTGTCAGTTCTCGCGTACCCTCCGGATCGAGCCGCCTGCTGCTGCTGCCCTGCAGGGTCACACCGGGGCGAGGGCCTGAGGTGACCCTTCAAGGAGGGCAGAGTACAATGAAACACTCTGGAGTAATTATAGTAGCTGGGGCTGAAAGATAGGTCTCGTTTTGCTTCTGTTTCACTGGAAACTGGACTTCAGGTTCGGGCAGGATTCTGGGTACTTTCAAGTCCTTTGTTGTGACACTTCCAGACGTTTGAAGGTGTGGGTGAGGCACGGCACTGGTCAGGGGCTGTAAGCCAGCAGGCAGCAAAGGGTCCTGGGCAGCTCTAGGTGCTCAAACTCACTCAAATTAAGACTTCTAAAAGTCAGTCAGTAGATATAAATGCACGTAAATATCATTAACAATAACCAGCTGGTTGTATATATTCATCTCTGATGCATATCAATCTGCAATTCACTTTGATAGAGTTCTTTTCAGATTAAGTTCTTCTCCTGTGGTTCTAACCCCTTTTTGAGCAGATTAGGAAAATCAAGGTTTTCCTTGTAAGTTTAAGCTTCATATGGATTGCATCAAACCTGGAGCAAGCCTGTAGTCCAAACTGCAGCTCCTTGGCTGGGGATGTTGTTAAAACAGCATCTGCTTTGTGTCACAGATTTAGCTGCTCTGACCCGCTGCGACGATGGACAGCGAGGTGCAGAGGGATGGCAGGATCCTGGACCTGATCGATGATGCATGGAGGGAAGATAAATTGCCCTACGAGGATGTGGCCATCCCTCTGGTAGGTGAATTGCTACGTATCAATCTGAGTTAAGGCTGCTGTGTTTATCACAGACCCTTCCAAGAAAAGACACAGTGTTGCTCGTGGTGTACAAAAGGCTCCTGGATCTGACTCCTTCCTTGCCCTTTATGCCAGTCATTCCTGTGTGCATGGACATGGACGTTTCTGTCCCTCTTCCCCTGACCAGTTGCTGAATCTTCTCAGAACTGGAGTGCTCTTCCCATTGCACTGTCCTGGGTTTGGCAACAGGAAGAAGTAGAATTATCCTTTCTCTCTGCTTCCCTTTGTTGTTCCTGGTGTTTGATACCAGTCTCACACTGACAGTTGCAGTCTTAGTTACACTTTATTTCCACTTCCTGCAATGCTATTAAAAGAAGCTGAGAGGTTTCCATAGGTGTTTCAAAGCAGTCTTTTCCAGATACAGTGTTGCTGTTGGCAGTTCCAGGATAGCAGTGAAGGGCTGGCAGGTGCAGCAGGACTCTTGTCTGCGCTGCTGTGCCCAAGGCATGGCACCTCTCCTTTCATCCAGGGTACAGCTGTGAGGCCAAAGAGGGGCAGCAGGGGAAAAGCTCCTGCTGATCCCACAGAGCCCAGAGCTGAAGCTTCAGATCTCCCACAGTGATACCTTTCCTTAGCTATTTTGAAACTTCCAAGGAAGTGGGAGGTAGCTGAGGATTTCCCCTTTCCTTGTTCTCTCTGGTACATGAGCTTCACCCCAGCTAGCACAGATAGAGCAGCCATGGGGATTGTGGGGTGCTGGTTTCTTTCAGCACAGAGATTTCCAAATTTGTGACGTGGCTCAAGCTTTAGCCCTGCCACCAGTGGCTTTTCAGAGAGGGCGAGGGGCAGCTGCACAACTCAAAATCCATATGTACAGCACACATTTTCCTGCCAAGAGCTGGGCTTGAGGGAAGCATCTTGCAGAAGTGTGATTCTCAGCTAAAAGAGCCCAAACCCTCCTTTGCTTCGGGTAACCTTTATTAGGTAAGCTGAGTATCATAAACAGGTTCCTTGTTGACAATTGCCTTCACCCTGAGTCGAAACATTATTGTTTCTTCCCTTAGAGCCATCTTGTGATGGCTTACAGTGACATACAGATGACAGCCCCAGAGAAGGAAGCCTCACCAACTAACAATAGAAAGAAAGGCCTGGCTGTGGATATAAAGATCCCCAGAGATGGGAATGGCTCTGATCACATGGAAAGACCAGCATGAATTCACAGGGGACTTACTCAGGGAGATTGCAAAGGAGCAACCAGAATGGCTGTGAAAGTGGTATTTGAGCCTGTCCTGAGAATCTGCCCCAGTGCTCACTTGAGACATTTCTGGGAACTCAAATGGGCATGAATCATTCACTGTTTTCAAAACTGAAACATTTTATTTAGCTCACGCTGGGATTTCCAGAGGTCTAGAACTCAGAATTCCGGCCCAAATGGTATCTGGCAGAATAGCACATGCTCAATGTGACTACACCAATACAGCAAGACAGAGAACAAATAATAGAAGGAAGGAAAATGAAATCTCAGTTAAACTCTCCTTCCCCTTACTGTGCTGTGAGCAGCTCAGTGGCACACCTGGCAGGGGGTTCTGGCTTCTGCTGTTCATCCAGCACAGCCACACCTGAGTCCAGCACACAGACAGGAAGGCCTTCTCACCTGCCATAGGATAGTAACAAGTTACAGAACCAGTTGTCTGCAGTATTTGTATTCTTGGCAACAGCAGAAGCAGCACATTGCAAACAAACAATGGAATAATTGCATTGTACTGTTATTTACTTCCTTTGCATTTGCTGTATATTCTCCCTCACTGTGTGTGCAGTCTGAGTGTATAGAAAAGCCCCAGGGTCCTGGAAAACAATTTACCTTTCAGATTAAGCACCATATTCAAATGAAAAGAATACTGTTTGTGACAGGGCTCTGCAATATTTTTATGTGGATCAGTATGTATGATATTTATTGTTCAGGTGCACCCTCTGGTCTCGTTTGTGGGTTTTTATATCTATCCATACAAATAGTAACAACCTGCTGCTTTCAGGAGGTGTATTACGTGTGGAATGCATTGTACCTGTGTTTTGTTCTCAGAATGAGCTCCCTGAACCAGAGCAAGACAACGGCGGCACCACCGAGTCTGTGAAAGAGCAAGAAATGAAGTGGACAGATTTGGCTCTCCAGTATCTCCATGAAAATATTCCACCCACAGGAAATTAGTGAATCGGTGGGATTTCATACAGTGGATGCAAGAATGCAACATAAAAATATTTTTCAGCTGACCATTGCTGTCATAAGCTGCCCTAAGGAGGAAACAACATTTCTGAAACTTCCAGATTCCAACAGTGGTTCTGCTCACAGAGAAGAGTTTAAAATGCTTGTCTCTTGAATGTGAAATAGCAGAGGTTCTGACATGTCACAGCCAAGTGCAAAATGTTTCATGCTTATAAGATTATTTCATGGTTTTTGTTAAATTATTCTTAAGTTGGTGAAAATTCTGATCTTAAATGTTTTCTACACATGATTAAAAAGTTTTTACTGTCTCAAATTGCAATTGATTTCAAAGCTCACAGTGGGATTATTGTCTAGATTTCAGTGTACAAAACCCAAATAGCTGTGAGTTGTTGCCATCTTTAACAAGTGTGTGGCTGAGGCAGGATGTGTGGGGCAGGTGTGAAAGGTTGGTCAGCAGAATCAAGAGCGGGGAGTAGCCTGTAAGCACTTGAATTCCTGCTCTCAGGATCTGACGGTAGTAGTGGACAGCATTTCCAGTGCTGACATCCTGGGAATGCTTGCCAATGTGTACAGTGAACAGACAGTCTAATTGATGCTGAAATGGTGGTAACTCAAAATCATGGTCTTCTGAGGGATGGTTGAGAGTTCCAAGGAAGAACCTGCCAGCCCCAGTGTAGGGCCTCTTGAAGTGAGAGCCACTCGGATGAGCAACCTCAGATGGGAAATGAAAATCCAAAACAAAAAAAAGAAACAAGTAGGGCTTAGCTTCAGGCAGCAAATTGTTACCTCTCTTTGTATTGAGATGAAAGGCAAGGCCCTCTCGATTTACCTTATTTTATCTCTGATTCTCAGGTGTCTTTTGCAACAGGTAAAAGCCTTCTGTTCTTCATGTTTCACTGTTGGACCAGTTCCGTCTCACCATTGGCAGAACTTCTTGCTAAGGAGAAAATATTTTGACAGAGTTTAGAATTACTGGTAGAGGTGAGAAAGGAGCTGGAAGGAAAACAATGTTTAAATTATATTCTTTTGCCAGTGCAGCAGAAAAAAAAGCACTGGAGCTTCCAGATCCGCAGAAGTTATTTGGTGTCTTTTCTCAGTGTTTATCCTATTCAAAACAACAGGCCCCAACTTTTGCCTGGGTGATTTTCAAATTGGACCACAGCATGGCACATGTTCAGTGAGACTCAGATTGCTGAGCTGCTTGAGGCTGAAGAGCTCAAGGTGCTTGTGAAGGAATCGTGCTAGGCACATGCTCTGCCTCAAGTGTGATCCGTGCCTGCACCAGAGGAGCAGCACACATTTGTCTGAACGAGAAGGAGCTGCAGACAGCAGGAAGAGTTAAGGATTAACCTGAGAATTAGCAAAGTCAAAAAACTTAGTAAGTATAGCATGGACCAAAGAACCAGCTATGCAGCTGGGAGCTGTAATAGTTCAGCTCCTCATTGGGTCATCACCAGGGGAAAAAAAACAGAGCCTGGGCTTAAGGAGTTATTTCTAATCCACCCCACGTTCCCTTTCCCCGGCCTATGTTAGAAGAATTTGCTAAGAAAACACCAGGCAAAGCTACCACCCAACTTCCATCCAGCAGCCATCCCTGCTCCCTCCCTTCTCATCCCTTTACAGACTTCTCACCACCCTCGTTTTCCCAATTTTGGCCTATACCTTCCAGCTCCAATTTCAGACTACCTTTCCTGCCCCTGACAGTTGTCTTTCCTTGGCCATCTTCTTCCTCCCATCCAGCAAGGAAAGAAAAAGCCTTCCTTACTTGAATTAGAGCTGAATTCATGAGGTTCCAGCAGGTCTGTGAGAAAATGTGGGAATGCCAGTTGTGTGTTATCCAAGACAGCAGTTGCTTGGGAGCCCAGTGGAGAGCCAGACACCTTGAAGTGGTACCTTCCCTTTGTCACAACACAGTGCTGTCACCTGTCTCCTGTCTGAGGTGGTGACAGGATTTGTGGAAGGGACTCTGCACCGTGGCACTTGGGAGAGCAGGAGGGACATGGGAGATTAGGGATCATCATGAGCTCTCCAAAGGCAGGGCGCTGTGAAACCAAGCGCCGGCCCCGCCCAGATGCTTATCAGATTTGCAGACACCTACAACCATCCTGACATTCTTTGCAAAAGACAAATAGGCAATAATTTCCTTAGTTTCAACACATGTAGTCAAATTGCTGCTCACAGAGTGATACCAACCCATTTGTATCTTTGATTAGTCATCCCCCAGGGCAAACTATATTTAAATTAAGGAAACCTGCTAAAATAGAAGGTGCCCCACCTTCTTAAGAAGAAGCTTCAGTTGTATAACCCAAGACTGGTCTTCATTTCTTGGCTGGTAACTTCCTCCTTTCACCACACCTACTGTTACTGGCAGAAGAAAAAGCAAGCTAATTGCTGTCAGAGCCAGCAGACACATGCCAGAGAAATTGTGGGATCCTTCAAATCTCTTACCCTTAGAAGTTCCATGAGGAAGTCCATATGCTGAGGCTGTGTGTTGTGTTCATCTACCTTTTGTATGGGGTGAAAACAGGTAAGAACTCAACTGCTTGTTTTGAATGTTTTTGTCACATATAACACATTTTTCGTGTTTTACGGCAACATGAATGTACTTGCTAGGGTTTCTCACTAGCATTATTTATTTTGGCAAAGCAAATTATGCTGGTTACATGAATGTAGTCAGTTCTAAGAGTTCCAAATGGAAAACCAGAAGTATTTTTTATCTTTTCCTCCCTTTGCGAACATTTCTCTTATATAAGTACTATCCATTGACACCGAAAATGTCATTTGAAATCTTCAGAGAATAATGATTTCTTCTCAGGGGTGTCATGTATGACAGAGGCGAAGGATGAATTACCATTTATGAACAGTAAGATCCATTTGATAGCCTCACAGCCCTACAAGAACCAACCTGTGTAAAAATAAACAAATGTACTGCCTTGTGTTAGCATACACACGGGAGCAAGGCAAGTTACAGCTCTCTGCTTTGCAGGGAAAACGAAGAGGGTTAAAAAGACCCAGTGTTCTTCTAAATACTAACTTGTGTTTCATTGGGTCCTCTGGAGTAATCTCAGGGTTGCCTTTGCTTGGTTTGTTTAATATTTTGTAGGAAATGCAGTCACAAGAAGTGGGGAAAGAGAATGCTGTGAGAAGGCACTGATGAAATGCAGTGAGCTACTGAGGACAGTTTAAGAGTGGAGGGCACACCCTCTCTGTGGAAAAGGGATGGAAATCTGCATTAATGCTCCCGAGATTCGTGGTGTGGTAGTGAAATATGCTTAAATGGGGAAAGTTGTTGCTGATGGTTAAGACCAGTCTGATGACACACACTGCACAAAGACCAGGCAAGGTGGCAGGGGCTGGAGGACCAGAGCTCCTGCAGACAGAGAAGTGGCGACATGCTCACCTGAGCTCCACGCAGGTGCTTACTGGGCGAGCAGCTCTGTGTCCCAAGGACCACAGCCGGGACAGCCACACATCCAGCCAAGTGACCACTGACCCACCGGGGTGAAAAATCTGTTGGAACTTCCCTTTGCAAGATGACAGGCTGGTAAAAACCTCAGCTGCTACTTTACTCATGCAGACAGCTAGGTACCACAGCCCCAAAACACCAGCATGGCAAACCCTGCCTGTCCATAGGATCACCATCAAACAAAAAGCCTCCAAATATCATCTCCTAGAAAGGAATGAGAGAGACCAGGGGAATGCAGGCCTTAAGAGCACTGACTGCAGTAAATACCAGGAGTCTGCCTGGGACTGTTCCCATGACTGCAACACTCCCACCTGGGAGTATATAACTTCAGAATATATATATATATAAAAAACTTCAGAACCAAGTTATTCTGAAGATACCTACACTGCTGCAATAGCACCTTTGAGGCTGATCTCAGGCTCCAGACCAAACATGTCCAGTTCCCAGGCAGGTACATGGATTTAACACATTTTTATGCTCCCCGCTACAGGTTCTGGGAGATCAGAGCACCTTGCCCAGCAGAACAGTGTTTGCCTACTATTTTACATATCAGAAAACGGAGCAGAAGGAGAATGGGGATTGCCAGAGACTGTCTAGCAAGCTAAGGCAGGGCTGGAAACGAGTTACTGGCACGCTGGGTTAATGGCCATATTCATTCCCCTTTACTGGAGGGAAGTGGTCTGTTGGGCATGGGTTAAGTACAGTGCCAGGGGATAAGTTTCTACCTCACCTATTTGCTTGCAGAGTAAATCTCAATAAGCCACTTGCCCCAGTCATCCTGGAGTTTCAAAGACACTTCCAGCCATTTGGGTAGGAGTCACTGTGCTTAGCAGAAGGAAGAGCAAAGCCAGGATAACTGGCTGTCCTCATTTGTCAGTTTTTGAACACATGGTGGATGAGGCTGGGGTTGGCACCAGCTTGCCAGAAGAGAAGCTGCCAGGTTTCCTCCCCTTATTAGCACTGATTTGATTTTGTTAATCAAAACAGAACCAATCTGACAGACCTGGTGCAGATATAACAAGGCCCTTTATACAGACCCTGTATTAGGTATCAGCAAATGCTGACCAGCTCTTTGAAAGCACTTCTGTACCAGAAGGTTTGGGCTGTTCTGATGACAAACAGTGCTCCTCTGGGCAAGCCTCAGCACAGTGCAGGAGATACAGAGACAAATTCAGCAATTGGTGCAATCTTGCACCATATAGAAGCAATTCTTGCCTGGCATTTCTGCCTGTATTGCTACAGCTTCAGTGGCAGTAGATAATTAATAACACTATATAGTGCTACTATACAGTAACTAAAATAATGCCTAGTTATTAGTAAAACACACAGTTGTGGTTTTTTATGCTGCAGTAGCACCTAGAGGACAGTCACTGAGTCTCACTGCGTGAGCTGGTGTGCATGAGCAAAAAATGTTAATTTTTCTCAGCTAGTTACTTTGGGATCTCCACAAGAGCAGTGTCATAGAACTCGTGCTGCTGTTTCCCTGGAGCATCTTGGCACTGTAAGAATGAGCTGAGAGCAGGCTGGCCAGGAGGCAGCCACCCAGCTCACCTTTCCTCTTGGGAGCAGGGCCCAGAGTCACACTGCTCTGGGAGCTCTGAGTGAAGCATTACAGAGGCAGGACACCCTCCATTCAAAGGCCCCTGATTTCACTGGGCCTGGCTGAGGGCTCATCTCCCACCACTCCTGTCACACCATTCATATGTTACCATAGGCTTTATACAGGAAGGACTCCATGGATTTCAGATGTTAAAATTTATTTCTAAATTTATGGCAGCAATTTAAAATATTCAGTTGGACTTAACTGCAACATCCTTTTAGCCTATTAACTTTTATTTCTGGAGCTCTTGGGGCTCCTACAAAGTAATTAGCAGAACTGTGGCAACTGAGCAGATTGTTTTATGTGCTGGGCACATAGCATTTATATCACTCTCATGCTCCTGACTACCCGAGGAGGAGAAAAGGGAAAGTTGCTCATAGAAACAGTGAGAGTTTCATCATTCAGAAATTAAAATGCACAGAGCATTGGAGATTTGCTAGAGCATCAGTACCTTACAGCTGCAGGTTTTCTAAACCCTGCTACCTACTGCACAGTCCTTTAAGCAGCAAAGATCAGGAAGATTCCTCTAGGAACTGTAGGCTGAACAATTACTGCAGCCCAGGACATATGTGTGAGAGAGACACTCTCCCCCACAAGGTTCTTCAATAAGATTACGAGGATTTGAGGGAAAGGACTGTGAGCCAGGAAGAGGCTACTAAACCTGGGAGGGCCTTCATAAGCAGTGTCTGTCTGGAGACAGTTATTCCATTCCCTGCCAGTGCCCTGCTGGAGACTGTATTGGGCTCTGAAGGCTCAGCTGGTGTCCTGCTGGAAAAGCAAAGAACAAAGACAGGCTTTCCAATGGCACAGGCCATCCCATCAAGCAGCACTTACATCAAATTCAGTTACACTTCAGCTGTGTATAAAGCTGTGTATATTACCATCTCACACAGTCAAGGGTGCCCCATTTTGCAGTCTGGAATACCTGCACATGCAGGCTGCATCTGCACATACAAATGAAGCACTGAGCTGCCCCTCACCACGGCAAGACTCTCTGCAGCTTGGCAGCTCCAGAAACCAACCCTGAGGACACCTGTTTAGCCTAGAACCTGTCCAGAGCACCTGGGTGTGCTCACAAACCAATACAGCAACCATCCTGCTTGTCGGTCTCTAATACCTTCCTCACACCAGTGAGATTTTTGGAGAGAGTCCCTGCCAGCTCCCAGCTGCCACAGGAAGCTGGGCTGTGGTGTTTCAGGGAATGCTGCTCCAAAAAGGCGTGATTGCTCTCTTTGTTCCAACATGGCAAGAAAACTTAAGTTCCAAGGTAACTTCAGTCATGAGCATGACAGAGAGGAGAGGGAGAGAGGAGACAGGAGCAGCCTCTGTGCTCAGACAACTCACAACACATTTCCCTGCCCTGTGCAGGGTTAGCAGGTACAACAGGCTAAAGAAAACCCTTTGGTGCCAAACTCCAATTGCCACTCTGCTCCTTTCAGATCCTCAGGAGACATGTCCTGCATTCACAGCCCTCAGCTTCGGGAATGCTTTGATAGGGACAGAGCTGAAAGTGAAGCTGCTGCTCTACACGCGGCAGAACCCAACCTGTGCTGAGGAGATCCACTCTACAGCCTCCAAGTACCTCAATGTGACCAAGAAAACCACCTTCATCATCCATGGGTACCGACCCACAGGCTCTGCCCCGGTCTGGATCCTTGACCTGGTGCATCTCCTGCTTTCTGTAGAGGACATGAACGTCATCATTGTGGACTGGAACCAGGGGGCAACGACTCTCATCTACAGTTATGCTTCCAGGAAGTGCAGAAGAGTTGCTGAGATTCTGAAGAAACTTATAGATGAAATGCTGGTAAGCTGGACACTCACGCTATGATACAGTCATTAAGGCACAGTATGTAAAGGGCACAAAGGAAATGCTTAAACCAGCAGGATGTCTGGGAATAGAAACTCCTCAAAAAGGAATACATTAATTTTTGGAAGTGCATGTATACTGCAGTGCCAAATCCTACCCTTGGACTTGGTACAATGGTATTTTGGTGCAATATTCAGTTTACACTCTAAGTCTCTACATTTCTGGGTACAAAACTCTCCAGACATGTTTTCCCATACATAGAAACTCTACTTCCACTTTCTATACATCCAAAGGCAGCTTATGGGGATCAGCTACAGTTCACAGCTCCTCTAAGCTCTTGCACAGGCAATGAGGATGCTGGATCATTAGGATCATAGTGTCTGCTAATTCCTTGCAGGCACCACATGTGGGGCAACTGGAATTTTACTGCTGGGGCCCATCAGTGGTTCCTGTCCACACCTGTAGTCATTGCCCCAGGAAAATACAACCATTGCCTGAACTACTCTCATCACAGCTCTCTGAGGTATAGGCCTCAAACAGGAATGCTGGCTGCTCTGTGGGACTATCTACACAGAGTGGAACACTCTGGGAGATGTTACATTCCTCCTCCTAACAATTTTTTATTTTCCGAAAACGCATGACCACGAGTCCTTTTAAATCTCAGATTGATGGAGCGTCCCTTGACTCCATGCACATGATAGGAGTGAGCCTGGGAGCACACATCTCCGGCTTTGTGGGACAGATGTTTGATGGCATGCTGGGAAGAATCACAGGTAAGCCTTCCTCCAGCAGTCCTCTTGCCTCAAGGAAGGACAGCCCCGAGTGAGGCGATGCCACAGCCATGGCTTTGTGCTGCAGGCCTTGACCCCGCGGGCCCCTTGTACCGGGGGACGGCGCCGAGCGAGAGGCTGGACCCCACGGACGCACAGTTTGTCGATGTCATTCACTCCGACACCGACGGTACGTGACACTCCACCTCCTTCCTTTACACGGAAACCCAGAGCCTGACTGGGAGCACGGGGAAGGGGGGCTGCTGGTGGGCGCCGGTGTTGGGGGTCCTCGCTCCTTTGGCCCAGGAGCACAGCAGACTCCCTCACTGAGGCTCTGGGGCGCTGTGTTGCCCACGCTGTTCCCAGCACTCCCTCAGGAGCTGCTGGTTTATTTGCATTTCAAAACATGCTGCTGCTGACAGCAGTAATAACCTCCTGGCCCATGCCTTACAAGGACTTAGGAACCGGTAGAGGAGGTCCTGCAGCACAATCCTGCCAGAGCAGGACACACCAACGTCCCACCCCAGGGTCAGGCTGCATTTCCAGAGCCGGTCCCACAGCTCAATGCCTTGCACAGCAGATCAGTTATCCCCAGCCCATGGCTCCCTGCATGATGCTTCCAGTCTCCATCCCATCTCCTAAGAGCTAAACCTTCCTCTAGGGCAAATCTGGACTCTCCCTCAGCCCTGTCCTTTTCCAGACCCACCAGCCAGGCCAGCAGTGCGATGCCAAGCCCCCCATGCTGCTCCCATGGCCACCCTACCCCTAACACTTGGCTTTCCCACCTAATTGCTGCCTCTTTTCTTCCAGCCCTCCCAGGAAGTCAGATTTCAGCAGCACAGCAATAGCCAGGTTTCACATCCCTTTTCCTCTCCTGCACACAAGTGACACAAACCCCCACATTTTGTACTGTTGCGTGCATGGACTTATTTAAGGTACTTGATACCATTGCTAAAATTACCCAGCTGGGTCACAACTGTTTGGCCTGCTGCCTAAACAGATGGATGACATTAGTATTGCTGTACAAGCAGGCATCCTAGAGCTAAATAACTACTATTTTTTCATCAGTATTTCCTTCTTGTGCTTTTTACAATTTAATATTCCCTCTCTGAGCCCTGGTATTCCCTTTTGCTAGGACTGGGATACGGAGAAGCACTGGGCCATGTTGACTTCTATCCCAACGGCGGGACCGACCAACCAGGCTGTCCACTTACAATATTTTCTGGTAATTAATCCTGCCCTGAATTGCACAAACCCTGACAAAATGTTTCCAATCAGAAAAAGAGGAGAAAGCCAGAGAATAATCATCACTGCTTAGAAAATACATGAAATCCATACTCTGGGAAAGCCATGGCAGCAACCTCTTCTCAGCACTGGTGTGACAGGGGTTTAGCTGATGTGTACCAGGCAGACATGAGAGTCAGAGTGACATCTCTGTGCCTCTGTCACAGTGCAAGTGGGATTAATCCTCTGTGCAAAAAGTCATCGGGTAGATGTGTGCCTTCATTTTGTGTCTATGTCCAGAAAATCTGTGAGATTTTTCTTTCTAATTACTTGTAACACACAAAAGCCCAAGGACTAGCAGTGGCAAGGACCTGTTCAGAAAACAGGTTCAAGATGAATGTGGAGCAGGCAGTTATCCCAAAGCCAAGGCACCTTCCTTGGCAGTGACAGACGGTGCAGTCTGGAAGGCACAGCCCTAGTCTTGAACACAAGAAAGCTTTTTTCATTTCAGCCTGGCAGCAGAACTGGTTTGATGAAAGGTGGCTGAAGAAGATATCTTACAGAAGGAAATGCAGTATTGTGAACTCAACCTTTATCAGACCCAAGAGAATCTACATTGGGGACCAGGCTGAGCCAAAAATCCCTAGGAAATGAGGCTTCGCTCATTTTGCTGCTCATGCAACAACTCATTTTATTAGTTATGTCTTTCTGAAGAGTTTTTTACACCAAAATGGAAGGTCACGTGCAAAGCTAAAAGCAATATCCAGCTGTCAGGCCTGAGCTCAGAGAGATACAGAGAGCACCAGAGACAGAACTTGATCCATAGTTGGATTCTCTGGAACTGCAGCAACCACATGAACAAATGCTTTTAAAACCAAAAAGACAAGAAGAAAAGCAAAGCAGACACAGGCAGAGCTGAGTGCACTCAAAGGGAGAGGATGCTGCCCATTTACCGTTCTGCCACAGCCCAGTGCTCCCCAGTGCAATTTGTTGGGTTCAGATTGGTCAGTGACTGCCCACTGGTGTGTCCTGTGGGCATTAATCCCGTTTCCCTGAGGCATAAGGATTGCTAACGAAACATTTCTTCCCTGTACACGATCAAGGACTGCAGTATTTTAAATGTGACCACCAGAGGTCTGTTTTCCTGTTCCTGTCCTCCCTGACACAGAGCTGCAATATCACCACATACCCATGCAACTCGTACAGGAATTACAGGAATGGCAAATGCACCAGCTGCGAACCCTTCTGGCCCATGCCATGCCCCATCCTAGGTAAGGATCCAGGGAATGTCAACCCATCCTGAATACTGGGCTGCCTTTCATCACTGTCACTTGGAGGGTGATGTTTTGCTGAAGGACTAACACAACACGGTGCTTTGTAAAAGCATCTAAGTTATTTCCACTGAGGTCTTTTGAGGTATCTCAGGCCTGCTCCTTGTAATGTCACATCCTGTTATGATCTAGAACAGGAATCCACAGGTAAGGGATCCAGAATTAGAAAAGCCAAAACTAGACTTGGGATCTTTACACTAAAGTCAGAGAAAAAGTGAATTAAAGTCTCTCAGTTGCAGAGTTTGAGGGACAGGGGCCTGTTCTTGCTAAAATAAGATTTCCAAGTAAATTCCCAGCACCACAAACCCCTCTGTGCTGTAAAAGGAATGGCAAAGAGGTGGACAAAGGGGATTCTGGACCGTCTGCCCCAGCCAGCCCAGCCTCAGGCTGGCAGCTCTGAAATGTTGATGCTAAAACACCTGACACTTCCAGAAAGGAACGGACAGAGTCAAGGGGATGATTTTCATTCTGCACTGCAAAATGAAATCCTTCTTGGCCACGGATAGAGATGTGGAAACAGATCAGCTCCAAGAAAGTGCTGAACAGTAACCAGACATATTCAGTCCTAAGCCTTTGGAGTACAGGAGGATGTGTGTCACAGTGCTACCTGGCAGCTGGAACACAATGCACTATTTCTTAAATATGTGCTTGTTTTCAGCCATTTAGTGGCTCACCTACCTGTGCAGTAACTCCGTTTCATTTTCAAACTGTCACCTGCAGGTTATTATGCCCATGAGTGGAAAAGCTATTTAACACAACAGAGCCATCCAGTGACAAGTATGTTTTTCGATACAGCAGACAAAGAGCCATTTTGCAGTAAGTGACTGAGATTCCTGAGATGATTTTTCCCTGTGCATTGCCTCCTTCAGCAGCAGCCAAGCAGAGATGGTTATTTGCGTTTTAGAAACTCCAGTGGCTGCTGGATGGAATTGTGTCCATCTGTGGTTTGCCATGACCTTCCTTACCTGCAAACCTGTCCAGTGCTGGGAAAGCCAACTTGCTCAACCAGGAAACTGCTTGAGAACTTTCAAATTAAGTATAAAAGTTCCCAAATTGTGTTTCAAAGCAACACACCATTCTTTTGTGAAAGTAATAGGTGTGTGGGAATGATAAAAGAGAAAGACAGGCTGTACAGGTGAAAAAGCCACCCTGGAGAAAAGTGAGAGCCACAAGGAGAGGGGGAGAATCTGTGGAAAAAAAGGTTTCACCGAGGTTTCTCCTCATCCCTGTGAGTGCCAACATACCAGGCATGGGCAGGGATTATGGCCTGAGCTCCAGTGCTGGTCAGCAAGTGAATTCAGACTCACAGATCAAAGAACAGACAATTCTGCTCCATGACAGAGATGACAAATGACAGGTATGAAGAACAGAAATGGAGTGGTTCAGAGAGGGACAGAAGAAAGAAAAGACAGTCTGGAAGTGAAGGGGGAAGGCAGGCAGTGAAAGGCAGTGTGCTGGGAACCATACAGAGAGGCCATCCAGCATGGATAACCCTTGCTGTAGCGCTCTCCTGACACCTCCTAGTGTTTCTGGCTGAAATCTCTGCGAAGCGAGATGGAGAGCAGGGAGGAGAAAGGGATTTTCCAGATAAACTGCAGGGGTTGTGTCCATCCTCCACCCGCAGCTCTGCTCCCAGACAGGGCACAGCCTGGACAGCAGAGTGAACCCACAGGGTCTAACCCCACCCACTCTCTCTCCCCTCAGTCTATCACTACTTGGTGGATATTATCACATGGAACAAAGACACCAGGAGAGGCACCTTCAGCATCATGCTAGTTGATGAAGCTGGGAGGAAGGCAGAATCAAGAGTCAATCCGTAAGTCTTACTGGCCTGAGCATCTCTAAGTGTTCGTGCATCCCTTGGTACAACTGCATCTGGGACGAGGTGACACATCCTCCCCCAGTTTCTCTGCTGACACTTGCTAGTACACATGACTATGGGATTTCCTGGCCCTATGGAATTCCCACAGCCTCCCCCAGCACACAGCCCCTGACAGCCCAGCCTTTTGATTTGGGCCCTTCTCTGTCATCTTAAGGACTGAAGTGGACAATATCAGCCAGCAGCACAGCTTCCCTAGGCTTCCACTACAACAGAAGGAAAAACATTTCCCTCTCTTTCCTTCCTCTTCCAGGGAGTGCTCTGTTCTAGTTCCCAGTGCCCAAGACAGCTGGGGATTAATCTGGGCCTGAATATGTCTCATCCAAAACCAATTCATTCCACTCAGAGAGACAAATTAATGACTGGTGTTTATGTGACATGCAAATTCCTCATTGATCTTAACCACACTTCAGCCAAACAAATCTGCACAACCAGTTTTCCCATGTTTCTCTAAGTGCCTATTCCCTCAGCCATATCTGGTATCTGCTTGCACTGGAGCAATCAGCATCACTCCCACACCAAGGCCAGTGCAGATTTCATGCATATCTCAAGGTTCCTCAGTGTTCAGGCCTGCACAGACAGCCAGGTACAAATATCACTTGGGTCTAGTCCACTTGGGACCAAAGCAGAATCACAGTGAAAATCCTGGTTTGGGGCCAAATGGTATCCAACCTCTGTGTCCCCACTTCCACCCCAAAAAAATGAGGGCAGAAGTGGCTGAGCAGGTTGACACCTGGAGACCTGAATCCATACCCATTTCCTGTAAATCAGAAACTAATCACAAGTTCAGGCCTCCTCCCCCAGCCCTGTTTCTAATACTACAGTGACTACATTAGAACCAGTGCTATTCCCTTGGTGACTCTCTGACACTCTCTCTCGTCTGCTTTACCTCTAGAGAAGCTGCTACCTTCCAGCAGTACAACCAAATCACTTTGCTCATTGGGTTTGACCAGGATCTTGAAACTGTGGAAAGAATTTCCTTGACATTTTCCACGGGATCTGTCATTGGCCCAAAATTCAAGCTCAGGATTCTCCAAATGAGGTTCCGCTCGCTGACAAACCCAGAAAGGTGAGCGGATGTTTACAAACAAACCATTTCTGTGGGTGCAGACTGGACAGAAGTAAAGCAATCTCCCAGATTCCTGGCCTGGCTGAGTTTGTGCAGTTTGTGCAGAAGAATTAGATTTTACATTTAGTAATTCTCATACACATATCTTGGGAATAAATTCCTCTTTAATGGAATCCTACAGCTGAATATTTACTTGAACACAGAGGCTGTCATTGCACTGGGAACATGTCACATGTGATGTGATTCTGACATGGCCTGACACCTTAACCTCTGGTCAGGAAAATGACCTTTGAGAAGCTGCCCAGGCCTGAACTCTGGGATGAAGGGAAATGCAGCTCTCTGGGAAGAACAGATGTTCAGCCTCAAATACACATTTTATATCCCAGCCAATTTCTACAGCCAGTGAGGCAGGGAGATTAATTTACTCCTGGAATTCCAGCAACTGGGAGCTGCTGGCTGCTTTGCCCCAAAGCCCTGACTGGTACCCACAACATCAGGAGGTACCTCCCAGGCCATTGTTGATGAGATTTCTACCACCTCATTAACCTCTGTCTGCTCTGCTGTCCTACCCTTAAGCTTCCCACCTCTGGAGGTTGGGAGGTCTGCCTGAGCTCAGCAAGTACAGAATCTCTTACGCTGACCTTGTGTGCAAGGACACTATGTGGACACCACACTGTGCTTTAAACTTGGGTTAAAACAAGGGTGGAAGATCACAGGGTAAGGAGAGCAAAGCAAAAAGACATACAGAGCTACAGAACATGTTTCTTTGCATTTCATGAGCTCTGCTACCCTTATCCTAGCCTTGGAACAAGGAAAAGATTGTGTACATCTACTAAACAAAGTCCTGCAGCTCTCCCTTGCTGCCGCTCCCTGTCTCTTCCACACTTCCACAGTCGCTTTCAGCCCCAGCTACACATTTAGTCTTTTTAAAAGTAGACACAAATGCCCTAAATATTTAATCAGAGGATGCCCCCTCTCCCCGAGGAGGGGCTGCCACAGGCCATAAGCACAGTTCAGGACTTTCAACACTTCAACTATCAGTCATTGCCTCTCCCCTTCCCTGTGCCAGGGCTAATGCTCATATTTCCCCAGTGAAAGCCCAAGTATTTCCTCCGTTTTTTTGGCTGAACCAGACCAATGTTTGGACCCAGGTCAGAGCAGTGGCAGAATTCCTCATGCCAGGAGCAGGGAAAGGGCAGGAACAAGCAGATGAACTGGAAGGACCACCTTGTTTGGTGGACACAGGTGTGGACTGGCTTAAAGGTAAGCACAGACTCTGCAGCCAGTGCCTGTTTATTTTCTGGATTTTTTTGTTCCTTTTTTTCCACAAGCAAATAGAACAGAGTGGCATAATGCTCAAGGTATCCCTGTCTTAAAGCCAACCTCACTGCAGGTGGACTTGGAGCCAGTTCTCCTGAGAAGATGACTTATTTTAATAGGCCTCCAGCACGTGGGGAGATGACAGAAAAAAAGCGCCGTTTTTTCACTCTCGGCCGTGTTTCCACACAGACCCCAGCTGTGCCGATACGACCTGGTCCTGCTTGAGAACACCCAGAAAACCTTCAAGCCCATCCCGTGCTGAAGCAGGGGCCGAGTCCCGCGGATGCTGTGCCTGGACGGGGCGGAGACACTCCACCGCCGTGTGGGGACTCACCTGGCGGGGCCCGGGCGCCTTCCGCGGGAGCCGAGCAGCGAGACCCGCTCGCCCCGCACAGCGTATGAAGAGGCGGGGGAAGCGACAATAAAACCACGGCGGCACACGGCTTTAAAGCGTGGCTTTAAAACGGGGGCTAAAAGCGCGGGTTTAAAACGAGGGTTTACAGCGTGCGCCGGCGGCTGAGCCAGCTCGGAGCCCTGAGGAGCAGCAGATCCCACCCAGTCCCCACAGCTCCGCCCGCGCCGCGCCCGCCACCGCGGCCCTCACGGGGGCCCCGCCTCGCGCGTGCGCGCCCGGCTCGGGGCGCTGAGGGCGGCAGGGCCGGGCCGGGAGGGGCCGCGTTCGCTCGGGTCGGTCCGGCGGCGGAACGGCGGCCCCGACCCGGGATGTGGCGGCGCCCGGCCGGGCTCCTGCTCGTCTTTGCGGCCGCCACGGCCGCGCTGTGGCTGCTGTCGGTGCGGCTGAGCGCGGGGCAGACGCGCAGGTGGGTGTGGGGGGCCGGGGCTGTGTCCCTCTCTTCCCCCGGGGGCTGCCCGCGTGTCCCTCTCTTCCC